>NC_140505.1:76014642-76387693 GCF_964339955.1 Pipistrellus hanaki | reverse complement strand
AGAGACAGAGAGAGAGAGAGACACACACACACACAGAGAGAGAGAGAGAGAGAGAGAGAGAGAGAGAGAGAGAGGTAGAAATAGAGAGAGGAGGGAGAGGCAGGAGTCACTAGTCCTTGAAACTCCAGCAATTGGACCGGAGGTGGAACTTGGGTGGAGGCCCCGTGTCTGCTGGTCTCCATACATGACTGTGCTCACCTCCTCCCTGCCGTGCTCTTATTTACAGTTAAACAATCCAGTGACACTGTGCACAGGAAAATAGCGTTCTGTGCTCCTGAAGTTCCTCAGCACAGCACACAGAAAATCTGCCCGGCAACAGCCACCGAGCCAGGGACAGGGGTGATGGGGTCTCTGGCTCCCTCTTAGCCCTCCCTGTCCTGCCTCCCCCCACATCATTTGGGCTTCATCCCACCGCTGGCGGGAGGGGAACAGCTTCCCAGATGTGCAGGGTTAAGGTGCATGTGTCCCAGCAGCCTCAGCCTGGGATGGGCTGGGGAGGGTCCCTGTGCCCCCTGAAAGCTCCCCCTGAGCCTCTGTGCTGCTCCCAAGGGACACGGTGACGGGGGCCCTTGGCGTCCTTGCTGATTCCCAGCCCAGGCCATCACAGGGGACCTTCCGGTTCACATTTAGAAAGTGCTGTCTTGTTTGTGGAAGGGACTGACCAGAGTCCTGCAGGAGGGTTCCTTTCCCGAGGTCAGCTGGCTGGGGACACTGCCGTCTCAGAGCTGTCACACCCCCCTGCCCCCTGTCCCTGCCTCCTGCCCCCTGCCCCCTACCCCCTACCCCCTGCCCCCTGCCCCTGCCCCTGCCTCCTGCCCCTGCCCCTGCCCCCTGCCCCTGCCTCCTGCCCCTGCCCCTGCCCCCTGCCCCTGCCTCCTGCCCCCTGCCCCCTGCCCCCTGCCCCCTGCCCCTGCCCCCTGCCCCCTGCCCCCTGCCCCTGCCTCCTGCCCCTGCCCCTGCCCCTGCCTCCTGCCCCTGCCCCTGCCCCCTGCCCCTGCCCCCTGCCCCTGCCCCTGCCCCCTGCCCCCTGCCCCCTGCCCCTGCCTCCTGCCCCCTGCCCCCTGCCTCCTGCCCCCTGCCTCCTGCCCCCTGCCCCTGCCCCCTGCCCCTGCCTCCTGCCCCTGCCCCTGCCTCCTGCCCCCTGCCCCCTGCCCCTGCCTCCTGCCCCCTGCCCCCTGCCCCTGCCTCCTGCCCCCTGCCCCTGCCCCCTGCCCCTGCCTCCTGCCCCCTGCCCCTGCCACCTGCCTCCTGCCCCTGCCCCCTGCCCCCTGCCCTCTGCACCGAGAGAAAAGCAAAGAGCCAGACCAAAGGACTGTCTGCATCTGCCCATGCCCCTGCAGGCTGAGAGCTCAGGAAGAGCGTTGAGAGGCAGCCAGGGAAGGGGAAGGGAGCTGGCTGCTCTGGAGAGAGCCTGGGGAGCCAGCTCCGGGAGCCGCTCCGGGGAGGGAGGCAGTGTGCAGCCTAGCGAGGGAGGGGCGCTGGGGCCAGCCTGGGCACAGCTAGCAAGGCTGGAGAGGAGATGCTATGGACACCCCGAGCATGGGCGAAGAATAAGCTGTCCCAGAGCAGCACTGCTCATCCTCAGGGGAGAGGGAGAGGGGAGGGAGGGGGGAGGGGAGGGGGAGGAGGAGGGGGAGGGGGAGGGAGAGGGAGAGGGGAGGGGGAGGGGAGGGAGGGGGGAAGGGAGGGGGAGGGGGAGGGAGAGGGGGAGGGAGAGGGGGAGGGGGGGTGGAAGGGAGGGGGGAAGGGAGGGGGAGGGGAAGGGAGAGGGGAAGGGAGAGGGGGAGGGGAGGGGGGGAAGGGAGGGGGAAGGGAGGGGGAGGGGAAGGGAGAGGGAGGGGGGAGGGGGGAAGGGAGGGGGAGGGGGGAAGGGAGGGGTGGGAGGGGGAAGGGAGGGGAGGGAGGGGGAAGGGAGGGGGAGGGAGAGGGGGAGGGGGAGGGAGGGGGGAGGGGGGAGGGGGGAAGGGAGGGGGAGGGGGAGGGACAGAGGGGCAGAGGGGGAGGGGGAGGGACAGAGGGGCAGGGGGCAGAGGCAGAGAGGCTGGACACCCGCCGGGAACGCTGTCAGGAGAGGCTTCCTGGGGCAAAGCACAGCCTCACTGCGGAGATCGGCCATTGTAAGGACCGAGGCGGAAGGCTGTGCAGCGGCCTCAGGCCCAGGGCAGCCTGGCAGATCCCAGGCCGGTTATTCCATCAGCCACCTTCCCCACCGGGGAGGGGGAGAGAGGGTGGGGACGGCCCTCCCGGTGGGAAAGCAGCAGGACCCTTTTCCAACACAGACAAACGAGGAAGGCAGGTGGCAGCCTGGACGTTAGAAACCCGGGAGAAACGTCTGATGGGTTTCACTCAGACGGAGGGGACGCGGCCAGGGCTGTTGGCCAATCCAGGAAACAGGGCTGAAGACGTGGCCCCTGAAATACAGGTTCGGTGACTCCCGACAGCAATGGCCCTAATTCACCAGGGGAGCCTTCTGTCCCTTTGCCACCCTTTGCCTGTTTTCAGTATTTGTTGTAAAACAGAAAGAAACACTCAGCCAAGATCTCCCTGTGCCGCGCAGGCAGAGAACAAATGAAACGTTTTCCTACGGTATAAAAAAGCCCACGCTTTCCCATATGCAGAGCCTGGAGCAATGTCACCCACCTCTCCTCTCCCTTTTATTTACCCCAAAGCCTCCCTGAAGCTAGAGCAAACGTCCCTTTGTGGATGTCTGTCTAATACAAAGATAGGGTTAGAACCCTGCCATATGGACAGTCGCCCAGTGTTCCGTCAGCCGCCCTGACTTTCTCAGGAGGAAGCAGATTGTGCACCCAGCGCTGGTGCGCGGAAGGGCCCGGACAGTGGGATGCTGCACCAGAGCCCTGGGAGGGGCCTGCAGCACCCGCCCGCCCTGCTCCCTGCTCTTCCTGGGCCTCAAAGGCATGCCAGGTCCGCAGAATCAAGGGCCCCTTTCCTGTGCAGGAGCCTGCTTACTAACAGCCCTATTGTTGTCTGTGGTGACCCACCCTCACAGACAGGCACCTCCGTCCTCCTCTCACTTCCCGCCTCTCCCAGCTTAGCCAGATGCTTTGTTGTGGAAATGATAGTAGTCAGATGAGAAATGGGAAAAATAAACCCTTTTCTCATGTGGAAGTATGACAAGTGTTGGAAATGGACACGTTTCTACCATCCCTTCGAGAAGCACTTCCCTGTGGGGTGTGGTTCTGAGAGAGGAGATGGAGAACCGGGGAGGCATAACGTGCAGCCTCCGTAACCTGGCCCAGGCAAACACACCTGGGATTTCATGCGCACAATAAAGCAAGTCGCTGAAATGTCAGAAAGCCCCCGCTCTCCCTCTGTTTTCTTCTCTCTTCCTTTCTTATCCCTCCCTCCTGTCCTCCCTCGCCGCCTCCTTTCATCACCCCCTTTCCTTTCTTCTCTCTCCCTGTTGGCGTCCCCCCTCCCTGCACCCGGTTTTCCACCCCTTTGAGTCTCCAGTGCTGCCTAGTGGCCTGCACGGCCCGTCTCCGTTCCCGTCAGGAGTTACAGGGAGGCTGGAAGATAACATCATCAGAATGAAACTGGCAGGCAGTCAGCCTGTTCACAGGTACCCGCGGCCTCCCATAGCCCAGAGGAATTCTGAACCTTGCCTAAACGCCACCTCCAGGAATCGCTATAAATAACAACGAAAGCACTGACAACAGCAGGCATGTGACCTTTGGCTGCTTTCTCCATCAGCTCAGCTGGCTGGACTGCGGAGACCCACCCTCACTTTCCAGGCTGAGCATTCTGGCTGATGAGAGCGCGGTGCTCGAAGAGAGGGCCCTGGGAGAGGAGGATTTTGAAGATGAAACATTTTTTGGTGCTGTCTCCTCCTGTCCGGAGTAGCAATTATTATATTATGATATGATTGCTAACAATGATTACATACATAATTGTGTACAGAAATGTAATTATATAGATAATTGGTGTAACATTTTAGTTTTTTTTTTTTTTCAAAGCAATGCCCCATGTGTCATATCATTTGCTTTCCACAATAGCCCTGTGATGTCAGGGAGGGGCTGGGGGGAGGGGGCTGGGATATCTGTAAATATCCAGGTGAGGAAGTGAAGGGCCACAGGGAAAGTAATGAGCAGAAGCAGGGGCAGGAACCCCGGGGCTTGCCCTCGGGCCTTGGGGTGGCTCTACAGTTCTTCGCCTTCCAAAGCTCCAGTCTCACCGAAACTGTGTACTCAGCAAGAGGCTATTACTTGTTGACTCATTCATGCATTCTCTTCATGAATATTTTTGAGCTCCGGGCGTTATTCTTCCTCTTGGATATGTAACAGTGAAAATAAAAGCAAAGCCAGCTCTTTCTGCCAGCAGGGCAGGCCCTTGCTAAGGGCAGTGGGAGCCGCACAGGTGCCGGGGCCAGTCTGCGTGGGTTCAGTCCCAGCTCACCTGTCTGCCAGCGGCATGACCTCTGGGGAGATTTTCAAACCTCCGTGTCTCCGTTTCCCCATCAGCAGGACGGGGGTAACGATAGCTCCCACTGAGGGGCCTTTTGTGAGGTTAAAGGAGTCGATACTCATAGGCACCCGAATAGTGTCCGGCACCCAGTAAGCCTTGCACGAGTGTTAGTCGCAAGTGCAACCTGCCTTGTAGGAGAAACACAGTGTGTTATTATAAAATGCTGAAGGATGCTTTGCAGAAAATCTGGGGTGATGACTCTGTGCTCATTTCTTTCTGGGCTCTTCTACTTAGCACTAACTACTTGCCTTCTCTCACTACATCCAACCTGCTCCAACCAAGAAGAAATGAATAAAAATTTCATGGCCAATTTGAAAAATATTCATTCAGTGTTCCAGAGCTTTCTGAAGCTCTGCTCAGATCTTACTGTGTCCTAATGTAATATTTAAAGTGTGTCTCTGCCAAAGTAAGATACAACCTAAGACTTTGTTTATAGATTTGTGTATTGGGGACTTTCAAGATGTCAGTGACATGGCCTATGCCTCTGTTTTGACAAAAGGCATTTTGAACATTCAAGGCCGAAACTCTAGTAAAGGGCTTGCCTCCCCAGCTCTCTCCACCTCCCGCTCATACTTTGCTTTGTCTTTCAGCACCCCCTGCCCCTCCCACAAGACCCCCTCCCCACTCATACTGAGCCCTGGATACACTTTGCATTCATCCCAATAGACCTCCCAGCTCTGCCAAGACGGGACAAAGACCTGTATCACTATTATTAATTAAATTCTAAATTTCCTCTTAGAGTCTGCTTTCTGCCCTGATCAAGGAACAAGGGGTTTGCGGGGCAGAAACCTTTCCAACTTAGTCCAGGGTTTCTGAGATGAGGGCCTGTGCACGGGCCCATGGCTAGGTTGCTGTAAGTCCCGATTTGCCCAGGACAGTCACAGTTTATGTTTGGTGTCCTGGTATAATTTTTAATAGTACCTACTTTCATATTTATGAGTATCCTGACTTGCATGATAAATCACATGGGCGACCTGCATGGCCCACAGCAAACATCTCTGAGACCCACTGTGAGCTGCTCACAGCGGGCTCTACAGGCCCGAGGCGCAATGAGATTAAGACCCTGAGAAAGGTGACAGTTAGAAAGCTGACCACAGCTAACATTGAATGTTGCAATCACACAACATGCTAAAAACACGGGCAGAAATGTGGGAGAAATAGAGCTCACCAAATACCCAGGTGCACCCTGACACTTCCCATTTCGCCGGCAGATAAATGGGGCCAAAAACTAGATTTGGCCAATACAGTGGTGAGTGGAAGTGAAGTGTCACTTCTGGGCCAAGGCAGTGAAGGGCTGCTGTCCCTCCTACACCTCTCTCTCTCTCTCTCTCTCTCTCTCTCTCTCTCTCTCTCTCTCTCTCTCTCCTCTGGGTTGACCTTGTGCTGTGATGGCAGCATAACCTACATACTGAGACACCCAGAGGGAAGCCCTCGCCAACCTGCCTAGACTTGTGTGAGAAGTGGAGTGCATTGTGCTAATGCTGAGCCTTTGGCTGCTACTCAGCACAGCAGCATCCCAGTCCCTGCAGTGAGGACACTCAGCGCCCCCCCCCCCCCCCCCCATGAGAAGCAGTATGTAAAACCACCTGCACGTTCTCTCTGAAGTCACATGGATACGGGGGTCTTTCTTGGCTTTGCTCTAATCATGCTGCTTAAAGTCCCATCTACCCTCCCAGTCACCATCATGTTACCTTGCTTCCTTTTTCTTCATAGTACTTATTGGCATATGTACTTATGTGTTATTATGTATCCACCATGAGACTGTAAGTTCCCATGAAGGCAGGACTTGTGCCTTAAAACAGGGCCTGGCACATAGTAGGCACTTAATGTATAATTTTAAAAAATGAATTGTGGGCTGAGAATTCTGTATATAATGATCTTCTCTGAGATGCAAGAAGGTAATAAAGGAATTAAAGACTTAAAATGAAGCAATGAAGGAGTGGAGACAAATCAAAGACATAAGCTCTCTTCAAGGGGTTTTCAACCTATTTGTGAGACAAAAACAGAGGCATGAAACAAGCAGGGAGCAAAACTCTAGCTACAAAACAGTTAAGGAAGCACTAAGTGTACCGAAAGGTGTGAGGGGGGAAGGGGAAGAGGCCCGTACGGCAGCCAACCAGGGACAACTCTCTGGAGCAAACAGGTTCGGCACTGGCCCCAGAGCAGTGATTCTCACACTTGTGCTTGCAACGGAATCACCTGGCGAGCTTTTAAAACTCAGGCTGCTGGGCCCCAACCCCAGAGTGTTTGGGTGGAGGACTGAGGACTTACAGTTCTAAGCGTTCCCAGGTGATGGCGAGGAGGCTGGAAGAAAGAGAGGCCAGAGTCTGAGAGCTGTTGCTCCGGAGCAGGGGTTGGCAGACGTGGTTCTGCAAGACCCATTGTTTTAAAAATAAAGTTTTACAGCCTACGTGCCCATCAGCAGATGGGTGGATTAAAAAACTGTGCTACATCTACCCAATGAAATACTGCGCTGTGGTAAAAAAGAAGAAATTCTTACCATTTGCAACAGCATGGATGGAACTGGAGAGCATTATGCTAAAATGAAGTCAGTCAGTCAGAGAGAGATAAATATCACATGATCTCACTCATCTATGGGAAATAATGAATAACATAAACAGATCCAGAGTCAGGGAAACCTCAGAGGGAAGGTAGGGGAGGGTGGGGTAAAAAGGAGAGATAAATCAAAGGACTTGTATGCATGCTTGTAAGCCTAACCAATGGACACAGACAACAGGGGTGAGGGTATGAGTGGAGGGGAGTTTGGGAAGGTAATGGGGGGATGAGGATACATGTAATACCTTAATCAATAAAGAAATTAAAATGCAAAAAAAATAAAAGCTGGAAAAAAATAAAGTTTTATTGGAACATAGCTCATCTATTCCTTTATGCACTATGTCCGCTTTCAAGCTAGCAACAGTGTAGTTGAGTAATCTCGAGACCATCTGGCCCACAAAGCCTAAAGTATTTCCTATCTGGTTCTCTACGGAAAAAGTCTGCTGACTCTGGGAGGAAGTCAGACCCAGGGCTGGCAGAGAAAGGGCCGCAGCACCTGAATCTTTTCAAGGAGGGTCCCGTGGCGGAGAGCTATCAGCACGTGCAGCTGAAGCCTGGGTGACTGTGCACGGTGAAGGACAGCACCCAAATGACATTTTACCTCCCAAGCCCTGGGGACCAAGTGCGGAATAACTGCAGAAATAATACATTCAAATATCCTTGTGTCTGGCCGGGATGAGAAATGTGCAAAGAGCAGCCTACATGTCTGTGTGCATGTTTCCTTCCCTTCGGAACCAGCGAGCACACCGGCCCGCGTGCTGGCCTCCCCAGAGGCGGCATCGGCTCTGTAAGTGTGCCTTGGAGGGCAGGGACCTGGCAAAGCCCTCACTCAGCCTTCCCACTACACACACTTCTTCCCTCAGACAGATCTGAGTCAAGCAGTAAGCACTCCATTTGTGGTCTACGTGGGACGACCTGAGCAAAACAAGACGTAGTGTCTCCTCGTCGCTGAACTCCGTGGAACACCCCAAGTGCTTACGATTTCAGAGGGGGAAATTCTTGTGGATCAGAGCTGATGCAGTATTAGGCTTGGGGGTATTACCTCTGGGACCCTGGTTTGATTTAATTAAAATGGTGACTTGATTTTCAAATGCTAATTGGTGGGTGGGCAGCATTAGAATCACCTGGATGAACATTTACATATGCCCATCTTTCATAGAAAGTTTAATGTTTAGCAGATTCCTGCTTTTAACCACCCCCTACCCCCATCCCTAGAGACTGTGGTGCACAGCACATTGAGGCTGACAAATGGAATCTTGTAGAGGCCCCCTGGGAAGGCACATGGACATTTCTTTAAATTGTCAGCTGAGCCTGAGGCACTGGCAGAGTCGTGTCCCTGATTACACACGCCCTAAGAAGGTGTGTGTGGGGGGGTGTTATTCGTTCTGACTTGTTATCTTTGTCCAGGTGTCAGCAGGGGCGGGTCTAGATATGTAAATCCAGTAATGCTAGGGCCCACTTAAGAATGCAAATAAGCTGCTTTGATCCCATAAAATAAACCTGCTGTGTGGCTCAGGTGCTCCATGCTTCTCCATCAGAGAGAATGGCGTCCACCTAGCTCCCAGCTTTATAAATCTATTTCTGTGTCTTGCTCTCTTTCTTTAATTTCTTAATCTCTAGCTCCTCCACTCAGCAACTGGACTGTTTTCCTTTTCCGTGATGGATGTGGAAAAGAGAGAAACCCACCACAGAATCTGGTGTTTATCTCACATTGTTTCAGTGGGTTTAGGGGGTGCTATGCCGTCTCTGCAGGACCTGCCGATGCCCCTTAAATCCCTGAAGAAGCGGCTTGTGTGCCCCTGGGGTTCTGTGTGGCCATGGCTGAGATGCGTGTCAGGCTCTCATCAGGACTCAAACCTTCTGATCTCATGAGCCCTGTTTCTCTATCTCTCACTAGAAGGGCAGTACTTTTCAAACTATGGCTTAGCACCTATTCATGGATTATTAAATCACTTGAGGGTAGCACCAGCATTAAAAAAAATAGACTAGAAAAAAAAAAAATCAGAGTGCACGACGTGTGTTAAGGGTGAGTATCTGGGAGACTTGTGTTTGTGAGTGGGTTGTGCACGGGCTGCTGTGTGTTCCTCACTGTGTCCCAGGCCAAAAGATGTCTGTAAGTCTCTGCGGCACAGCACCAAGCAACTGTGACCCTCGTTTACTCAGAGCAGGTCCTGTCTCTTCTCGCAGAAGACTGACAGAGGAAGTCACCAGGGCGGGCAGACTGTCACACACCAGTATTTCAGGGAGGCTGCCTGGACATTAATAGAAAGCCGTTCCGTGGATGATCACGTAGCCTGGGGAGACAGGTCAACCACAGGACGTTTTGGGAATGGCAGCTGGCTCAGCCCAGAGCACCTGTCAGGTGGGGAGAGCGGAAGTTGTCTGGAGCCCAACCTGACCAAATTTCAGTTTCCCTTTCCCTGAAATGGGGATAATCTCCCTACTGTTACTGCTTGGAAAAATCCAAATTAGGGAGTGGGGAAAGGCCCTCTTCAATAAGGATGAGCCACAAAGCTCGGCTCGGCCGTGGCTTTTCCTGGGGTGAGGTAGGTGTCTTTGTAATGGCATTAGGGGAAGGCCCATGCTCAGAGTCCGAGAGGGCCTATGTGGGAGCACGGGCCAGGTAAACCTATGTCAAGGGGCCTTTCTTCTTCTGGTCTCTGGGCAGGCAGCGTGGGGTCCGACCATTCACAGTGCGCTGGTCTCACTCAGTGACCCAGGACAGCATAGCCAGACAGAGCCAACATGAAGAGGAGACCAGCTCGAAGAGCATGTATTGTGTGCACTTCAGTGGTGGGAAGTGATTTTTGTCACCTTGGGAGGGGCTCAGGAGGTGGGAGCAGTGGGCAGAGGTGGTGGTGGTGCCCCGGGGCTGGTCATGTTGGACCAGCCCTGCTACCCTCTCTTCTCAGTGAGAGAGAAAAAGGCAGGAGGATGGGAGGAAAGAAAGCCTTCAGGAGTATCACTAACGGGTCTGGGGTGAGAGGCTCCAGAAGACAAAAAAAAAAGCCTTGCCCTCTGTTTTGCAGTGTGCCTCTTGCAACAAAGCCTCTTAAATTGTTGAGAGAGGTCCTGGCCACTTCCACCACTTCCATTTTTAAAGTTCTCACAGTATTACAGGATAAAAAAATTGCCAAGAATGCAAGGGTGGAATTAAAAAAAAATCAACAAAGGCCTGTTTGAATTTGCATGGTGCCCGTCTTTAATTTGTCAGAGATCTCTGCAGTTGCCCCTGGCTTCCTTAGGTGACATCAGAAGTCTCATTGAGAAGGCGGGCCAAATCCCGCACCCGTCTCCAGGACAGACTTTGCTAAAGAGCAAGCTTTGGCTGCCTTCACTGCTTGGGGATGGGACAAGACTGCTTCCATCTCTATCTGTGCTTTCTCAAGATGGTGGTCCTCAAAAGTTAGAGCACAGAAGCCCAGGCTTCTGTGCTCTAACTTTTACTGTGCCCAAACATTTACTCTTAGCACCACCTGCCGCAATTTGGATTTAGCTGGCTTGAGGTGGAACTCAAGAACCTGCCGTTTGCGATGCGTTTCCCCACTCCCTACATGCTGAGATGCCCACGCAGGAGGACCGCCCTGCAGATGCGGTGGGAAGACTGGCCAGGGAGAGGTGGTCTCCCCCACAAGCCCTGGGCCTCACCACCCGTCCCCCCAGCTGACCACCCAGAGTGCAGCTCACTCCTGCCAGCCCCACCCCGTACTACCCCACCCCATACTCTGTGTCAGGGCAGGGCCTGGCCTGAGGTCAGGCAGTTTTCACAAAGGCCTCAGTCATCTGCTTCTAGCCAAACTCTGAGGTGGACCACAGGGACAGTGGCTAATCAGGACCTTAACACACATTGTGGGTGAGAGTGAAAAAAAGAACAACAAAAATCCAAATGACAGAGATAGAGAACTGTTAAACGTGTGGAAAACCCAAGGTCATTAGAGCCATTGAGGGCTTCCTTTCAGGCACAGACTTTGAGGTTCGCCCAGCATCCTGCTGGGTAAATCTAGCTCTGGTTCCGGGTCACAGATTCCCCGACCGTTTCCCAATTCCACAATCACGTTCCCCACCTCTTGCCCCTAACCCTAGTGGAGCTATTCTGACATCATCTTTACTTCTTTTCTCACGGTAACCAACACATGACATAAGGTTGAACAAAGACATTTATTTATAAAACCAGTTCCCAGTGGAGGGGAGATTGTATCCGTAGAACGTAAGCCGGTGATCATTCAGAGTGCCACATGCAAGCATTCCTGAACCAGAGAGAGCAGTGAGGCAGGCGCCGGGAGCTGCCCATCCTGCCAACAGAAAAGCAAGTGTCTTTTCCGCTCCAGAGCACGGATGTACCAAGATGTCCCATGAGAAGGCAATTCGGTCTGACATCCACGATGAAGTGATCGGGGAATAACTGCAGATCCTTTTTTTTTTTTTTTCTTTTCCTATTCTGTGTGGCCTGCTCACTTCCCAGATACCCAGCTAAGAGCTTAAGAGGTCCTCCACCCTCCAGCGGAAGGGGCAGTGCCATATCCCGGGCCTCCTCACATGCCCATCCTTATGCTCTGAATGATCTGGAAGATAGCTGAAAGAGGAAAACAAAACAGCTCAGACAGCAGGCAACACACAGCTGGAAACCCAACCCACAGAGCCCGCCTCTGTGACCCCGGGCCCTCGACACGTTAGCACACAGCTGATTAGATATTTCCTCACCAGGAGTTGAGTTAACAAAAGGTCAGTGAACTTCTCTAAAAAGCAGCCTTGTTGCTCTGCTGATGGATGCCTCGGGATTTATAGATAACGCCTGCTAATGCCTTCACCAGGAGTGAAGGGCAGAAGTCCCTCCGGGGCTGAGAGGTCTGGTCCCCTTCCTCTGAGCAGCTGCTTCTGCTGGGGGCGGCCGCCTTCCTGCAGGCCCTGTTCTCCTTTAACAGGCCCGGGAGGCGCCTTTCCCAAATGGCCGTGACCTGGGAAGCAGGCAGCCCCGAGCTGGGCAGAAAGGCTGGTGCTTAGAGCAGAGGCAGGAAGCCGAGCCCCTGGCCACCACAGCCCTTGATGCAAGCGGATCTTCTGGCCGTCTGGAACTTTCTGAACTGTGGCTCTCTAATTCAACGCACCCTGACCTTCTTAGGGCTCAGTCTTCACTCCATGGGCCTCCTGGAGAGACACTGAGCGGGTGTGGAGCCTGAAAACCCCACAGAGCGTTCCCGGGACCTGCACTGACTTTGGTCAGAGCTGGTTACATGGCTGGTTACAGCGACTGGGTTTAAATGCGTCCCAGGAAGAGAAGGCCCCGCGGCTTTGTGAAACCGTGCTCAGCGGCAACATGGGTTAACCCGATGGAGGCAGCAACAGCAGCGCCACCTCACAGGATGGTTTTTATTTTTGAGGGGAGGCGTGTATCCTCTCGTCTTGTGTGTAAAGACAGTAAACACTGAGCGCACGGGATCTCGCCCCTTCTGTCCTCCATAGTCATCCTGGCACACAGCCAGGAATGCAGCTTCCTAAGAACAATAGTGACGCAGGCCATCCGAACCCTCCGGAAAAAGGCACTTGGCATTTCACCTTCCCACGTCACTGAGCACCCGCCACCCGCAGGCGCTGCGCTTCGGGGCCCACAGCTGGACAACGCAGAGGGCCGCATGCAAACGTATTAGAGCACTAACACGGTTTTTCTAAAAAAAAAAAAAAAAAAAAAAGAACTCAGCACACATCAGTACTTTCCTAAATTGGATATGTGCCATAAACCAAACATGGTTTGATGTTAACTTTTCACGAATGCTCAGCGTGGCCACAATGTGAAACAGCAATCACGCAGACGGCTGTGATCCTGTCATGGCGAGTGCACTAGAGAATGGATGGCTGCATTCTGGGTTTTCATTTCTGCTTCTTAATTTGTGTGTGTGTGGGTTTTTTTTTGTTTGTTTTTTGTTTTTTTTTGTCTCAGTTATTACTATCCGTGGAGTTACCACACTAATCCGCAGTGGGCTTTCTTCCGGTGTGCTGCTGTGGACTAAGCTGAAAACAGACTGTTAGAATCCTGTGTAAAATTAGAGCAGATCGTCTGTGTGACCATGGCAGGGCTCTTCTCTAGATACAGTAAGTGAGCGCATTCACCACTTGTGATTTAATTCTGTTTGTACAAGTGATGTTCTTGGCCTCGTCTGTTTTTTGTTTTGTTTTAGAGGGCCTGGGGGGAGGGGGGAAGAGGAGAGGGGAGGAGAAGGAAGGCTTGACAGAATAAGTTTCTAGATGCACCAGAAAGGACCTTACCAAAATACATAAGCTCGCAGAAATAGTTGATGTATTTGTCCTCCCTAATCAAGGCTGACGAGGAATAAAAATTAAATAAGCACTTGGTATTCCAGCTCAAGAGGAGTGCTGGGAGGCAGCTGTATAGTCAACATTGGGGGAAAATATTTACATCTACCTCAGGCTTGATAGTGAGGATTGGGGAAACACCCCTAACCTTGACAATGGTACTGTAGAGCGAAATGTCAGGGCCAGGTGGAACCTGGTGTGAATTCCAGGTCTTCACTGAGTATCTGAGTGACCCGACAGATCACTAACCTCTTCAAGCCCACTTCCTCTTCTGTAAAATGAGGACCATGGTACTTGCAGGACTGTTACAGAATTAAACAATCTGACATACACGAAGGCTCCTCATACATCCAGGATATGATGTGTGGGAGGCATTGCTATTATAACCACTATTACTATTATTACAAAAATGACACTGCTTCTCCAGGTATGAGCGTGAAGACCAGAGCTGCAGAACTACCTGCCACTCTCCAGAGGTGTGAACTTGGGGAAATTACTAAACAGTTCTGAGACCTGAATTCTGTATTTGTAAAATCAATAGATTGGATGTGCCTCACAGGATTGTAAGGAATCTATAGAATGATATAAGTAAAAGATCTGTTCATAATAGATGCTCAGAAATGTTCTTTCTCCCTTAATTTTATCTTTAGACTAGAAATCATTTCAGCAGGACTCAGATAAACAAATCAGAGGCAGTCTGTGCCTTTCGTCATCAGACTCCATTAGGTTAATTCATGACTTCAAAAGTGCTAGGTAGTGATAAAACCACTCAATTCTTTTTTAAGAAACTGCTGCAAATTTCTCTAAAGAATCAGAAAAATTTGCTTGCCTTAGAGTAGTTGCAACACATTTTTAAAAATCCACCTATTTCTGTGTCTGTTTTAAAAGCTAAAGATTATTCCTAATCCTAATTGAGCCCATGTAAAAACTGATGGTCCTTAACATGCTTATATACCACCCTTTAAAATTGAACCCTTTTGGAGAAACTACTTTGAAGAGTTTATTTTAAGTTCATCATGTGCTTCACATCTAAGGTAATGAAGAGATGGATGTGTTCATTATTCCTTTTTCAGCTGTATCCATGTGTTTAAGAAGCCTTCCACATCCTACACTAATTACATTAATTGTAATTCTGTGTGCCTGCCAATAATGACCCGCAGAGTAACCCCAGCCCTCCGAATGCTGACTTTCCGGGCGGTGAACAGGAAGGGAGCCAACAGTGCTTTCAAAGTGGGAAAGGAAGTGGGGAGTCTAGACCCTGACAAGTTAATAACTTAACAGTGGGTGAACAAAGCTGAGAAAACAGCAGAGCGGGCTGCAGGAAAGGGGCTGTGGCAGGCAAGACAGCGGGGAGCAGAGATGCCAAGAAAGGGAGGGACAGCAGGCACTCCAGGTCAGAGGATGGTCACAGAGGATCAGAGAAATTCAGGCTAAAGCAGAATCTACAGAATCCGAGCCTCTATACTCTACCACCTGTATTTAGGATCCTGGTCACATCTTTCTCTTATTCCACCACCCCCTTTCAATGAAATCCTAAGGTTTTAACATGCAAGAACCACTTACACTAAAAAAAAAAATCAAACAAACTAGAGCAGTGGTTGGCAAACTCGTCAACAGAGCCAAATATCAACAGTACAACGACTGAAATTTCTTCTGAGAGCCAAATCTTTTAAACTTAAACTTCTTCTTACGCCACTTCTTCAAAATAGACTCGCCCAGGCCGTGGTATTTTGTGGAAGAGCCACACTCAAGGGGCCAAAGAGCCGCATAGTTTGCCGATCACTAGAGCAATCCTCCTGACTCCACATCTCTTCCCTGGTCACCACTGCTGAGCACTCCCTCCTTGAAACTCTCTCTTCCCTTGGCCTCTTTGACACTGTCTTCTCCTAGTTTCTAGTTTCTCCCTTCTCTTTGGCTCTATATGCTAAATGCTTTTTATTTTTAAAAAATATATTTTATTGATTTCTTACAGAGAGGAAGAGAGAGGGATAGAGAGCTAGAAACATCAATGAGAGAGAAACATCCATCAGCTGCCTCCTGCACACCCCCTACTGGGGATGTGCCCACAACCAAGGTACATGCCCTTGACCGGAATCTAACCTAGGACCTTTCAGTCCACAGGCCTATGCTCTATCCACTGAGCCAAACCGGTTTCGGCTATATGCTAAATGTATTTTACGGGGTCATCCTAACTCCACCTGATCAGTAAACAAGAATGCTGAGGTTCCGCAATGAGCATTCTGGCTTTCTGCTCTTCATTATATTCTTTTTCCCTGAATGATCTCATCATCTGGCCCACAATTTCAGTTGCCACTTAGCTTTTATGACTCACTCACCTATGTGAATTGCCAGCCCTGATGTCTCCTCTAACTCTAGACTAGAGCCACACCTTTTACTATCTAACTGCTATCTATACTTAGGTACGCAAAGGCACGTCAAACTCAACAGGACCTTCTCGTGATCTTTTCCCACTGTCAATTTTGGCATCATTTATCCTCAATCTCGCATGTAAAACAAAATGCCAGAGTCATCCTTAACATCTCCAATGGATAATCAAGATCTGTGGACTTCACCTATGAAATTTGTGACTATGCATCCTTCCCTCCATCCCTCCAGAAACCACCTTTGTCCAAGTGACTACCGTATTTCTTCAAGTGCCTGTGGTGACCTCAAAACTGGTCTCTTCCTGCAACTCTTCAATCCTTTCTCCATACTATAGACTTATTCTTCTTCAAATGAAAACAAACAGGATTACATCATCCCTGTGTTTAAAAGCACATCATAAGCTTCCTATTGCCCAATCCTTGACGAGGCCTCCATGACCCATGCATCCTGGCTCCTGTCAACCTGTCCGGGCTCATCTTTCATCACTTTTCTCCTCTCTTGGATAATCCCTCACGATTTCAGAAGCTCTCTGATCTTTCTACAGGGCCTTTACACATGCCATTCTTTCTATGTAAAATACTTTCCCTACCCCACCCTTTGCCTAGTGTTCCTTCATAATTCAAAAGTTATATCTTCAGAGAAGCCTCATTTGACCATCTGGAGCAAGAATTTTCAAACTTGAGTGTGTATTCTGATCTCCTGAGGACATATGAAAACATAGATGCTGGGCTCCACCCCCACAGTTTCTAATCTAATAGATCTGGGGGTGGGGAATGAGAATGTGTTTTTCTAATTAGTTTCTAGGTAAGGCTAAGGCAGTTGGTCTAAGGACCACACTTAGCCAGAGTATACTAGCCTTTTGTATTACTTGCTTTCACAGCCCTACTCTCCTTCACACACTTTCATGGTTGAAATTTTACATGTTTTAGCATAATTACTTGGTTGACTCCTCTTGCCTCCCCACCTTGTAGCTATAGGACAGCAGGGATCTTGGATGATTTTGCTCATGACTTTATCCCAGACCCTAGCTCAGCACTGGGCACATAGTAGCTCCTGAGGAAATATTTACTAAAGGAATGAAAGGTGAATAATTACAAAAGGTATGGAGAAAAATACATATTAAGAACCTCAAATAGTTATTTTGCAAACCAAGCATCAACATCAAATAGATACTTTTGCATTCTAATTCCTAAGAATCAGTCCTTGGATGGGAAGTTAAGTCATGACAGACCAATAAACTTTTAAGCTCCGGGACTGTGTCATCTTACCCTGGGTACTGACCTACCCCAGCTAACTGGGAGTGCCAGAAGGACACAGGGCTGATAGAAATAGATCTTCTGGAAATTGTCAGAAAGCTAGACAACAGAAGGCTTCAGAAAGCCACTTTTATTGAAAATAAATACTTGACAAGAGAGATCAAGGACATTTCTGACAAGAGACATTAAGCCAGAGGAACACCCTTTAGGAGTATAAGATGACTCTAGAAATCACACAACTTGATCATTTTTTCATTAAAAAATTGCTGTCAGAAAAGTATGAATCTTGTGAGAGACAAGCAGTAATGTTAGGAGACAAGACATTACAAAGGTGGTTCGTTAAGTTCTCTAAAAGAATCAACGCAAAAAAAGTCAAAAGCAAAACACCATTTTCTGATAGCCTTTCCTGGTGACTTCCCCAGAGATGGTGATGAGAGAAAAGCGAGAGAGATGCCAAGGACAGGTAAAGGTAGGAAGACAGTGTTAAAAGAAAGGGTATTATTAGCAAAGAAGGTGATGCTCTGTCTCCACATTGAAATGGCAGACAGAAACTCTCTTCTGAAAAGGAGACCACACACAAACCCACATGCTCCATGGGCACAGGGCAGAGGGTGGCACACAACAACGGAGGCCACAAGTCACCTTGCAGGAGCCAATGGCTGATAAGATCTTTCCAGATTGTCCATCTCAGATCTTGAACAGGAGTTCCTCAAGGAGTAGATGCATGCCTTCCATCTTTCCTCTGTGCTGAAATAGAAGGGCTTCTCCGGGCTGCTCTGTTTCTCAAACATCGCACTCGCCAATCTCCGGGAAGAGACTCCCACTGGGTATCACAAGTTCAGGAATGTTCTGGTAGTCTCCAGGAAAGGTCAGGGTTTATGTGGTTGACCTGCAAACATGGTGAATTCAAATCTGTCCCTGAGCACGTGTCCAGGAAAAGATCAGGTGATGAGTGCCCGGTGGCCCAGCCCAAAAGCAGCCATGACTTGACATAGGCATTAACCATCTGGGAGCAGACCCAGGATGACTGCACAGCTGGAATCTCTGGACAGTGCACCTTTTGGGGGCATGATAAGAGAGAAGGAATGCAGGGTAACAGAAAGCAGTTGGGTTTGAAGTTTAGTTTTGGGTACTAGCTCTATCGCTTTTTAACGTGGGATGCTGGCAGGTTTCCTCTGTGAGCCTCAGTTTTGTGAGTATCACAATTTCTTTGTAGGGATTGTGTGACTAGAAGGGAGAATGTCTGTGTAGAGCCTGGCATTATAATAAAGACTCAAATACTGTCAGCCAAAATAGTTATGTGAACAGATCCTGCTCGTCCCCATAGTCTAGATACAAAGAGTTCTTTCTGGAAATTGAGAAGAGGCTCTAGCTGCTCCTGCAGAGGTGATACCACTGACCTCTGGCTGACAAGCCTTGCCCTCTGCCAGGCCCGGAGGGAGCTGGGGCTCACGCAGCTTCCTCGGCATCACAGAGCTGTGCTCCACCCCTACAGGTGTTCTCATCACCACAGATCAAAGTCACCAGGAAGGTCAAAATGGCACCTTTCCTTGTAAGCATTCAGAATCTTGGTCAGAACTCTGCCTAGGAGGTCAAGAACTGGGGAGACAGTGTGACTACGGACCATCACCATAAGGACAATAACAACAAACATTTATAAAACTATTACTGAGGCTGGACAAGCACTAACCCTCAGGATTAGTTTTCATGAGGGTCTTAGGAGTCAGAAACCAGTCCTAAGCCTTTTAAGAATGGAGAACTGAGGCTCAGAGTGGGCATGGCTAACTTGGACAATGCTACACAGCTAGTAGGCAGCACACCCAGGTTTCAAACCCAGAGAGGTTGGCCCTGGAGCTGGCACACACATGATTTAGTCCTTTCCCTCCTCCACATCCTTAATAAAAAACCTCCAGTCCTAGGAAGGGTGGGTGCCAGTCCTTCCAGGAATGGAGAGGTCCCTAGTGTATCTATAAAGAGAGCCAGGTAGATGGCCTGAAACATGGGGCTGAGAGCATCGAAGTTCAGGCCCATTTGGGAATCACTTCTTGATATCTCTTCTGAATAGGTTGTCCTGAAAAACCAGACCTATCTGTGACACTATCTTTCTCCCCCCACACTGCCCCCAATCCCTGTGGGCAGAGCCCCTGGAGGATATAGGAGAGGAGCACTGACAGTCTGTGAACTGATAGACAAAAGGAAGGTCCTTGCCCAGAAGAATTGCAGCTATTTACAACTGACGATGCCAAAAAACCTAGTGGGCTCTTGGCTGAAAGATATTAACTCTGTACAGCAGAGGCCAGCTCTGGGTCAGACACAATTTCCTATTTATGGGCAAAGAAGGTCCAGCTGGATATTCCTTTCCGGGAATGAAAAAAAATCAGAATATACAGTAACACAGGAAGTACACACATGCATAAACATGCAACACACAAACACACAACATTCATATACAAGTACACAACATACATACACAAACATGCTCACGTACACATATACACAGATCTCATTCCAACCAGAACAGCTGCTCTTTCATTTGTTTCCCTATAAGATTTGAACAGAGTGCTGCTGCTTTAAAAAAAGAAAAAAGCTATAAACCACAAGTCTAGATGTTTTGCTCTTAAATCACACTTAATTTTTTCTAAATATGCAAGTAATATATGTTCATTGATAACATGGGAAAATATAGAAGGTTATGAATAAAATAAGTCACTGGTGCCTTAGAGGTTCCATTTGATGTAGAATAAAAGCTCCTCGGCCTCAAGAATACCCTGGCTTCAGTAACTATTGACATTCTCATGATCACTAACTAGGAAATGAACATCAAAACTGGCTAGAAAGAGAGAAATAAAATTGAAATTAGGAATACACAAGGGAGAAGCCATCCGAGGGAGGGAAGTGGGGCTTGGCTGGTATGTAAGAGTTCCCATCAGAATCGAAGGATGATGGGAATTAAATGGTGGCCCCATTTGTCCCAGCTGAAACCTCAAGGAGGGATAAGAACAGAGAAGGATACAACCATATTGCAAAGAGTGCTAAGACTGTGTCTTCCTATCAGAGCTTGGGAAAGGTAAATCCTACTACAGGATCACAAGAAACATGTATGATGACAAAATGACAAACCTGTTAGGGAAAAGATCTAATTTCATCGACTCCAGGAGGCATGCTAGTCAAAGAGAAGTTAAAAATGCTGAAGAAGGTTGTCCTGTGAACACTGTGGCACTTACATTATAAAAAGGTTAGACCAAGGACAGCAGAGATGAGCACGGGATCCTGCTGTTATACCATGCTCATGACAGACAGTAGTAATCAATTGTAGCACACTTTCCCACAAAGCTTTGGGGTTGCCTCAGAATCTTTCTCAATAAGGCTTTTAAAAGAGCTGAGTATAAAAGGGAAGAAAACCCAGGGGCTAGGGCACTGAGCGCAAACAGTGGGGACTGGCTTCATTAATGGCCTGGGGAGGTGTGTCTAGCCTGCAAGTGTCTTGTGAAGATAGTGGTCGGCAGATGTGTGACAGTGTTTGCTGTTTCAGACAGACATTCCAGGTCATGCTTGTCTCTGAGTCTCAAGATAAAGCAAGAACTCTTCAGAAGCTATTACACGGAAGCTATTAAAAAGGGCAGGCTTTGAAACCAGGGACTAAGAGAGTTGGAATGAGCTGCTTATCTGGAGAGAGGCCCCCTTGCCTGCAAAAGTGGAAGATAATGTTTTTATAAAAAGGAGTGTGTTTTAATGTGGATCTGGGTCCCAAGAGACCAAAACAAGATAAATGCAACCAGTTAAAAAGGTTCCAGCAACACAAAGTCCCAGGACAAGACTTGAACAAGAAAAATTTGGGCCTATTTGGAATAATCACCTGAGGGGGCCCATCACAGGTATTTGAGAAGCAGGTCTGAGATTGCCGACAGAATATCTAATACCAATAACAAAGCTGGTTATCAAACTTTGCAAAACAAAGCATGAAATGGCCCTGATGGGACCTATTTCGATAATATTGTGTCTCAAAAGAACACAGGGTTCCCAAAAGTTTTCTATCTCACAAAGAAAACTCCTCTAGCAAAACAGTGATGTATGTGGGTTGTGCTAAGGAAATGAAACTTACATTTCACTCTGAGACTCATCTTAAGGTATAAACTCCATTCATTGATTTGTGTCTGCACATGTGTGCCTCCTTTTCCTTGTGTGGGGAGGTGACAGATTTTGAGGCTTTATCAAGGGAAGACAGTCTCATGTACCCACTGAACTTGCTCACACCCATCCTTGGAGTTAAGGGGCAGGGCCTAATGCTTTCTGAAGGTTCCAGAAAAATATGATTGCAGAGCCTGCCAATGACAGGCTTAGTCTGGGAGGAAGGGTGGTGAATGGAAGCATGAGCACCCCCTGGCACAGCAGTCCCAGCCCCGGTGCCACTGGTTTCCATGGGGGGGAGGGGGTAGAGGTGGTGGTGACTGAAACTGCAGGTGTCAAACTCACTGGGCCAACACTTACATCCCTGAAACCTTCAATGCCATTACCACCTGTGGAGGGGCTCCTATATCCCTATTTGATTGAAAAGGAAATCAATACAGAGAGAGTAAATAACTTGTCCATGGTTATTCAGTGAGAAATAACAAATCTAGGCTCCGAACCCCTATCTGGCAGATTCCCAAACTGTCCTCCCCTCTGGGGCACCAGATGGTCAGATTTCAAAGAAGCGTCTTGCCTCAGAGACCTTTTGCAATGGTAGAAAGTGGAAATTTGCTTACTTTTGGAGATGGATGTATTTAGATAAACCTCCTTCAACTGCCTCTTAACTGGGTAAAGTATTAGAGATTACAGCTGTGTACTCCAACTCCGATCTTGGGGGCCTGGGCATGGCTCCAGTGCGCTTATCTAATTTCTTGGTGAGGTGGTGGGTATTCTCTGAGTGCTGGTTGGGCCAGGGGTCCCTGGGCGCCACGCTCCTGTACTTCAGGTTTCTCTTCCTTCCCTTTCATTATTTCGCTCTTATCACCACTGTAGGCATGAAAGGCATGAAGGGAGAATGAAGCAGGTCATAAGAAAGAGAAGCAAGGGGTGAAAGTTTGCTGTGACACATCACTCCCCGTAATAAAGGGATCCTGCAAGCTCTTGGAAGTTTGCTAACTTGTTTTTCCACATAAAGTGGAGTAAGGGTGACCAAGAAGTGAGCATGTACTTAAACACCAACATTTTACCAGCCCAATTCCTTCCCAGAATATAGCTAGGGAAACAGATAAGATGTGCACTCCTATTCCTTGCCTGACCTGACTGTTTACTGTCTCTACTTCTAAAAGGAGCATTTTGCCCAACCAGACATAAGTTAGAAATGTGGGTTAATGAGAAAGGTAATGAAAGCAAGTGAGTCTATTAAGAGAATCAGATCAATGATCAGCATCTTCCTTAACAGTAGAAGATCTCATATTTTTCCTGTCTGTATAAAAATATACAAAATAGGGCCGAGACCGGTTTGGCTCAATGGATAGAGCGTCGGCTTGGGGACTGAAGGGTCCCGGGTTCAATTCCGGTCAAGGGCATGTACCTTGGTTGCGGGCATATCCCCAGTAGGGGGTGTGCAAGAGGCAGCTGATCGATGACTCTCTGTCATCGATGTTTCTAACTCTCTCTCTCCCTTCCTCTCTGTACAAAATCAATAAAATATATTTAAAAAAAAATATATATATATATACAAAATAGGAATAACCAATGACATGAGCTCAGAGAGGGCAAGTGACCTCATAGGTGTCACAGGGACTCAGTGAGATGGAGCTGTAGCCTGGCCCATGGCCATGCCTTGTTCAAAGGAAAGAGACCCAAAGGGACACGAAGGAGCGTGTGTCTGAAGAGGTGCAGAAATCCTACCAGAAACTGTAGTGTGTTTTGCGTGAGTGTCACAGACAAGAGCAGGAGTGAGGGTGCGCACAGCATGGGTGGATGGTCAGAAGTGAGGTGCAGGGGGTCTCTCCTACCTTGCATCACTGAACTGGGACAGAGGTGAGATAAAATGGTAAGGAGGGGTTCAATCATCATAGCACCAAGAAGGTTTATTACATAAAGCAGAGGGACTGATGAACTTGAGGAGATCACATTCTTTTGAATGTAGACAAAAGATAGGTGGGAGCCTGTGGCCTGCGACCCTGAAAAGGGAGAGACTCAAGAGGGACAATGGCTCTGCAAAACCAACTGAATTGTGACTAATTCACAAGAGGTGGCAACGGGCATGCATCGATAGGTTCCATTGTCCTTTCCTTGACATGTTTGGTTTAGAAAAGGACATGTACAAAGAGAGAAGGAAGGGCACAGCACCAAGGACAAACTGAGGAGAGTGGCACATTTCTGTGAGAACAGTTCAGCTGAGGCTTGCAGGAAAAAAAATATGCTAAAGTTGGCAGAAAACAACAACAAAACAAAGCAAAAAGGGTGGTGGTATTAGATTATTCTTATTATGATTAAAAAGGGGATGAGGCCCATTACTTAAGGATCCTTATAGCACGTAAACAGGATAGAGAAAGTAAGACCACCCAACTCCCATTTTATTTATTGCTCCTCATAATATCAAAAGTGGTCTTAACGAGGAAGTTGAAAGAAGCATCGCTAGATGAGCACTGGACACAAGGTGGGGGGACCTGGCATGCCCACCGAGTGTTATATTTCCTTCATGTCCAAGTCTCCAGGCCCTGCAGCCTCCCATCCAGGCCCCTGGACAATCCTGCAGATGGGATAACAGAGCCTTTGTGCTTGATCCCAAAAACACTCCTGAAGACGGGTTCCAAAAGATTGTTGGATAGGGTTCTTGCTATGTGAACCAATAGGCCTGGCAAAATTTTAATTAAAGTGTAATTTGAAAAAAATGTAATTTAGAGGAGGTTTTTTAAGCCCTTTGAAAAGAATGACGATTGAGAACTAGCACAGGTTTGAGAAAAACAAGCCAGACCAAATAACTCTATAGTCTCCCGCCACTTCCCTCCCACTAAGGGCTCACAGATCCTCACAGCTGGGCTTTGCCATTCTTGAGCCACTATCTGCAGCCTCCGTGCCTTTGCCATGCAGTGTTCCTTCATGTGGAATAACCTACCTTAGTCTGGCTGTTTGGCCTTCAACACTCAGCTCAAAGGGCAACCTCCTCTGGGAAACCTGTTCTTCTGCCCAGCATGGTTTAGAGGTTCCTGCTACAATATAATTGATTGTGTTCTCCCAAATTCACACGTAGAAATCCTCAATATGATGGTGGTAGAAGACAAGGCCTTTGGGAGATGATGAGGCCATGAGGGTGGATGGGACCATACTTTTAAAAAAGAGGCCCCAGAGAGTCACGGTCTCCCTCCGCTACATACGGGTGTGGTATGAAGATACAAGGAGAAGTCTAGGACCAGAAAGAGGGCTCGCGCCTGACCATGCTGGCCCTGAAATCTGACTTCCAGCCTCCAGAACGGTGAGCAGTACATCTCTGCAGTCTGTAAGCCTCCCAGGCTGTGGTATGTTGTTACAGCAGCCTGAAAGGACTAAGACAATCCCTAATGTGCGCTCACCAAGCACTCCGCTATCACAGTGCTCTTTCCGGGGTTACAACGGGCAGCTTTCTTACCTGCCCTCTCCAGACCCTGTAGGTTCTGAAGGAGGTTGTAGTTTCAAAGCCCAGCACAGTGGCAGGCACACGGGGACCCTCAACGCGTGATGATAGCTTGCACGAGTTCTGCGGAGAGGTTCAAAGTCAACCCAAAGGGAGTTGTCTCTAATTGTGTTCCATGGACTTCTCCAGGTCTAGACTTTTATCAGTGGCTTGGAAAAATAATATACTTCAGAGACTGTAAGGCTCAGAGAAAAAGATAACTAGATAAAAGGCTCAAGGTTCAAGATTTAACAGTCTACAGGCTGGCTATAAAACCTGAAAAGATAGACAACTTTATTAGATGGATTGATTTTGTATTTTTCTGTGGCATGCTAAAGCACAGGTTGTTTTGTTGGTTGTTGGCTGAAAATCAGAGACAGATCATCTGAGATAATGCCTAACAGATGACTCTGTGGGCCTGATGGCAACGCTGCATCGACGCACCAGAGTCACTGCAGTTTCATACGGTGCTCGGAACTGTGCATTGCTAATGACAATACACTGAACAGATGATGTAGTGTCACTGACCATATTGTACATTAAACTGTAATACCGGTAAGCCATTTATCACACTTGTTCTTCTGTGTTTCCAGACTTATAGTTACTCTGTAGAAGGACAACTGAAACCAACAATAAACTTTTAATAGAAATATTCATGAAGTTTTATGTTAGGTCTCAAAAATGTCAAATGGATATTTACAATATGCGGAATATCTGGCTTTATTCATCCATCCCATCCAACTGTATTGATCACAATACACCAAATACTGTAGTAGAATCGACAATTTTAGTGGAAAAGGAACACTGCCTTTCCTGAGCTTATATACTGGGAGGAAAATGGATAATAAATAAGAAAACAAAATACTTTCAAATGTTGATGAGGGCCATGAATAAAGTAAAACAATGTGTGATAGGAAAGGAGACAATTTTGGATGGGATTACGTAGCTGCCTCTGAAGCTTGCAGGAAGTTTATGTAGAGAAGATCTGGGTGGGGCCTGCCTGGCCATTAGCTCTAAGTGAGTCTGGAACGTGCTGTGACTGTTTCAATATAAACTGCAAACTGGGTCACATTAATAGAAGCAGAGCATTGATATAAGGGCAGTGACAATCCTAGTAACTCTGTAGCATTTACACCACTTCTGGACCAACTTCTACAGTTGCAAATGCTACTCCTGGCATATAACTAGAAACCACATCTTATGAGGACTGGTCGAGAAAACTGGGAAAGCCAGTAGAAGGAACCACTAGGCAGTCATCTTTGAAATATCCGAAGATTCAAGATGTTCAGAAGAGAATGAGTCCTGTAGAGTGGTGACTCCAAGGGTTTATGTTGAATTATTGAGAAGACAGCACAGTATAGTTCAAAAGTGGGGAGGAAACATTTCTAAAAGAATTAGACCTACACAGATATGGGATAGGCTTTTTGAAGAAGCGAGTACTCAGCCCTCAGAAGTATTCCAGCAGAGGATGGGTAACTTGAACTCTGTTAAAGATGAGGAATCCCCATATTGGGCAAAAGATCCCCTTCTAGGACACAGCTTTGGGACTGGGGTACTGCTTTGTTTCTTTGAGTGGAAGATCTTCTCATCTTGGGAAGCCAAATCAGCTTTAAAATATTTGAGCCTCAAGCAACAATCATGCCAAGTCCTTTGTATCCCTCCTTTCTCCTAAGAGCTTTTGTTTCCTTGGAAGAGTCGTTCCTTGGAGATCAGAGGCACTGATCTATCTTTAGTCATTGGATGTCTCTTGCTATTGGGACAGAATGATGTCCTCATGAGAGGCCTGGGTCTGTGCAGGAAGATGTGGACTCCTGGTCTTCCTTGTCCTCAGCAACAGTGAGGTGATGGGGATGGGACGCTCTGATGGCCTACCTACTGATGGAAGTAACCTACGCTGGCCAATACTTCAGAAACCCAAGGCCTGGGGACCAGGAATTATGTCAAGACTCCCAATAGCAGAATTTACTAGAAACGACTGTATGATCCTTCTGCTCAAATCTCCTCTTTGTATGTGTGTGTCTGCATGTCAGTGCAAGGAAAGCTCTCTGAGCTTGTCAGCTTCCAGTATGAAGTGACTGCACCTTGAGGCTCAGGTCAAAGGCTCAGTTCTGTGCAGAGCACTGAGGAGGTCCTCTTCGCAGAAGGCCGCTCCCTCTCTCTGGAATGTGGGTTTATCATAGGCAAGTGCTCCACTTTCTGTTTTAAATGCTCTTATACTGTGTCTTCACAGAAAGGTTTGATTGAACTCTAAACTCTATATAGCTGATTTAATTGCTCAGCACAATCATTTCATGATTACAATTTGATAGCATATCAATTCTATCTCTACTCATATTTGGTCTGCTGGAACAGAAATTAAATCAAAACCCATTAAGATTAATACCTCAGGCAGAGATTAACTTGAATCTTAGACTAATATAGTTTTTGTCTATTTGCCTTCTGAATAAAACATGTGTATTTGAAGGACAGAGGGAAACCTGGGATAAAGGGCAATGAAGAACCCATACCTGAGCCACAGACAACAAAAACAAACAGTGCCAACAGCCATGGTCCCACAGGATACTTCTCTTCTTGCGGCCTCTAAAAGAGAAGGGGAGAAAGTAAGATTAGGTTCACTGATTTGGGAAACATTTATTGAGTGCTACTAGTCACTGTGCTAGGGGCTGGAGCCACCACTGTGAATGAGACAGACTCAGTCTCAATGCCCAGTAGGCAGATACAAATGAATAAAGTCAATTGTAAAGGATCAAGATAGGTTTAAAAACATTCATCAATAACCTGTAACTCAGTGGTGGTCTTAAATATTCTGGGGACAAGGTCTAAATACATAAAACTAATACAGTGATTTGAGAGCCAAAGATGATATTACTAATAATTGCTTCCATTTGTTGAAAGCACTCTCTATGACAGAAACCTACTACATCCACTATTTCCAGCACTCACAACCCCATACAACTCCATTCTGTAGTTGAGACCTGAAGCTCAAATTTTTTAACTTGGGCAAGAGCTGGAATTCAAATTTAGGTCTGCCTCATTATAGAGCCTGGGTGTTTCCCACTGAGAGCTTCATTTTTATTTTTTTATTTTTTTTAAATATATATATATATATATTGATTTTTTACAGAGGGGAAGAGAGAGGGATAGAGAGTTAGAAACATCAATGAGAGAGAATCATCGATCAGCTGCCTCTTGCACACCCCCTACTGGGGATGTGCCCGCAACCAAGGTACATGCCCTTGACCAGAATCGAACCAGGGACCTTTCAGTCCGCAGGCCGATGCTCTATCCACTGAGCCAAACCGGTTTCGGCTGAGAGCTTAATTTTTAACTCCCATATCCGTGAAATCTAAGTAGGGTCACAGAACACAGCCATGTTCTCAAAACCTTCCATAGACCAAAAATTTTTGGAAGGCAGTACAAGTGGAAATCCTTGAAATCCCAGATGCACCACAGCAACTGTGAATGGATGTTAGCAAAGCAGCGTTTTGTAATAAAGCTCCTAAATCTTTGTGAACCTTACACTTTGGAAATTTCTGCATTCTCTGGGAAGCAGAGGGGGCTATTGTATCCACACCAATCTAGCCTTCGTACCTCCTGCTCTTCTCAAACCAAAAGCACAGACAGAGTAAGAATGTCTCTCTGCAACCCCTGTAGATCTACTGGCAGGTAGAGCTTGGTCCTTAAAAATAAAACAAAATGTTCTGAGAGGCATCTGAAACACTGGAAAATTTCTCAAATAAAAAGGGACGAGGTTGAATGAAAGAAAAGTAGTGTCTTTGGTTCCCAGCTCACCTGCCCACATTCTTAGAGAGCCTTCTCTCTTCTGTCTCAATTGGGTTCACTTGTCATGTATAAAGCCATATTCTTTTCATTGGCATTTACCACAGTTTGTATCTCTGCTTATTCTTGTGATGATGTGTTCAATGTCTGGCTCTTCACTAGACTCTAGGCCCCACAAGGGCAGGCACGTTCTCTTCCATATGTCAATGTATAGCAGTGCGCAATACAAGACTTAAACATAGTAGACATTCCACAATTGTTAATTGAAGAATGAATAAGCACCCATGCTTCATTAAACATGGTTTCTTAGGTCAAGTAGAATAAAGACAGGGCCTAGGAAGGAATATTGTCTTTATTATTATACTTCCTAATTGACTTAAGGGTTATCCCTTCATTTCTCTTACCAGAGAAGTATGGATTCAGGTGGCACTGGCAGGTAGATTCTGTCTAAGGACTGAAAGCATTTACTTCTCTGTCACTGACAAGCTTGTATCTACCACTCTTGTGTGGGGGGCAAATCACACTGCAAGGAAAGACGTGGTTGCCCTTGACTAGAAAAGGACAAAGCCAGTCTTAAATAATTGCATAAGATAACTTTAATCAGCATTTTTATCAGGTCATTCTTTGGCACTAAGACCAGGTCAAGGTCAGATCAAGTAAATAGAGATATTAAATAAAATTACCCAAACGGAGTGTGGCTTTCCCCTCCCCACTCTTTTACCAACTTCCTAACCATTTGTCATAGTTGCCCAGAAACCAATTCTGTTGCTGTCATCCTCCTAATGTTATATAAAAATTAATTTTTCTCCATCTCCAGCAAAGCCAACAAGTGAATTCAGAAGCCTGTAAATGAATTATTGGTCGAGTCGATACCAAATGAAGTCCTTTATTTTTCCTTTGCTGAAAACATAAATTACTAACATGCAGAGCTTGGAGCAAAACCTTTTGGATGATATTTGCCAGTGAATCAATATTACTTGGGGCCTTTCAGCGCTCAGGAATGCCTGGGTGATAATACCAATATATTCTTTTTGAGAGCTTCAAGTGTGTGTGTATGTAAGTGATGCCCAGCACAGTCCCAATGGGAACCTGAACCTACTGCTGGGAGAAGCAAGACAATCAGTGGAATCCTGCAAATGACATGGTTCATTTCAAACAGAAGTTTGCCATTTCCCAAGGCTCCCAAACGTCAGGGGATGGCTTTCCCTGTGATAAGATAACAGCAGGGTGACTCAGAACTTTGGAATTTAAATTCCCTCTTCATTCTGAAGAAGTTACTACTGTATAATCATGAAATGATTATTCCATTTCTCTGTTTCTTGGCTTTATCTGCTATCTGGGAGAATAATTTTGATTCCCTCCATAGCTATTAACTAATAACAAAATATGGAGGCATCTGCATATAATCAGAGGGCTTTATTTCTGAGTGATTAATCTGAATTTTCAGTTAGAATCTGTTCATCTGTCTCCATTTATTGAATTTCATCTGAACAAGTTCTCCCTTGCAAGTTAATTCTTTCAAAGTATAATGTTTGGCCTGTAACTAGGAAAATGAAATTTAGGATT
The DNA here is from genome assembly GCF_964339955.1 of Pipistrellus hanaki. Lineage (NCBI taxonomy): Eukaryota > Metazoa > Chordata > Mammalia > Chiroptera > Vespertilionidae > Pipistrellus > Pipistrellus hanaki. The sequence goes on along the minus strand of NC_140505.1, from coordinate 76,357,750 downwards.
TAAAGTATTGCTTTTTGTTGTTGTTAATCCTCACCTGAAGATATTTTTCCATTGATTTTTTTAGAGAGAGTGGAAGGGAGGGGGAAAGACAGAGAGAGAAACATTGATTGGTCCCTTCCCACATACTTCCTGACCAGGGATGGAGCCTGCAACTGAGGTTTATGCCCTTGACTGGAGTAGAACCTGGGACCCTTCAGTCTGCAGACCTACACTCTATTCGCTAAGCCAAACCAGCTAGGGCTAAAGTGTTGCTTTTTAAAGGAGAATTTCATTTTTCTTTTTGGATGTTGATCCATTTATAATAAAGTTAACCAAAAGCCATTCCAACCAAAGGAAAATAAACATACATTGTGGGTTGGTTTGGAAACCATTCATTACAAATTTAGTGGGGCCATTTAAAAACCCTCAGAAGCACCCCACACTTTGAAGGGCCTATTCCATGGTATATGTGAACTATTAAAATGCACTCATACCATAGATCAAACATAATTTGAATGAACCTCTGGAAGTTGAGTTGAACTGCAGGTGACTACATTATCTAGATATCTAAACATCTCTTTCTCCAAAATTTTCCATTTTCTTTTCTTATTTTTGGAGCCAATAATGCTTGTCTCAGCTCCCAAACATTTTCTAGTGGTTTTGAAAAGCTAGAAGTGGCAGACACTGAGTTTACCAAGTCTAACGGATAAAACAGCTCCACAAATTAGTTTGTTTTGTTATTTTTATAGTCAGATAAGTTGTTAGCTTAATTCAGTAAACAACTGAATCCTGGTTCATTAAAAAGAAATGCACAACTAGAGATTTTCAGTACTGTATATATGAGTATATGGTCTGTATATATGACATTCTAGAAAGAATTGATATCCTTGGGATATAAAATTCTGAATGCTTTAACATCAATTAAAAGTTGTTATTTATTTTTTGAGTAAAAATAAATAGGGAAAACATAGGTCTTGGTGAAAAAAATCTTACAATTCAATGGCACATCAGCATTTTGCTGATCAATCATAAGTAAATGGTCTAATTCCCAAGTGAAGGAATTTCAAGCATGACTTCAGCCTGGAGCTGTGCATAAAGCCCTGAGTACAGCTCAGTTTAATCCTCAAGTTTCTCTGCCACAATGCTGCTTGCTTTGCAAGAATTCTGGGGCAATGACTGTAGATCCAGCTTTTTGCTCAGTTAATCAAAGCAGCGTTATTTCTTTGGCTAAAAGGAATTGTCTCGTCAAGTATGCAGGCTTTCCCAGCCAAATCCCAAGCTTCAGTTGGACTTTCACTTAAGTGCCTGGAATAATAGATTCCAGGTGCCTTTGCTCACAGGCTTGGAGACTCACACTGCCCAGCAACTCGTTCGAGGCATGCCTCTGAATGTCCAAAATCATAGGCCTGGCATTTTCTCTTGGAGATAATTTGCATTGCCAAAAGAAACCCCACTGCAGAAGGCACAGATTTTTACTTAAAAGTCGTTATAAAGCTTTAATATACAGTGTTGGGGGCACAGAATGTCTGGTAATTAGCCTCTAAAGTGCTGGATCAGAATAAACCTGAATTCACAGGGTGATCAAGAGGACAGTTGCATTTAAACCTTAGCCCAGTGTGAGAGGCCTCGCTGGAGAAAAGGCAAACTAGAGGAGGATGGAGGGTAATATGGGTTTGAATCTCATTGCACTCTTCCATTTAATAGGGAGACCATTACAAAGGTCTCCCTATTAAAAAAAACCTTACCATGGTGTGTGTTGAGGGGGTATGGAGGGCAGGGATGCCGCCTGGGAGGGGACATGATATATGGCCTGATTTACTTATTTACTCGTTCATTCGTTCATTCATTCATGCATCACCTTTTTTAAAATTATTATTATTGATTTTGGTATCACATAATTGTCCTCATCCCCCCATTCCCATCCCAAACCCCTCCCTACATATGCCCCCACCCCCTGTTGTTCATGGCCACTGGCTAGGCCCATAATGCATCACCTCTTTAACATTCTAGCACCTGAGTCAGGATTCAGGACCCTGAGTCAAGCAGATTCCGTTACGTTCCGTAGCTGCTGCTTTCCGTTTTTCCCAGAGACACGGGGCCCATTTCTCTCCTGGGGAGGTTCCTCCTTGTCCCCGTGGCAGCCCCAGCAGCCCCGCCCGGAGGGGCCAGGACCCACAGGGCTCTCTCTGCCCAGGAGAGCCCCGTGAGGCCAGCGGCCCCGGCGAGCTCTCGGCGCCCACGGGGCGGGCGGGGCGGGAGGAGCTGGGAGCCCGCCCGCCCCGCCCCGGCCGCCCCGCCTTACCAGGGTTTTGGCCACGTTCCCCCTCTGGGTGATGTTCTTGCTGTGCTTCTCGTTAGCCATCCGGATCCGCTGCTTGGCCACCATGGCTGGGGCTCTTGGAAGAACTCTGAGCGCCACCTGCAAGGACCCCCGCCCGCGTGAGCCCCGGGCGGGCCGAGCGCGCCCCTGGGCCCGGGCGCTGCAGGCGGCCAGGCGCGCCCCCCGGCCCCGCGGCCCGCTCCCCGCCCCCCGCCGAGCCGGCTGGGGAGAGCCCGGCGCCCGGACGGAAGTAATCTTTCATCTCAGGAAACCCGCTCCCACTTCCTCGCATCCTTCCGGTCCCCGCAGCCACCTGCCAGCGCGGCCCAGGCTGCTGCCGGGACCTCCCGCACGGAGCCGGGCGCGGGCCGCGCGGAGCTCTGGGCCGCGGTCTCCGCGGGGTCCGGGTCCCGCAGCCCAGTGAGGCGCGGCCGCGGGCTTTGTGCGCGCATAAGGGATGGGGGCTCAGGCGTCCGGGTCCCTGACCCACCAAGGCCTAGGTTTCACCTGCACCGCGTCCCTCTCACCCAGGGCTGGACCAGAGGCTGGACTTGGGGGGTGGGTGGGTGGGGGTCCTCAAAAGACAAGTAGAACCAGGGCAGGGAAGGGGAGTCCAAAGGAACCTTCCCTTTAGGGGTCTGGGGAAGGCCCCTGCGCTAGGGAAGGCCACTGCAGGATCTTGCTCAAACGATGCAAAAAGGGCCAGATCTCCCCAGGGGTGGGGAGAAGGGGGATTGAGAATGGAGCTGGAACAGGTTTTCTTGCCTTGGTAGTTGGCGGGGGGGGGGGGGGGGGGGGGGGGGGGGGGGGGGGGGGAGAAACAGGCCAGCAATACCTCTGCAGCCCAGGCCAGATTGGGTGGTCACCCAGCTTTGGCTCCCCAGCTGCCCCAAGTAACCAGATAACCAGGACCAACTCCAGCCACTCTTGTCCCAAGGGACTGAACTGGGAATTCCCTTCAGTAGAGTGATGTATCACAAGGATCTTACAGATTGCCGTGTGTGTGTGTGTGTGTGTGTGTGTGTGTGTGTGTGTGTGTGTGTTGGGGGGTGGGGGTGGCAGCAAGGCGAAAAGGGAGGGGTTCAGTCCTTTACTTGTCCACCTGCTGAACGGAGTGGAGTAGAAGAGCTGAGAAGAGGTAAAACTTCAACCTGGAAGACGTGGGGCAGTGGGGAGAGCTAGTGAAGAGGAGCTGAGGCCCTAGGCCAGATGGCTAATGCGCCTCAGTGCTTCCCTCGCAGGCACCGTGGCTGGTTCTACAACGTTTTGTGTGGGTAACGTTCCTCTATGTCCGTGGGAAGTTAGGGAGACTCCTTTTCTCTGTGGGGGCCCTTTGCTAAGCTCACCCCAATGCTCTCCCCACTTCTTGCCATTGAAGCTTTAACACAGACCGTTCTGGGGCTGCCTTTGGTAACTGAGAGGAGATAGGACACCCCCCCCCCCCCCCCCGGGTCATTGGTAAAGTCTGGTTATTCTTTTTTCTACTCTAGAATTAAATTTCCAAACTAGATTCTAGCACCTTCTTAAGCATTACCACCAACATTACCATCATTATTACAGGACTACAAACCAAGTAGGCCCAACTCTAGTCCCATGCTTTTAATAACAATTGACTTGTTCTTGGGGTGGGGGTAGTGGCATTGAGGGGGCACCCCTACCTCAGTGACATGGAGCCTGGCTGTGGGGTGAGGCCCAGCACACACCTGGGCAGGAGGCAGAAGGTAGGTCCTCACCTGAGTGGAATACAGGCTTACCTGGCTCTGAGGTTAAGGAAAAGATCGAAGATGGGTTTCCTTTTGGGCCTGCAAGCAGAAAAGATTTCTAAAATGAGAAAAGCATGCGTTTCCACAGGCTCAGATGAGCTGCCTTATTAGGGGAAAATAATTTATTTGACCCTGCTTGTAAATGACCAATTTTACTCCTTTCTCAGCTATGTTTCATTTTTATAATATTTTAAGTTAGTTGAATTATAAATAGACTATATTCTCACAGTAAATATTCAAACAGGAAAAGGATATAAAGTGAAAAGTAAAGATCTCCCTTTTCCTACCCCCCTCCCCAACTCCCATTTCCAACAGTTTCCAGGCTATTGTTCCGGTATTTTTTACTGGACAAGCCTTCCTGTGCATTCCTTTTTTAAAAACCAACAAAATCATACTGTACACACTGTTCTGCCACTTGAGCTGCTCACTTAATTTATTGACAGTATTATCACAAATAATGGCACCTCTTTTTTAATAGGTGTGTAATGCCTCATGGTATGATTATAGAGTAATACATTGAGCTAATTTTGGGTGGTTATTTCTAGTTTTTTGTTTCTGTGGATGCCAGTAATGCTTTGGTGTGCCAGTAAGTATGCATGCAATAGATTGCTGGGAGCGAAATTGCTCTACTGTTGCGGTGCTTGGGTGTTTTTGGATGAGGCAGTCTCCTGCTGTGACCTCCACTTTACCCACCTGTATCGCGCTTTTGCCCTGTGCAGCCAGGCCTCTCCTCTGCAGTCTCAGTCCTGTTTGTTGCCTTGAGGATCACCATTCTTTACCAAGAAAGGTTTTCCTTCCAGGCATGAGTCCTGCCCCTTCCTCTGCACGGCCTGCCAACAGAAGCTGAGCTGCTCATCCCAGAATCCTTTCTCCCCGGAGCTGGGCCATGGTCTGAAGTGGTAGTAGATGCGATCACTAGCCGACAGTATCTGAAAACTTCTAGTGACATGAAAGTCATTCCAGATCTGGAAAGAGAAAAGACTAAAAAGGACACTGTTTTTTGTTTGTTTGTTTTTGTTTTGTTTTTTCATGTGCATTAGTCAGGATTCTTGGATGTAAACAACACCAACAAACTCTTGGAAGAGAAGAATTTATTTCAGAAAAAAGAGATGTGTAAAACTTTCAACAATAAAGAATTAAAAAAAAAAAGAATTTATTTCAAGAATTCCAGGTCCTTGGGCTTCCAGAGTCACCACTTGGTTGAGAGAGAACAAGGCTGGAGCCATCTTGCTTTTTTGAGACGAGAGGACTTCTGGCAGAACAGAGGGGGAGTGGAAACTTGATCAAGAGCTGAAAGTTCCCTGGGTTAATCGGAGCTGGCGGCAGGGTCTTATAACAGACCGGGAGCCTGCAGTGCTCAACCGCAACTTCTAAAATTGCCTCGGATAAAGTAGCAGGAAACTGCTAGCTGATTAAAATTTAATTTTGGTTCGTAATTCTTTCAACCTTTAGAGCAAGAATTCCTAGCAAGCCTGTGATCATTAATCATGAGTCTGCCCCACTTAGGGCCCTGGGCTGTGCCTGCGGAGACTGAGTTTACTCGTCTCTATAAACTACCTACCAGCAAAGCACACAGACGCCGTGCTGCTGAGCTGTGATGTAGGACACTTGACATTTTTCTGTGGCTAACACGCGGGCAAACTTCCTTTCTCCTCGGGCCCCACCATGAGTGAGCTAGGACCTTCCTTCCCACTCTGGGAGCCGGATGGAGACAGATGCTTGGCTGAGGGGGGTGGGGCGATGGGGGGGGGCGTGACTCAGGTTGGCCAAACAGATGCTTCTTATTTGAGCGGTCAGTGCAAAGATAAGGGGACAAGTGAAACTTCACCATGGTGGTGGGGTCCCTAAGAGGCAGGTCATACTTAGCAGTGGGGTTTGTGGAGCTGGTGGTAGAGGAACAAGTTTTGGGATTCTACTTATTCTGTGGTACCTGGAAATCTTGAAATAAATTATTTTTAAAATTTTTTTTATTGTTGAAAGTTTTACACATGTCTCCTTTTTCTGAAATAATTTCTTCTTCTTTGGATGGGCAGAGTTTGTTGGTGTTGTTTACATCCAAGAATCCTGACTAATGCACATGAAAACAAACAACAAAGCCCCGAGTATCCTTTTTAGTCATTTCTCTTTCTAGGTCTGGGATGACTTTCATGTCACTTGAAGTTTTCAGATACTGTCAGCTGGTGACCGCATCTACTTGCCTCCCCAAGAAGGGAACTGAGTACAGAGGCCTTGGTGACAGGGGCTCTGGTGGCCAGTCTTCATTATGGATGAGAGTGATTGACAGGCACAGCCTGCTAAAACCAGCAGCTCACTGACTCTTCACGTCAATGCTTGCAGTTTCTTCCTCATCCAAACCATTTTCTATACTGCCAGAGAAGAGGAAATGTGGCAGATATCAGTATCATCTCCTTTTGTGCATATTTCTGAAATTCCAGTAGATTGTTCATGAAGGTGCCTCACAGCGGGCAGAGAAAAGAAGAGAGCTGACAGACAGTGTGGTCTGCTGCATGCGTTGGACTCCACTCAACATTAGGATTAGGATTTCATAGAGCCATGCCATGTTGTAGCGGAAGGAAACCTCAGTGTTTATTGAGTGTCTACTGTATGCCAGACACTCTTCTAGATGCTGAGAATTCAATGATTGACACCAGAGTTTCTGCCTTCAGGGAATTCTCAGTTGTGTGGGGGAGACAAGTAAACAGTGGGAGGCTGCCCTAATTCACCAAAGGAGCAAAGGCCTGGGAGTTGCAAAGAATTGTAGCAGAGGTGAGAGAATTGAAGCCCGTTGGCTTTCTGTTTTCTCAAAGGAATCATCAGGTAAACGTGAGCGGGAGCGAGGGTGAAAGGGCACCTCACAGGGCTGAGCTTTGGAGCAGCTTTTACATGAACCATATATATCACTCATACACACACACACACACACACACACACACACACACGCATGCATGCTCGCTCCTGCATGCACACGTGAATACTACAAAACAAAGATAAATTACATTCCAGACCTCTAAGGCTTTAAATACAGTCCATAAATGCTAGCCCAAGATAGACTCTGACCATTATGAAAACTAAATCCTTGACCCTCGAGGTGATCAGATTAAGCTTTACAATGCAAAATGTGGCTGCCCTCTCCAGCCTGTAATTGCCTGGCCACGTGTTAGTAGTAGTGCCCAAACCCTCATATCCCAGGGGGAAAGAGTACAGCGCTTTCCCGAGAGACCTCCCCTGACATTCTCTTCACCGCTGAGGAGCTGTGAGGTGCTTCCACGTACGTGTCCAAGCTCAAGTTATGGCTCTGGATCACTCATAACTATATCCCTGCTGATTTCCATGTGATTTCAGGACAAAGCCGCCTTGTTTCTGTTCAATTTGGTGCATGTTTTTAATGGCTGGAGAGTTTCCTGGCGGAGAGGAAATATCGGTAGTAATAATATCTAATATTTCCTAAGCATTTCCAGAGGGCCAGACATTGCTAAATACTTAACCTGCTCTTTCTCACTTTTTACACAACCCTGCAAGTACATGGGTTCTGGAAACTGATAAATCCTGGCCTTCGGATAAAGCAGTAATGCTTATTAGGTAGCGCTGGTTTGAGTTGAGATAAAATAACACGTTAGAAGCACTGAGCACAGCTCTGGCTAGAGCATCCTCCTGTACACTGAAGGACTGAAGGTTTAATGTTTGGGTTGCAGGTTCGATCCCCAGATCGATGTCTCTCTCTCTCTCTCTCTTTCTTTCTCTCCTTCTCTTCCTGCCTCCCTTTCTCCCTTCCACTTTCTCTGCAAATCAATGGAAAAAATATCCTTGGGTGAAGATTAACAACAACAACAAAGTTATTTTTAAATATGGAGAACATTTTAACCATTACTATACCAAAGGGATACAGAGAAAAGTCAGTCTTTTCATCCCTGACCTGAAATTCAAAACAGCCATTCATTGTACATTCAAGCATGTATGCATTGCATGTTTTAATAATGCACATATATGTATACTTCTTTATGTATAATACTAGAGGCCTGGTGCATGAAATTTGTGCATGGGAGGGGGTCCCCTCAGCCCAGCCTGCACCTTTTCCAATCTGGGATTCCTTGGGAGGATGTCTGACTGCCTGGTATCCGGCCTAAACTAGCAGTTGGACATCCCTCTTATAATCCTGGACCACTGGCTCCTAATTGCTCACCTGCCTGCCTGACTGGATGCCCCTAACTACCTCCTCTGGCTTGATCACCCCTCACTGCCTCTGCATACCAGCCTGATTACCCCTAACTGCCCTCCTCTCCAGCCTGATCACCGCTAACTTCCCCCCCTGCCCCCTTCACGCCCCCCATCCTGTGCCCCCCCTCCCCTGCTGGCTTGGTCACCTCTTACTGCCCCCCCCCCAACTGGCCTGGTCACCCTCAGTTGCCCCCCATGCTGGCCTGGTCATTCCCAACTGCCCCCCCTCCCCCCCCCCTCGCCAGCCTGGTTTCCCCTCAGGCCCCTGCATCGGCCTGGTCACCCCACACAGCCTGCTGTTCAGTCATTTGGTTGTCCCTCACTAACCGCCCTGCCAGCCTAGTCATAGGCAGCTATCTTGGGAGTGTGTGACAGCCAATTTGCATATTACCTCTTTATTATTTGGGATATTTAAGTAAGCTCTCTACAAATTCCTTCAAATCCCATTTAAAAACTGTCAAATAATATCACATTCAATATGATCTCTACCTTATTTTTGTGTGTTTTTTTTCACTTGATCATTATATCTAGATTTATTTCATTCTTTTAAAATAACTGCATGATATTTCACTGTCGGGCCATCCCAAAATTGATTTAACAAATCTTTATTGATGGATATTTAGATAGTTTCCAGTTTTTTGCTACTATGAATCAATGAATAGCCTAGTACAGTGTTTTTGCAAATTTCCATGCATATATTTGTTGGAAAACTTCCTAAAAGTATAATTACTGGGCTAAAATTTATATGTATAAAGTGTCATGGATATTGCCAAATTATCGTACAAGGAGGCCGTGTTGATTTATACTCCCTCCATAATCTATACGAGTGTGCCCAGGCTATTATTTTTAGTTGTGTGGCATTGGACAAGCCATCCTGGGTGAGTAGCATGACTTCTTTCTGTTTCTTTATGATATTTATTAGTGGGATTGAGTCTATGATGATGAATTTGTCTTCTAACTAGTCAATTAGCTTTGATATCTCTTTAATTAAGGTGAGTTCTTTCCATGCCCTGTGAGTCCCAATGGGGACCAAAGGAAAAAAATGGACAGGGAGGCAATGTTTCTGACTTTCTATATTTACTTAAAGATTCTGCCTTTCTAATAATATATTTTATTATTTTTTTAATTTTTAAAAAATATATTTTATTGATTTTGTACAGAGAGGAAGGGAGAGAGATAGAGAGTTAGAAACATCGATGAGAGAGAGTCATCGATCAGCTATCTCTTGCACACCCCCTACTGGGGATATGCCCGCATCCAAGGTACATGCCCTTTGACCAGAATCGAACCCGGGACCCTTCAGTCCCCAAGCTGACGCTCTATCCATTGAGCCAAACTGGTTTTGGCTCTAATAATATATTTTAAATGACGATAATAATATTGCCTATGTTTTAAATCTTCATATTGTTTCAAGACATAGTTATATCTATTACAGAGCTCTGAATAATTTAGAGAAAAAGGGTTTATATTTATGAACAACCTTAGTGTACAGAAAATGCATTTATTTTTATCTTATGTTATTATTATTATTTTTAAGTCCTCACTTGAGGACATGGAGAGAGAGAGAGAGAGAGAGAGAGAGAGAGATTGAAATATCTATATAAGAAACATTGATCTCTTGCCCTCTGTACATGCCCTGACCGAGATCAAATCCTCTCCCTGACCGAGCGTCACACCAACAACTTTCCAGTGCCCAGGATGACACTCCAGCTGAGCCACTCCAGCCGGGCCAGAAACCGCTTTTAATAGATTGTCAGCTCCTTCATGGCATAGACTGTGGATGGTCACCATGGTATTTTCAGAAGCTTCCTGATGACATATATTAGGTATTAAATGAACATTAAATGAACCAGTAGTGGAACACTGAAAGGATTTGGTGGAGTCACATAATAATTGTAACAAGTGCCTCTTCAGTGCTTTCTATAGTTTGTACTTCACTCATTGAGAGGACATGTCAAGTTGTGTTAGGTTTATACTCCAAGTTGTGACTCAGGCATCTACACCAGATAACAATGTAAGCCCTCATTTAATTACCTATGTTATTTTCCTTTTATCTAAATTAAAAGCTAAATTACCATTTTAAATAACATAACATACATGTTTTACTGATCCAATTCACTTATTCTTCATTATAGTTTTTATCTCTAGCGTGTCAGATTTAAAGGAAAGTCCAGTCTTTTAATAACTTCTTGGTAAATTGCTTGGAAGGAACTTGGTGGATGATCAGGAATGTGGCTGGCCTTTCAGAATGCCAGCACATTAAACCCAGGACCCTCGCTTCTGGAAAGCTGTCACATCTAATATGCTTTAAAAGGGTTTCGCAAAGAGCTTACTGGCAACGACACGCATGGGTCGGTAAACCATCTGTAGAAAGCCCAGACGTTTGCACGCAACTGTCTTCACAGAAACCACAGCAGCTTTTCCATCACAGCATCCCTGGGAGGTTTTGTGTGCAGAGAGCTCTGTGGCTCTCCGGCTTCCCAGATTCAAAGTGACACCTGAGCCTAACTTAGGAAACAGGTAAGGGAATAGGAAGAGGACGCTTTGAAGGTAACCCTTCCCCGGTCGCTGTAGAAGCCTTAGGACTCCCCTGTCACCTGAAACAGAAGCCTGGGGCCGGAGGCATTGTCCACTGGACATGGGCACACCCGCGGGCACACCCGTCTCACATGGGGCAGAACTCAGAACAAAGGGAAGAAAGGTAGTGAGTGATTCAGAGCAGCTGGCCATCAGCAGCGCTAAGCTTATTCCCAGGAATCCCTCTGAGTAGGATGTTGGGTATGCGCTTCTCACTGCCCTTTGACTCCAGAGCTAATTATCCAAGTGGGACAAAATCCGAGCCGAGTGACAAGTGCTGGGGCAGGAACAGTGTGAATTCCTTCTGACAGTTAGGCAGAGAGTTCTACTGTCTGCTTTTCAAGACATTGTACTGGGCTTAATTAGTCAATCCACATTCCACAACTGGGGGAATAGGTCAATCTTTTTATTACCCCAGGTTCACAGCTGAGAAACTATCACGCAGATGGCGACGCTACAGAATTTCCATATCGGAGGACCTTAAGGTCAACCATCTGGTCAGACGGGGGTGGAGTGGACAGTGGCAGGGCTGTCTTGAAGTCGTGTTTGCATGGCATATCACATAAAATTGAAAAAAAAAACAACCCTCAATCACGCCCAGGCTCTACCCCATGCCCTGACTCCCTGGCACTCTCATTGCCCACAGTGGATAACGTGCCTTTGCTGGGGGTTGATTCTCACATCTGTGCAGTGGTGGCATCGGGTGAGGGTTCAGATTGCCTGGCCCCGGCTCTTTGTCAGAGTTTCTCGTTTGACAGTCCATGGTCCCATCTCCTTCCTAGAGTCATGGGACTTCAGGGCTAAAAGGATCTTGGGGATTATCCAGCCCAACACCCCACTTAAAGGTGATGCAAAGCAAACATCAAGAGAGAGAATTTAATCATGATAGTTGCTTGGTAACTGAGAGTGATCATTTTTTATGCAAAACTGTACTTAAAGAATTTGAGTATGTGTGTATGTGTGTGTGTGTGTGTGTGTGTGTGTGTCTAGCGGGCTGGGGCGGGGCTCATTTTCTGCTACTTTATCATTTTGACAATATGTAGGACATGTTATGACAAAGGTTTTTTTTATTATTATAACACAACTCATTATCATTCTCTAGTAAAAGTCATAAACAGCTGGGCAGTTAAAGGAACAAAGTGTAGAAGGAAGGAAATATGATTGGTTTGACTGAGGGTTGTTTGTTCCTTTGCTGTGAAGAAACAAAAGTATGTTTCTTTAAGAGTAATTGTGGTTAATGTTAGTGTTACTGTTTTGATAATAAATGGGCACAATTTTATTGGCAAGCCTGGTTCTCCAGGAAGCTCCCGTGATTGATTCCATCTAAACGCTCTTTCCCTGGTCACTCAGTGCCTTGGTGTTTCTTTTGTGATTTAATCCTTTTTTATAAATGACATGCCATGATTGTACTCATTTGGTTTGTGTCTGCATGATTTGTTTGCTTTTTTTTTTTTTTTTTCCAGATCACCTTCTCTACAGTGCTTTTTGCAGTGTTGTGCGTGGTGGACATTTCAAAGGCACTGACATCAGGCACTGAGATGTCTGATTGGCAAAGTTGTCCTCTGTTAGGGATGATATTGCCTGAATGCACATCCAACAGTTTCACTCCATGCAACTGGAAAGAGTTGAATGTAATACTGCTGTCTCCTCCAAGGCCAGGCTCAAGTTACAAACAATGCACCAGTGTATCCTGCAGCTCTACTAATATAAGAAAAGAAGGCCTTAACTCATCTACAATAATTTTTAAAAAATCCTCATCCAAGGAGACATTTATTGATTTTTGAGAGAGAGGAAAGGAGAAAGAGAAACAGAAACATATGTGAGAGAGAAACATCAGTTGGTTGATTCCCGTGCATGTCCTGACTGGGAATTGAACCGGCAAACTTTTCAGTGTAGGGGATGATGCTCCAACCAACCGAACCATGTGGCTGGGGCAAACCCAATGATTTCTGAAGGCTCTAGTTGCCGTTGTCTTTATTCATGGCTCTGTGAGGAGCTCATGGAAAGGTAAGGTCTGGGTCCCTCTGTATCTCTCGATGGCTGAGTGTGACGGAGGCAGCCTGTTGGCCTGCCCAGGACCAGTATCCCTCCTGCTTCTTCACCCTACTTCCCGAGAAGCTCATCCCTGGCAGCACAGGGGAGGCTTGCGGTGGGTGGCCATGTGGCTTTGTGGTCTCTGTGCTTGGTTTTGTCCAATCTTGCAGCTCTGCTCCAGTGAGAATCAGAGAGGTGTCAGGCCATGACTGGAATTTTATCCCTTTTCCTTCCCTGCCCAAACCCACAGAATCAAACCGTACCCAATGTGTTTTATTGCAGACTTGGCTTTCTCAGTGACAACTTAATGAAAGGGACCTGAGCTCCCTTTCTTGTTTCTCTCCGTCCATTCCCTTGCCTTTGACTCCACCCAAGAGAGTGAGCTCACTACAATAAACGGTGTGGTTTGCTCTCTCCAACCCTGGCCTGTTGAGATCTGGAAACACTTGACTCCTCTGACATGTATTTCCACAGCTGAGCATGTCTAAGTCAGATTGTCGTCTCCTGTTTCACCGGCTATTTGTTTTCTTACTCTGAAATGTGCTTCCCCCTCACAATCCCCCTCCATCCTGTGTACTTTGTTTATCCACTGTAGGCGGTTGCCAATATGCGTAAAAGAAAGGGAGTGACTGGTTAGGGCTCTGAATAGGTTAGGAGGAAGGGGAGGAAGGAGACAGGAGGCCAGGGAGAGAAGGACTGGGCCACTTGGAAGACTTCTGGCTGAATAGGACCTTCTCGGCCACAGATCGGGGCTAGACATCTGCTGAGCAGACTGGCTAAAAGCTGCCGCATGTTGATAACAACCTTTTTTGTGAAATAGCCCCCTATGCATGCCCCCCACCCAGTGTCTACCAATTCTTTCTTAGCCTTTCCCCTTAGGGTTCATTCCACCCCCTCACACCCCAAGTGTATCTTTATTCCATTGTTATTTTAAGTGGCTGAAATTGTCTACCTTTAAAAAAATTTTAATTTTGTAATCTGGAAAAATATACAAAACACAAAATGTAATAGTTTTAAGGAGTATAATTCAGTGGCATTAACCTTCACTATTATTTCCAGAATTTTCTTGTGATGTCAAACAGAAACTTCATACCTGCTGAGCAGTAACTCCCAATTCCTCCTCCCTGCCCCTTTCCAGCTCCTGGTAACTTCTGTTCTATTTTTGTCTCAATGAATTTGCCTATTCTAGGTACTGAAAAAATAGTTTTGAAATCTTAGTTTCCATAAATGGATAATAATTGGCTCAAAACCTCAAAGCAGTTGTATTAGATTGCTGAATGACCAGCTGGTGAACTGAGTTGTTCCTTAAATAATCCAGGAAATGACCATGGTTCACCTGAATTACTCATACTGTGACTCTTAGCAAACAATTGGACTTTTCTTCATATTATGCTCGTTAAAAGCCTTATTTTCTCCCTTCCCTTCATTTATGTTATTTTTAAAATATTTTACTAAAAACTGGTGTGTCATAAAAAGGTGGCAATTGCCCTGGTCATTAGGAGATGATTCAAATAACCAGCTTTGAAACAAATTCCCTATACCCCTTTTTAAAAATTGTAATAAAATATACAGCAAATATAATTGAGCATTTTAACCATTTAAAAATATATTTTTAATTTTTTTTAATTTTTTTATTTTATAAATTGTAAAGCACTACTGAGGTGTGAGCAGCTGCTACTAAATATTTTCCAGGTTAAGACTTTTATGGGCCTGAAGACAACCTCTTCTTCTAAAAATATTTTTTATTGATTTCAGAGAGGAGGGAAGATAGAAACATCAATGATGAGAATCATTGAATGGATGCCTTCTGCAAGCCCCCCTACTGGGGATTAAGCCCACAACCCTGTGCCCTTGAGCAGAATCGAACCCAGGACCCTTTGGTCCGCAGGCTGACACTCTATCCACTGAGCCAAACCAGCCAAGGAAAGAATTTCTATCATTTTTAATTGTACAGTTTTGTGTTGTTAAGTACATCCACATTGTTGTGCAACATCACCACTATCCATCTCCAGAACATTTCCATTTTCCCAAATGGAAACCCTGTGCTTCTTAAACAGTTACGTTCCATTACCTACTCCCTCAGCCTCTGGTAACCACCATTCTACATTGTCTTTATGAAATTGCCTATTCTGGGTACCCCATACAATTCTCTTTGACTCAAGTCTATCAATATATCTACATTTTGCCATTTTCTTGTTCTTCATTACTAATTTTTAAAATTGAATTTATTTGAGTGACATCGGTTCATAAAACCATACAGATTTCAAGTATATGGCTCAACAAAACATCATCTGCACCCTGCATCCTGGGCCCATTACCCCCAACAAAGTCTCTTTCTGTCCCCATTCCCTACCACGTTGGCTCACTTCCACCTACCCCGCCCCCACATCTTTCCCTCCGGCTAACACAACACCGTTGTCTGTGTCTATGTGTTTTATACATATATTTATTGTTTAATCCCTTTCATCTTCTTTCATCCAGCCTCCAACCCCTCTCCTCTCTGACAGCTGTCAGTCTGTTCCATGCTTCCATGACCAGTTTCTAAAAGATAAAAGAAAACCTTACCTTCTGAAGCAGCATGGATGGATCTTATTATGCTAAGTGAAACAAGCCAGGCAGAGAAAGACAAATACCATATGATCTTACTTATATGTGGACTCTAATGAACGAAATAAACTGATGAACAAATAGTATTCCATTGTGTAAATGTACCACAGCTTTTTTATCCACTCATGTATTGTTGGGCACTTAGGCTGCTTCCAGATCTTAGCTATTGTAAATAATGCTGCAGTGAACATAGGGGTGCATATATTTTTTTGAATTTTGTTTCAGGTTTCTTCAGATATATTCCTAGAAGTGGGATCACTGGGTCTTAAGGCAGTTCCATTTTTAATTTTTTGAGGAAACTCCATACTGCTTTCCACAGTGGCTGCACCAGTCTGCATTCCCAACAGCAGTGCACTAGAGTTCTCTTTTTCTCCACATCCTCCCCAGCATTCGTTGTTTTTTGATTTATTGATGATAGCCATTCTGACAGGTGTGAGGTGATGTCTCATTGTGATTTGCATCTCTCTGATGATTAGTGACATTGAGCATTTTTTCCTATGTCTCTGGGCCAATTTGTATGTCCACTTTGGAGAATCTATTGAGGTCCTTTGCCCATTTTTTAATTGGTTTGTCTTCCTGGTGTTGAGTAATATAACTTTTTAATATATTTTAGAAATTCACCCCTTATCAAATGTGTCATTGGCAAACATGTTCTCTCATTCAGTGGTATCTTTTCATTTTGTTGATGATTTCTTTTGCTGTATAAAAGCTTATGAGTTAGATGTAGTCCAATTTGTTTATCTTTTCCTTCTTTTCCCTTGCCTGTGGAGACATACTGGCAAAAATATTGCTATGAGAAGTGTATGAAATTTTACTGTCTGTGTTTCTTCTAGGATTTTTATGGTTTCACAACTTACACTTAAGTTTTTAACCCATTTTGAATTTATTCTTGTATATGGTATAAAAAGGTGGTTTAATTTTTTTTTGCATGTATCAGTCCAATTTTCCCCACACTATTTATGAATAAATTATCTTTGCCCCATTGTATATTCTTACTTCCTTTGACAAATATTAAATGACTTTAAATGCATGGGTTTATTTCTGGGCTCTATTCTATTCCATTGACCTGTACACTTATTCTTGTGCCAAACAGTGGCCTTGTAATATAGTTTCATATGCAGTAGTATGATATCTCCAACTTTGTTTTTCTCAAGATTGCTGAGGTTATTTTGGGTCTTTTGTGGTTCCATTTTTGGAATATTGTCCTAGATCTGTGAGATATGCCATCGATATTTTAATGGGAATTGTGTTGAATCTGTAGATTGCTTTGGGTAGTATGGACATTTTAATGATGTTAATTTTTCCTATTCATGAACACAAACATATGCTTCCACTTATTTACATTTTCCTCAGTTTCTGTCTTTAGTATTTTATAATTTTCCTAGCACATGTCTTTAACCTCCTTGGTTAAATTTATTACTAGGTACCTTATGTTTTGTTGCAATAGTAAATGGGATTATTTTCTTAATTTCTCTTTCTGATAGTTTATTATTAGTGTATAAAAATTCCACCAATTTTCTGAATATTAATTTTGTATACTGCTCCATTGTCAGACATCTATTTTGACACAACTGGACTTGTAGATAATTAGAACTCTGGGATTTATATAAGCTTTTTGAGATTCTATTACTGTGGCAAGAAAATCACTTTAACAAATATCTATATTGGGTTAGTTTCTTCTTAAGAAATACAATAGGAATCACATAGACTATGTTTAACTATAGGCAAGGCTTGCTCATTTCTAAAAGGAAGATTATTTCCTTGAGGAAATGTTGATTTAGTTAACAGTTGGAGGGTGGACCCTTGGGCATACTTTGAGCACTTTTAACATTTTTGGAGATGGGGGTATAAATAAAACTTATTCTTGTGGCATGGGAAGAACAGCTACTAGAGCTGCAATAGGCCACTCAAACAGATCATCTCAATGTTGTGTGTAGAGAAGTTGTCATTATTTTTCACTTTTTGGAGTGTGAGAAGTAGGAGAGAGGGAAGAATTTAAATTTGTTTTTTCACTTCTTGGCCCAGAAGGATCAGAATGAAAAGGAAAGCAACAGCACAAAATGATTCTCTTAGTAGAATACTCAGCATCCATCTGCCCTCAGGAAGTGCTTTCTGATAATTCAACCTGTAACTTTTGCCTCCTCTGCAATCCTCCTACTCTTTTCTGAGTTATTCATCTAAAAGAGATAGTACATTGTCTTAAAAAGTTACTTACCTGTCTTTAAGGTTTGACTTTCTCCCCAACAAGATTATAAATTCATCGAAGATAAGAATCAAGTATTCTAGCAGGTGTTTACCATTGCATCTGCCCTCAAACTACCTTTTATTAAACATCAGGCCTAGCACTTTGCACATAGAAATCAGCCAATCTTAATTTGACGAGATTGCTATGAGAAGAGAAATTATCTGGTTTGGGATGTCTGAACTTTATAAAATGTTGTTTTTATGACTTTTCTTTTTTTTTTTTTTAAATATATTTTATTGATTTTTGTACAGAGAGGAAGGGAGAGAGATAGAGAGTTAGAAACATCGATGAGAGAGAGTCATCGATCAGCTGTCTCTTGCACACCCCCTACTGGGGATATGCCCGCAACCAAGGTACATGCCCTTGACTGGAATCAAACCCGGGGCCCTTCAGTCCCCAAGCCGACGCTCTATCCATTAAGCCAAACCGGTCCCGGCTGTTTTCATGACTTTTCGTTTTATACCTTCACCTTCATGTCTTTTTTTCCTCAGCACCTGTGGAAGTTCCCTTTATTCCCTCTGTGCTACCTACAGCAGGATTTTATGGGATTTCAGGGGAAGCTATGATGAAATGGAAAGAATACTTAATTTGGAACCAGAAAAGATAGGTTTGAGTTCTGGAACTCTATGACCTTGGGTAGGTCTTTGTGTTCTCATCTGAAGAAATAAAAAAAATATATCCTTTTGTAATAGAAACAAAGTTTTGGTACCTGCTTCTATACAAGCTAAACTCATGAGACAGGTGCTGGTGAAAAAGGAAAGAGGTTTATTCATGTGCTGGTTACCTGAGAAGATGGGAGACTCTTTAAAGAAATTTTTTTTTAAAATGTTGACATTATTTCAGGAGTTCCCCTTCTCTCAGGGCACTCTTTTCACAAAGCCCATATTCCTACCTCAATGCAGGCAGAGGCTTTTATAAGGAAGGAGAATGAAAGCTGAACAAAGAAATCAAGGGGAGGGGATTAAAAAGTTCTCTATGTGCAGGCCAGCACAGTCCATTCCTATAAGGATCTTGAAATTGCTCAAGTGATGGTCTGATGTGAATCATCCTGATCTTTGTCACCCTGGTTCCATGGCTGAAGGTCAGCAAACCTCCTGCATGACTGAAGGTTGGAGTCTGTTCTTAGAATTCTTCTACAAATATGCTGTTTATCTACAAACTACATATTAGTCAGAGTCAGCATTGGCAAATACAATGCCAAAGAATGGTGGGGTGGTTTACAATTCCCCATTGTTACACTCTGTAAGGTTGCTATGGAAATTAAATGTGGAGTAGGATGTTTGAGGGCATTATAATCTGTAATACTATGTAGGGAGGCCTTAAGAGTGGTTAGGAATGTGGCCTTGGGAGCCAGATTTTCTGGGTTTAAACCTGGTTCAGCATCATCACCTTGGCCATGTCACTTAGATTCTTTGTGTCTCAAATTCCTGATATGTAAAATGGAGATGATGATAATACCCACCAGAGATTGTTCTGTGACTTCAATGGTTAATATATACATGGACACGTAGTAATAACCATGTGAAATGTTAATGATTATTGTGTAATTTAAAGAGTATTATTGCTGAATGCAAATAAATTCCAGTCTTAGTCCCACTTTCATATTTTGTTCTTTTTCTCTCTTCCAGTTTACAAGGTGTTTCCCCTGGATATTTTATCGTCACTTAAATCTCTATGTCTAAAATTGAATATATTATAATCCAGGTGTTCCCCAAATGCTCACCGATGTTCAACTCTACCATTGTTGGTGAAGGAAAGTAGTCAGTTCTTATTTACCCACATTTATGTTCTCTCAGTCATTTTAGATTTTGTTTTTGCAGCCATCCTCTATGCCCAAGTCATTCAGAGGATCAATTATTTCAAATGTACGTAGTTATAGCTGAAAGAGATGGAGACAATGTCCTGGAGTTGCTCTAGGAGAATACTATGGGACCGTGTCTGAAGAGGACATACTAGATTCATTTAAAAATTAAAAAATGCTGACCACCAGGTACAGTTGGAAATTCTGATTATTTTTGCTATTTCCTCAGCTTTAGAAGCAACAAGGAAGTATTGTGCTTCATGGGTTAGAAACTTTCACATTTCCTACTCTGAAATCTTTGGGACTTCTTCAGATCATGTACCATCTCTCCTTTATAGGAATAAATGTTATATAGGATGATGGAGAGTAGCTGTACATTAATTTATTTGTGTAATTATTTGTTTAAGGTTGATGTCCTCTCTGGGCTATAAACTCTATGAAGGCAGATACGATATCTGCTATTACCATTTTATCCTTTTATCTCCAGGACCAAGAAGAATGCAGGAAAATGGTATCAGTTGACTGAATATATGAAAACCAAAATATGCTAATATGAGTAGAACTATGTCAGAGCTTTTCAATATCCATTGGAAAGTCTAGATACCTAAATCTTTAAATCCCATTTTAAAGACAAAACTTCAGGTCATATTAAACTCTTAGAGTATTAAGGGTATAGGCTTTATTTTTTGTTTTTTAAGTATATTTTTTATTGATTTCAGAGAGGAAGGGAGAGAGAAAGAGAGAGTTAGAAACATCAATAATGGGAGAGAATCACTGATCAGCTGCCTCCTGCATGCCCCACACTGGGGATTGGGCCCATAACCCAGGCATGTGCCTGACCAGGAATTGAACCATGACCTCTTGGTTCATAGTTTCACGCTTATCAATGAGCCATGCCAGCTGGGCCCTCGTTCTTCTTGAAGAGCAAAACTCAGGTTTAACTCTTTTAGCTGATTTTAAAAATATTTGTATATTTATATTTATTTCTTAAAAAAATTTTTTAAACCTCATTTTAGGCAGTACCTGTTGAAGATCTTAACTGATACGGAAATTAGCTCTTTCTTCAACTGACCTCACTACCTCGGACCTCCCAACCTCCACTGTATTTTCCAAATAATTTTAGTTATATTACTATTAAGTGTTTTTATTGCTATGAATAAAATTTTGGGGTGATCTATAGTACCTATAATTAATTTCCTTTTGCTGTATAACATGTTGTTTTCCCTAGGATTAATATTTTAAAGTTTGCCTAATTATTTATGTACCAATCACTACTTTAATATTAACCTGTCCATTAGTTATCTTAACACCTTCATTGTAAATTTATTCTTATCAGATTTTTTTTCAATTTCATTTTCTCAAAGTACTAAGGAGCCTTCTGACCTGCCTGTAATATGGTGCCTGGTGCACTGCTGTCATCCAAGTTCCCTCTTCGTCACCGTCCTGGGGAATCCTCTCTGCTCGCTCTTCTATTATGTCTGCTTCCTTTATTCCCCACCTTCCTCTTCCTTGGTTCACTCATTCACTTTATTTATCATTTTTCCTTTTTAAAAAATATTTCCTCTTGAAAGTATTACATATTTCCCCTTTTTTTTCTCCCAATGACCTCTTCTAGCCAGCCCCCACACCCTGCTCCAGGCTTCCACCACTCTGTGCCCATGGGTTATACATAAATGCATACAAGTTGTTTGGTTGATCTCTTCCTATCCATCCACCCACCTTGCCTTCCCTCTGAGATGCGACAGTCTGTTTCGTGCTTCTATGTCTCTGGATCTATTTTGTTCAACAAGTTTTTGTTTTTGTTTTTCCCATTAGATTCCCCATATGAGTGAGATCATGTGGTACTTGTCTTTCTCTGGCTAATTTCACTGAGCATAATACTTTTCAGGTCCCTCCATGCTGTCTCAAAGAGTAAGAGATCCTTTTTTTTCTACTGCTGCATAGTATTCCATGGTGTAAATGTACCACAGTTCTTTTCCCACTCACCTATTGATGGGCATTGGGCTATTTCCAGACTTAGATATTGTAAATTGTGCTGTTATCAACATAGAGTTGCATGCATTCTCTCTGATTGGTATTTTGGGTTTCTTAGGCTATATTCTAGAAGTGGGATCACTGGGTAAAAGGCAGTTGCATATTTAATTTTTTGAGGAAACTATTGCTTTCCATAATGGCTGCGTTCCAGTCTGCATTCCCACCAGCAGTGAACTAGAGTTCCCTTTTCTCCTCATCTTCACTAGCACTTGTCATTTGTTGATTTGTTGATGGTAGCCATTCTGACAAGTGTGAGATGGTACCTCATTGTCATTTTATTTTACATCTCTCTGATGGTCAGTGACTTTGAGCATTTTTCATATGTCTCTTGGCCATCTCTATGTCCCCTTTGGGGAAGTGTCTATTTAGGTCCTCTGCCCATTTTTCAATTGGATTATTTGTCTTCCTTTTGTTGTATGAGTTCCTTATATATTTTGGATATTAACCCTTTATTGATGTATCATTGCCAAATATGTTCTCCCATACAGTGTGCTCCTTTTCATTTTGTTAGTACATAGGCTTCGAGTTCAAATCCTAGATTTCCATTGATGAGCTGGGCTATCTAAGGTAAGTTATTTTATTTCTCTAAACTCAGCTCCATTGCTTATTATTAAGTTTAACAATACTTAATCTCCTAAGGAGTGTGTAACATGGCACATGGTAGGCATTCAATGAAAGGTGATAACTGGCTGGAATTTCCATACAAGACAAATTAATCTTCTTGTGTCATTCCTGCACAAGAAAGTAATGAATAAATGACCAGTTATGGGCCATAATAGTAAGCTTGTTAAAGATGAAAATCACTTTAAAAAACTCTGGAATCTCACTTTCCTGGTTTGAAAATAAAAAAATAAAAAAAACCAGATGCCTTCTTGATCATGTATATATACTAGTCTTATCTGGACTATATTTAAAAAAATTTAACACATGATAATCTGCACACATCTATATGACTACATTTTCTAGAAGTGAATTCCATTTCAATGTGTCATTCATTTCACAGGTTCTGTTGCTAGTGAGTTAGAAAAGATAGAAAATAATTATCAATTAGATATGTTAGCTAGATAATTACAGAAAAATGTTGCAGGAAAATTCACTCATAGATGTAAGAAAGTATTCTGTAAGTTGAGCAGTAATTTTATCAGGATATGCCAGAACACCCAGGCAAATTGCCAGGCTGGGGTATGACAACAGTGAATACATTGACTTTTTCTGTCATGACAAATTGCCAAATATTTTTAAAGAAATGATTGTATGAATTCATAAGATAGAAGGAAAGAAAAAAGAGAGGAATTCATCTGCTGTTGCTTATGAAATGGGTTGAAAGGGTGACCAGAAGAACAAGAACTCTAATAAATTATTTGGCATGAGGCCTACTGGTAACAGACCACAGAATAAAATCTTTGTAATTGGTTTCTTCTGGGTTGCTCTTACAGTAGAGTGAAAAGGAAGTTAGATTGAGGATTTGAACAACTGGATTCTACTTCTATTTTTACTATTTCTACTATGTGATCTTAACAAAGCACTTATTTCCAGGCCCCATATGTCTGATTTGTAAAATGAGAATAATATAATAATATTTATTCTCTTAATGCACAATGTTGTGGTGACTACATTAAATAAAACAGTTCAAAATCTTTGAAAAATATAAAGCACAATATATGTTCCTGTTATATATGTTTTTCCAAGATTTACACCTTATTTCTCCATTACAATTTTCTATTTTCAAAAGTTGCGCAAATTTCCCCTTATCTCTCAGAAATGCTTAGCAAATACTTCTGTTGTGTATTAAGAAGAGCTTGGGGGTTGTTTACAGCTGTTTCTATGCACTTAATACATAGAAACCTGTCTCTCTCCCCAGCAGTCCTGCAGGAGAACCATAAAGCATGTGGAAGGTACGATGATTAATTTAAGAGATACCGCTTATCTAGAGCCAAGAGGTAACCCATTTCTTTCTAAGGAGGCTGGGGTGAGTAATTAGAATGAGGTAAATTTTTATTAGCAATTTTCTTGGGGTTTGGAAACATAGATTAGATACTAGCCTAATAGTGTTTCTGATTTATCTTGTTTTACACATAGCTACCATTTAAAACAGGAGGATCAGAGGTTTTGGAGAACCAAGATGGTGATGTAGGTAAATGCCAGTATTTGCTTCCTCCCACAGCACATCAAAATTATAACTAAAATACAGAACAATCATCATTCAGAACTTTTAGAAATCTGGCTAAATGGAAGTTCTCCAACCAGAGAAGTAAAGAAGAAAGCACATTGAAACTACAATAGTAGGAGGGGTGGAGGCACAGAATGGGGTGGTTCAAACTTCACAAGTCGTGTTTTTTAATCTTGGTTGTGGAATCCTCCTGGGAGGAGCAATTGGTCCCCACCCCAGACTATATTCCCAGCCCAGGGAATAGAAGCCCCCCATAACTTCAGCCTTTAAAAGCCAGTGGGGATTGTGGCTGAGTGCCAGGGAGGCTGCTGGAGTCCCAGGCAGTTATTCTTACTAATAAATGGCTGTGGCATGGACTTGCTCCCCTGAGCTCCAGCACTGGGGCAGTGGCTTGGAGAAATCCAGGGACATGTGGAGAGGAATTGGATTATCTGGCATTAGACAAACACTCAGGGGTGGCTTTATCCCAGATAGGGGTGATTGCAGGGGTCATTGTCCTTATGCTGAAACCTCCCCTATCACAGAGCTGACTGGAAACCATATCTGAGTTTCCATCAGCCTAGCTCACACTGTTTTCTCCATCCTGATGATTTCCTGGGACTCTACCCCAACCGATTTGCAGCTCCATCCAATCAGTTTTCAGTAGACTCTGCTAAAATCTCTCAAACAAGCAGTAGCTGGCATCAGTGTGATCCATACCTATCAATAAGAGACCCAAGACCTGTCACTAGCAGCAGACTGCCTTTCTTCACAGCTTGGCCTTTCCTGGGCACTTCTGACAACACAAATAGCAGTCATCTGCAGATCCATCTAGAGTTCCTGCAAGGTGGCGTAGGTAATGGCTGACTTTTCACCTTCTGGGAGGCTCTAGAGCCAGTGCACCCAGTGGACAGCATCATACCATGTAAGATTACAACTTTATGCATCCGTGAGTGACACATTCAAGGGGAAGACTCAGTGACCACCAAAGCCCCACTGAAGCAAGTCCTGCTCCATAGGGGTATCTCTTGCATAGCAGTTCTTTCACTGTAGTCACAGCTGGTCTTCAGAGCCAATTGTCCTGAGGTCAATTCCTCCTAATGACATCAACAGCAATAAAGGCTCAACTACAGTAAAAATATACACACAGCTCAGGTGACTGGGGAGCTGAGCACTGGGCCCTTCAGGACACCTTTACACAAGGCCACTCTACTAATTTCAGGAGACATACCCTGTTTCCCCGAAAATAAGACAGTGTCTTATATTAATTTTTGCTCCCAAAGATGCGCTAGGTCTTATTTTCAGGGGATGTCTTATTTTTCCATGAAGAAGAATATGGTACACATTTATTGTTAAATGAAAATAAAGGAAATTTGTTACCTGTATACGGTACGGTAGTATGGTAGTACGGTAGTTGTCAACACAAACCAGACAAACTGTGAATCCTACAGTATCAAGAATTTACTCATTTATTCAATGACAATCATGTCATCATCTTCTGGAACATCATCATAACAATCCAATTCCTGAATTTCCTGGTGAATTTCTTGTGACTCCCTTTCTTTCAGAATCAGTGGACCAAATCTCTCATGTTTAGCAATAGCATTCTGAGACAGAGCCTAGGGGGCCTTATTTTCGGGGGGGATGCCTTATATTTTACTCAGAAGGAAACCTGTAAGTAGGTCCTATTTTTGGAGGATGTCTTATTTTCGGGGAAACATGGGAGAAGCTCTACCTAATACATAGAAACAAACATAGGGAAGCAGCCAAAGTGCAGATAAAGAAACATGTCACAAATGAAAGAGCAGGAGAAATCTCCAGAAAAAAAGAACTAAAAGAAATGAAAGCAAAAAAAAAACAAAAACCCCAAAACAACAACAACAAAACACAACAACAACACCTACTAGATACAGAGTTCAAAACAATGGTTATAAGAATGCTCAAGGATCTTAATGAAAGCTACAAGGGACTTAGTGATACTTTCAAAGATCTTAGTGAAAATTTCAAAGACATGAAAAAGGATCTGTCGGAAATTAAGCATACACTAATTGAAAGAATAATTTACAGGGATTCAAAAGTACAGTAGAGGACTCTGAGAATCAAACAAATGATTTGGAATATAAGGAAGTAAAAATCCCCCAAGCAGAAGAGCAAAAAAGAAAAAAAGAAAAAAAAATATGAAGATAGTGTAAGGAGCCTTTGGAACAACTTCAGACATACCATCATTTGCATTATGGGGGTGCCAGAAGAAGAGAGAGAGCAATATATTGAAAACCTATCTGAAGAAATAATGACAGATAATTTCCCCTACCTGGTGAAAGAAATAGACTTACAAGTCCAGAAAGCATAGAGAGTCCCAAAAAAGAGGAATTTCAATAGGCTCATACCAAGACACATTATAATTAAAATGCCAAAGGTAAAAGACAAAGAGAAAATCTTAAAAGTAGCAAGAGAAAAACAGTTATTACCTATAAGGGAGCACCCATATGACTGTCAGCTGATTTCTCAACAGGAACTTTGCAGGTGAAAAGAGAATCACAAGAAATATTCAAAATGATGAATAGCAAG
The DNA here is from genome assembly GCF_964339955.1 of Pipistrellus hanaki. Taxonomy (NCBI): domain Eukaryota; kingdom Metazoa; phylum Chordata; class Mammalia; order Chiroptera; family Vespertilionidae; genus Pipistrellus; species Pipistrellus hanaki. The sequence goes on along the minus strand of NC_140505.1, from coordinate 76,331,458 downwards.
GACATGCAACTAAGATTACTCTACCCAGTTAAGCTAAGCTATCATTTAGAATTGAAGGTCAAATAAAGAGCTTCATAGACAAGAAAAAGCTAAATGAGTTCACCACCACCAAAGCACTATTATAGGAAATGTTGAAGGATATTCTTTAAGAAGAGAAGGGAATAAAAAGGAGAAGAAGAAAAATATGAACAATAAAACGGCAATAATCGAATTATCAATAATCGAATCTAAAAATCAAACAAGCAAGGAATCTAATGAACAAAATAAACTGATAAATAAAATAGAACTAGAGGGATGGAAACATAGAACAGACAGGTGAATCTCAGAGAAAAGGGGGGAGGAAGAGAGGGAAGAGATTAACCAAAAAACATGTGCATATAGACATTACCTATGGACACAACAATAGGGTGGTGAAGGCCTGGAGGAGGGCAATAGGGGGAAAAATGGGAACATCTGTAATATTCTCAACAATAAAGTTAAAAAAAAACACAGATTAGGAATTAATATACAGGGTGGGGTAAAAGTAGGTTTACTATAAGTTTGTGAGTATGCAAAACACAGTTTATTCTCATATTATTATTAATTATTGTATTACTTTCCATAAGAACAACTGTAAATCTACTTTTGCCCTATCCTGTATTTAATAGAATCTAAGATACCATTGTTTATAAGACATATATTTATTTGGTTTCCTGTGAAAAATAACAACAAAAAAATACCACCGGTTATAATTTTAAGATAGTGATAGCAAGTAGACCTTGATTTCAGAGATTTTGAAGTGGGGTAAACTGTGTGACTTAGAATAAGGACTTGCCTTATTCATTCATTCACTTCCCACAACCGATCTATGAAGAAAGTTTCCTTTTCCACATTTTATAGACAAGGAGACTGAGATGCAAGTTACTCTGCAAAATGATTCTAAACTACTAAGTAATCATCCTGGAACTTAGCTCTGGCTCTGTCTGATTCGAAGCCTATTAAGCCATATGTTGGGTTTGCTGTATATTGATCCATCAGTAAGTTCAACTCTTCTTCTGACTGCATTGTAGGGGTAGGAAATGATTGGCTGGCAGAATTGTGTGTCCTAGATAGACATTCTTCCTTTTAAAATCATGAGTCACATTTGACTTTCACAAGATAACTTACTCCAGAATTGGACAAGAGTGTTCTGTAGAGTGAACTTAACACAAAATCAAGTAACTCCCCTGCTCTGTCTATCAAATAGGATGTTACAGGAAACCTTTTTGTACATAGCTCCTTGAGCACTTAAGTGGCATTTCTTTAAGTGTAGACACCTAGAATCATATAGTTGGGTTATAGGCTGTGTTCATTTTTAATATTACCAAACATTCTTAAACATTTGAATTCATTTACACTTTCATGTTCTGTGAATGAGAATTTCCATTTCCCCCACATAATTTGACAATATTTGGCATTGGTCAGACTTTTCAAAATTTGCAAGTACAATGAGTGGGACATAGTAACTGTTATTTTAATTTACCGGTGATATTTTATTTCTGACATGAATTAAGGCTCATTGAAATGGTGGTCTGTGCCCACAGCACCAGAACGCTCAGTCTCCCATGAGTTGCATCATACTCTATCCTCACCTGAGTGTCCGAAGCAGACTCCGAGGGGTGGTTGAGCCAGGGACCAGGGTGTGGGAGACTTTTCATGCTCCCAGGATGATGACTGCTTCTGTGCCCACATCCTGTTAGTCAGCAAGACTGCAAAGCCTTACAAATATTGACCCTAATTTTCTTAAGTGTAGGCTTCATTCCATTTATTGGTTGAGCACCTTTAGGAGCCACTCTTCCTGATGAGCTTACAGAGTCCAAAACGCCTCCAGCCAAAGGCCCTTGGCAGAAAACATTCTGCTTCTGATGTCTCTTAAGAGTCTATGCCAATTAGACATAGTCACCAAGTAGACATAGTGACTAAGTAGATGTGGTGACCAAGTAGACATGGTGGCAATAACTTGTTGATTGTTCCTTAACTCTTCAAATTCACTTAAGCATTAGACTTGGGGTAGACTAAGATGTGGAGTACACATTGGCTGATCTCAGCTCCACCTCTTAACAAGTAGATACTCTTGGGAAAGCTATCTCTAAGCCACAGCTTTCTCATCTGCAAAATAATGATCATAACAATACTTGCCCTATAGGATTTCTGGAATTAGGTGGGTAATGCAGGCACACAGTAAGAGCTCATTAAGTATTAGCTGTTTGTGGTAATAACCACCTGATTTATGTCTGTGGATTAAAAGTCTCAGTAAATGACACAAGTGCCATAGGATGTGCATTGGTCTCCAAGTTCAGGCCACCATATAATGTATTGTACTGGTTGTTTGCACTTTTATCTTGTATAGAGATTTCAAGCTGGTAATGTATTTTACTTGACCTGCAAAATATTATTATTTATTTAAATTTGATTACATTTTTTAAACTGGGAACTCTCAAATCAATCTTGATTTCTTTCTTCTCTTTAAAAATTGCAGCTTTGGTAACAGTATGCCAAAGACTTACATATTTAAGATAATTGCAAGAGGTCCGTCTCAGTGGGCATGCTTCCTCCTATTTGTCACAGTCCCCATGTCCTCACAATGGATGGATGGATTGCCATCTCTCATCTGGCCCTAGTAGGAAGCTGAACGTGCAGCTCCTGCTTCTTGTGTTTGTCTCTTCATGGTTCTTCCAGGATGATAAAGCTGTCCTTTTCTAGCTGGGCCTTACGATCCCTATCTACAGCTGTCAGGGACAGAGGGAAAGAGGGACGAGAACTAATGTTTGCTGTGGGGCCAGCTTTGTGCCAGACATTCGTGCTCTGCACTTTACACACCCTGTATTACTTAATCCTCACAATAGCTGTGAGGTAATTACTATTATCCTCAAATACAAATTACAAAACACATATTATAAGTGGTGAAGCAAGCTTGGTAATTGAATAACTTGCAGCAGGTCGCACTGCTACAGAAAGGCAGAGCTGGGATGGGAGGCTGGCCCTTTAGAACTCCTAACCATTTTCTACTCATTGGGTTGTGCCAAAGGATAGAAAATTAGCTTTTCAGAGATTTTGGTGTCCATCACTGTTAAGCCTCCACCTACATGTTCTGGTACTATTATCCGTTTTAAGTCTGCTCCTGGAAAAAGGGGGCCAGGATCCTTGAGGAGGAGCTGCCCATATGTGAGCCCCAGGGCATTACTTATTATACTATGCCTAGGTTGATGCAACTCCCTCTTTCAGTGAAGCACCAAGGGACCCCTCTTCCTGGTTGGAGTGTGCATCTAGTCTTTAGGAATGGTTTAAGTTTGTGTCCCAACATGCTATGTGGTAGAGGTTTAGAGCTTAAAGAGTCAGCCTCCTCTTTGCCTGTCTGACGTCCCAGCCTAGATCTGGAAAGTTAGAGTCTGAGCAAGCGGAAACAGGATGTGTCCATACTGGCGGTAATTACACAGCCCGTGTAGGAAATGGTAATGAGGTGGGAGAAGTCACACAATAGAGATGCCTCTGATTGGTGGAGAAATGCTTCTCCTGCTTGGATAAATATTTTGCAGCAGTTACCTGGGTAAAAACTAACTTTTTGTAAAGGGTTGATTTAAAAAAAACAAACCCACACAGACTTTTGTGGGTTGAGTGCTCTGTACTATGTAATTATTTCCCAACTAACGATGCCAACTCAGTTTTATGCAGAGAAGTCTCAAAAACAATTCTTGTTGGCCAAGGAATTTTCCAAAGTGTTGGAATAACTATTGCTTCATCACTTCAAAGGTGAGGGCCACTTGATCCTTTGTTCTTCAAACACAATTTACAGTTAATTAAAAAAAAAAAAAAATAAGTGCCACCCCAGCTGATGTGGCTCAGTGGTTGAGTGTTTGCACCAAGAAAGAGGTTGAGTGTTTGAACCAAGAAAAAGGTTGCTGGTTTGATTTCCAGTCAGGGCACATGCCCGGGTTTTGGGCTCAATCCCCAGTAGGGGCTTGCATGAGGCAGCTGATAGATGATTCTCTCTCATCATTGATGTTTCTATCTCTCTCTCCCTCTTTCTTCCTCTCTCTTAAATTAATAAAAACATATTTTTAAATTTAATTTAACACTCATAATAATAGAAAGTTCTATGTGGCCTTAGGAACCAGTATACTTTATTTAGATTGAGGCCCTTGATTAGAAAAACCTAGCTTCTTTAAGCTTTTGTTTTCAAGTACTTAAATAAGATATGTCCATTTCTGTTTTGTGCTGTGAACTCAAGTGAGATGATGCTCATTCAGGCAACCAACATTCATTGAGTGTTAATTATGTGCCAAACACTATGCCAGATGCTGGGAACAAAAGATAAAACAGTTCTTGAACCTCAAGCACTCCCAGCTTATAGGGACAGACTATATGAGTGAACTGTTCCATTCTGAAGAATGGCTGTGGACACAGAAGTTCTTTCTGTGCAATAGGAGTCCAGGGAAGCCCTTGGTCCCACTCTGGATGGCAATGGGTGGGAGGTGGCACATGCTGAGTCTTGAAGGTGCACGGAGGTCTACCAGAAACAGAAAGGGGATGACAGGGAGGGGAGCAGCATGTGGGTATGAAACACCATGAGGAACACCTGCAAGCCCTGTGGTTCCTGAGAGTGAAATGGGACACTGGGAAAAGTTGGAGGCAGGGAGATGAAGCTGGGGAGATGGGAGTGCAAGACTGGGCTGGGCTGGGTGAGTCCCACTGCAGGATTAGGTGCTTGGGCTTCCTGCTGCAGGTGAAGGGCCTCTACTGGAGAAGGAATATTGGCAAATGCTAGCAGTGGGAGTAGACAATGGAATATTATCAATAGTGTTGTCATCATCAGGTAACATGCAGTCAATGGGAACATAGTTAATTATGTAAAGCAGATCTCCTCTGGATTTTCTCACTCTGAAGTCTGCTCTTCTATGCAGTTGTGTTCCCTTTGTCCTTCCAGGGACATGCCCTTGCTTGGCCTGGACTTGCCCTCAAGCATTCCCACTGCCAGGCCTCAGCATCCCCACTGCCAGTGTGCCATGTGCATATTTTCCTCTACCTGTTCTGGAGAGATTCCAGGCCTCAGCTGAGGCCTGCCTCTTTGAGCATCCCAGGACCCAGTTGCTCCTGAGATTCTGTTGCCTCCTCCAAGTTAGAGGTTCGCCCTGACTTTGCCTCTTCAGCACAACCTTGGGAAGCTTTCAGTCTCGTCAGGGGCTGGAGCCAAACTTCCTCAGCAACAAATTGCAGAAAGAGCCACCAGTCCCCCTCTCTTCCATTCCTTCAGGGGCAAGAAAGCATGGAAGCTTTAAGAAGGGAGGGAAGGAGGGAAGAACTTTATCAATTAGGCTGGCATGGGAGTGGTTAGGGTGATGAGGCTGGCAGGCAGAAGTGGTTAAGGGCAATCAGGAAGGCAGGCAGGTGAGCATTGGGAGCCAGCAGTCCTGGTTCGTGAGAGGGATGTTCGACTGCCCATTTAAACGAGCAGTGGGACATCCCTTGAGCAGTCCCAGATTGGAGAGGGTGCAAGCTGAGCTGAGGGACATCTACCCTCAGCCCCGTGCACGAATTTCATGCACTGGGTTTCTAGTAGATTATAATGAATAAATTTTCAAATCAAAATAATTTAAGTAGAGCTGAGTTTTTAATTTTTTTGAGTATTTGAATCCTATTATATATTTTATGAAAATAAATCTATGAATTTCTAGTATTAAATGTCTCTTCAGTTGCCAACATAAAGAATTGATATCATGTTTTATGCATGTCATGTATATGTTTATAAATGCATGAATTTAAGAGTAATATGACTTGTTTAATATTGCAAAATGTTTTTCTGTCACTTTGTTGTGATTGCCCTACTAATTTTGGAGTACCTCCAAAACCACACACTGGAGCACAAATTAGTCCTCTGGCACTACTGCAAACCAGTATTAAATTTCACAAGAGTCTATGTCTTCCATACCATCTGACAGGAAGGTCTTGGCAAGCTAATTAATTTGTCTTTTACCTTCATGCTTCTGTCACTCAAAAATTCTGGCACTTTGAGGCAGTGTTCACCTTTGACCTTGGCAGTGGTCCAGCCTACAAACCTTCTCTACATTTGGATGCAATTGTCTTTCATTTCAAGGACAAATGAAAGAGGAGGAGACGGTGATGCCCTGGGGCCTGAATGGTGTTAGCTATGAGAATAGTTTAGTTATGAGAGAGAATGCTTATTTGTTTGTGTTAAGTGTGTTTATATTATGTAAGGTCCTCTACAGCATGGGACAAATAAAATATAGGACATACAATTAAATTTAAATTGAAGATAAACAATGACTATTTTTTAGTATAAGTTTGTTCCCAAGATTGCATGATATATACTCAAACTAAAAATTTATTTATTGTTTCTCTGAAGAATCCTGTATTTTTATTTGCTAAATCTGGCAACTCTAAGGGCCAAGAGCCTGCTCTTTTATGCCCACGACTCAAGGTGGTACTGAGCCAAAGGGTGTTATATGAAAAACAAGAATGAGAAAAAAATAGAAAAGAAAGTTCATGGCCGGGACCGGGTTGGCTCAGTGGATAGAGCGTCGGCCTACGGACTGAAGGGTCCCGGGTTCGATTCCAGTCAGGGGCATGTACCTTGGTTGCGGGCACATCCCCAGTGTGGGGTGTGCAGGAGGCAGCTGGTCGATGTTTCTCTCTCATCGACGTTTCTAACTCTCTGTCCCTCTCAATTCCTCTCTGTGTAAAATCAATAAAATATATTAAAAAAAAAAGAAAAAAAGAAAAAAAAGAAAAGAAAGTTCATGAAATGTTGCTTATTATTGATCATTAGAGGAACGTAAATAAAAATACAATTGGATACCAATACATGCCTACTAGAAAGTCTATAACCAAAAATATGGATGACAATACCTATGTTGAAGAGAATGTGGAGAAATTGGAATTCTCATACATTTCTGGTAATAATGTAAAATGTAATAAGGTACAATCACTTTGGGAAAGAGTTTGGCATTAAAAAAAAAAACTTAAATGTAAATATACCATAAAACCCAGCAATTCTAGGTATTTACTCAAGAGAAATGAACATATCTATCCACATTAAGATTTCTGTACATGAATTATTATATCAGCATTATTCATAATAACCCAAAAGTTCATCCATCAACTAATGAACAGAAAAGCTAATAATATATTTATACCATGGAATACTCCTCATCAATAAAAAGAAATGAACTGCTAAAACATACAACAACATGGATGAAACTAAAAAACATAATACTAAGTGAAAGAAGCCAGCCAGACACAAAAAACTATATATTGTATCATTTGATTTATATGAAATTTCTGGAAAAGGCAATACTGCAATCTAGGGTTGGGAATGCAGCTGGGTATTAACTACAAATAGGTAAGGAAACTTTAAGGTGACAGAAGTATGATAAATGTGATTTTGAGGTAGTGGCAATATAATTGTATATGTTATATAACTTAATCATTTTGTATACTTAAAATGGATGACTTTATGGTATCTAAATAATACCTCAATAAATCTTTTTAAAAATAAATGTTGTCTTTAGCCAGTCATGTTACTCTGCTTGATATGGCTCCCCCCCCCCCCCCCCCCCCCATTCCTTAACATGCCAGGATTAGTAGTCAGCATTTTGGATTAGTAGTCCAGTAGAAATTTATCTGCGAGTGGGTTGGCCTGATTGCTTTGTGTCTTAGGGGTGCTCTGAACCACTGAAGAAAAGTACTTCAGAGTTCTATAGAAGATGGTTTCTTACGATGCCAAATTTGGATAAGAGGAGGAGAAATCACTCAAGGAAGCCATTAAACTCTTAAATTCTTATTTGTATAACCGAAAAGAATTCTGTTAGGTTCAAATTTGTCAAGGACTGAGTCATTGCCATTTGCATTTGTAGGGTTCTATTGACATAAGCAGAGAAGACTGCACCTGTGATTCAAGGTGTGAAGACCTATTTCTCACCAAATGCTACAGAAGAAGCTTATCTAACAGGAATGCAGTGTTCATGAAACAGCAGATTACAAAGAAACTATCAAGTTCCTGAACGACAACAATAAAACACAACACCAGCTGCGGAGGGAGTGCCTTTGCTAGTGCTCCTGATCCCACCCTTCCTGCTCCAGAGGAGGACAGTGGCTTCCCTCAGCCACCTTCCTTTACAGCCTCCTCCTGGAGGTAAAATAAGGATCCCAGTGGGCAAACCCGATCCTGTCATTTCTCTGTTTAAACCTTCAAGACACCCGATTCAATAGCCCAGAGCAGTTTCTCAAACTTTAGTCAAAATATGATTTTTATTTATTTTTTGCTTTATTCTAAAGCCAACACTGCCCTTGCTACTTAAAGCGTGGTTCGTGGACCATCAGCAGACATCACATGTGAGCTTTCTGGGAATACGAATCTCAGCTCCACCCCAGACCTCCTTAGTCAGAATCTGCATTGAAACAAGATTCCCAGGTGATTTGTATGCATAATAAAAGTTTGCGGCACATGGGTCTGCACTTTTCTAATATTTTTCTTTAAAATGTTAGTTTTCTAAAAATAAAAAGAAGTTTATGTTTAAAGAAAACAATATCATTAATATAACTGTGAAACTAATACCATTGTTTATAAACTAGGGGACTGGTGCATGAAATTAATGCTCTGGGGGTGAGGGGTCCCTCAGCCCAACCTGTCCCTTCTCACATACAACCTGCCCTCTCTCCCAGTGGGAGCAGGCCTAAGCTGCAGTCTGGCCTCCCTTTGTGGGAGGCGACCTGGCTGATCGGGGGAAGGCACCAGCCCCATCACCCCACTGCATCAGCCACTGCCATTCACCACAGTCACCAAGGTGTTTTCATCAACACAGACTCCAGTCCCTTCACCAAGAAAAAATGACAACTTTATTTAGGCATTTTCAAGATGCGTCTGTCATAGGATATGCATTTCTTTCTTTTTATTTTATCCTCACCTGAGGACATGTTTCCATTGACTTTTAGAGAATGTGGAAGAGAAAGGGAAAGACAGAGAGAAATATCAAAGTGAGAGGAACACTTTGATTGGTTGCCTCCTGCATGAGCCCTGATCTGGCCCCTGGCCAGGAAGGAGCCTGCAATCTAGGTACATGCCCTTGATCAGAATCGAACCCAGACCCTGCTGTCTGCAGGCCGAGGTATTATCTATTGAGTCAAACCGACTAGGGCAGGACATGACATTTCTTAGCCCTCCAGCAGTGGACCTTTGTTTTTCTCCAGAAGTGTGGTGGAAAAACCCTGGACCACCTTTTTGGATTCTTATTACTCAAGTTACTAAGAATATTACTAGTGGCATACAGGGAGCTTATGTGCAGTCAGAAAATGTGTTTCCTACATAATTCATACCAATCACAGGCTGGGCCCTGCCCAGGCCTAAAGCCTCTGGCTGAAGTTTTAGGCCTGGGCAGGGGCCCTCCAGGTCCCTCTGATTGCCAGCTCTGCCCCTGCCCAGGCCTAAAGCCTTTTGGGCAGGAGCAGACCACTAGCTCCCTGATATTGATCACAGGGGGCTGCTCCTACACCAGGAAGCAGACCACCAGTTCCCTGCAATCAATTGCAGGGGGTCCGCTCCTGCCTTACCTCACAGTGGGTGCCAGGATGTTCCTCGGACACAGGCGCTGGGTGCCTACGTATGCAAATTAACTGCCATCTTTTTTTGGTTAATTTGCATAGTCACTCTGATTGGCTATGGGCATAGCAAAGGTACCGTCAATTTACATGTTTGTCTTAGGTAAGATAGGATATTATCTACAAAATTAAATGCAATAAAAAATTTTTTAAATGTCAGAAAAAGTTGTGAAAGACTTTAAAATGGGCAAAAGTGTTTCCTGGTGTCTTATGTATTGCCTTGTTTTATGCTTTTCATTGTCTTTGAGCAAATGCCAACACTATAAGTTTTAGAAAATGTATGTATAAGAATTTATGTAGTACTGTATACACAATTCTTGTCAGTAGAGAGGCAAACTAATTTTATCTGATGGGATGGATTGGATTATTGCCCTGTTGATATTGAGTAGTTTTATATCTACTTATATATTCATCTGGGTACTACTTATCTGTTATGTAATGAGCTCTCCTTTGAACTAGTTATAATATCTGCTGGTTCACTCATTAATTAGCTAAATAAAATGTTTGACATGTGTTATTTTATTTTTGTATGAAAGACATAATTTTATATTTTAAACAACTACCCATCACATATACAATTTCCCATTCTAAGTTTATATTGATGCCTTCCAACATTTCTAATCCTGATGCCAATCCTCTGATAAAAATGGAGAAGAACACATTTTAGGTAGGTATTCATTCAGCAAATATTGTTTTCACACCTGTTGTTCATCTTAAAAGCTGGGAATTCAGTAGTGAACAAAATGTCAAGCATACCTGCCACTGATGAGCTGATATTTAACATATATGCTAAACAAAATAAGTTTAGAAAGTATGAAGTATCAGAGAAGGGGTTATAATTTTATGTAGCTGGTGTCAGGGAGGGTATCGCTGGTAAAATTAAATGTACACAAATACCTGAAGGATGTGAGAGAGTGAGCCAAAAGGTATCCTGGGAAGAGCATTTCAGGCATGAGAATGGAGAATGGAAAGGTCCCGGGGTTCAAGGAACATCAGGCGCCTGGTGTGGTTTCAGGGGCGTGCCCGAGAGAAGAGCACTAGATGAGCTCAAGTTGCTGTGGGCCTTGTAACCCACTGGGCTGTTACTTCAAGTGAGGCGAGGAGCCTCACACTGAGACTTCCTCCTTGATGCATTAGAAGTTCTTAAAAAAAATGAAGAGAATAATATTTTTCACTACATGATTAGATATTATTTCTCTCTGTTGGAGAACCACCCAAAGAGCCTTGACACTCTTTGGGAAAGAGTAGTTCATTGGAATCAGTCCAAACTCCTTTTCCTGGCATGACCTTCAATGCTCTTGATCCCGAATCTCTTTAGACGTTAAAGTTTCTCACGTTGTATACACACACATGCACCAGGCAGATTGCTTACCGTTCCCCAGGCCCTTTCATTTAGCTCAAGTGCCACCTCCACTGTGAAGGTTTCTTTCATTTCAGTTCCCTCTCTACTCTCAAAGCACTTGGTAGATATCCGAATTAGTCAGAATAGGTGGATAACAAACGCTTCCTAAATCTTACACATCTAAAAGAACAAAGATATATTCTTGTTGATGCCAAGTTTATTGTAGATTTGGGAGGCTGACCTCATATGTTGGCTCAGTATTGCTCTTGATTTTAGCTTACACTTCCACAATCACCAAAATAGATGAAAACTCTGAAGAGTTTCACATGGGCAGTGAAATATTTTTTGCCTGTATCCTTTTCTCTAACATTTATTGACCAAAGAAGCTTGTCCTTGCTTGGAAGGGGAACTAGGAATATTGATAGATGCTATTCCTGTTATTATAATACCACCTCAGGGGTGCTTGACAGGATTATTGTGGTGGTTTGTTTCTACCTGTGTCTCCCCCACACCACCACACTCTGAGTCTCTAGAGAAGATATTACAGCTCATCATCTCCATCCATATTGGCCTCGCACAGCAGGTGCCTGGCACTTAGTAGATGCTGAATAAACGTATTTGGGTTTGTTTGTATTTTTGACACATAAATGTTCACCATCGAAAGCTCAAAAGTGTGGCCCAGAGAAACTGTGTGTTCTGTATTTTTGCATTTTACTTTCTTTCTAGTAAAAAACATCCAACATTCTAAAGTTTCCATTTGCTATTTCATAAGTCTTAGGATTACTAGCTGCATTTCTCACAATGTGATTGGGTTAAATCATGAGGTTTATGATTTTTTAAAAACACACAAAAGACCGTTAGTTTCTCATGGTCTTGCAGATATTTCAACAGTATAATTTTTGCTTGTACCCACTCTCCATAGAGCACAGTCTAGTTACAGGCATTACCTAATTCAGTAAGGTCTGGGGAGGGGAATGCAGGTAATAATATCCATTGTCTGGGAGGAAAGCTCAGGAAGGATCAGTGGTGAGCACGCGTATACCTGTGAGCCTATAGGCCTTCATTTCCTGACTTTGGGTCATACATCTCTCCACTCTCTCTAATCTGGCTTAATTGTTCAAATCCAAAAAACATGTATGGAAGTAGCCAATTTTAATGGGTTTCTTTCAAGGTGAATGTTTTTCCTTTCCAGTATCTTTCTTATGTTCTAAACAACTTGTGTTAAAAATAATTATAATAATTATCAAAGGTAATAATTGTTATCTATACTAATAATAGAGAAATACGCAAATTATCCATTATAGCATCACGTCACTACCCGATCATCAGGCTGTGTCCCTGCCCTCTGCTCAGGCAGCTGCAAGGCCCGGGGTAAGATAGGATATGATAGGAGGGGGTAAGAAAGGAGAGGGAGAGGAAGGCAGGCCTGCATGCAGACAGGCCCGGAGGAGAAACAGAAATACAGGAAGGGAACAAGAAAAAGTTGCAGGAATGGAAAATGGAAGGAAACACAGGACTGCATTTTAGGAAGCAAACCAACTCTCTCTGAAGGTCACAGAATTTCCAGTCACATCTGTGCAGCCAGATGTGTGCTTTAAACTACTCCAGAGAGAGGACTCTCTGAAAGCCTACAGTCTCCAGGGAAGAAAATGCCACACCAGCTTTTATTACAATGACCTTCAATGTCTCACAATCCGGTGATTGCTGAGTGAGTTTTATTTTTTAAATTTATCTTTATTATTGAAAGTATTACAGATATCAGCTTTTTTCCCCCTCCTTTATCTCCCTCTTCCCCCTACCTGCCCCTCGCTAGCCTTTGCCACACTATTTTCTGTGTCCATGGGCTATGCATATATGCATATAAGTTCCCTGATTAATTGCTCCCCCATACACCCCACACCTTCACCTTCCCTCTGAAATTCATCAGTCTGTTCACAGTTTCATGTCTCTGGACCTATTTTGTTTCTCAATTTATTTTTTTTCATTAGATTCCACATATGAGTGAGATCATGTAATATTTGTCTTTCTCTAACTGGCTTATTTCACTTAGTATAATACTTTCCAGGTCCATCCATGCTGTTGCAAATGGTAAGAGTTCCTTCTTTTTTACTGCCATGTAGTATTCTATTGTGTAAATGTACCACAGGTACTTTTTAAATCCACTCATCTGCTGATGGGCCAGAGTGGGTATTATTAATTGATTGGAGTCCTAGCATTGGAGTTGAAACTCAGACCTTGTTTTGCCTTTGGTGTGGCTTGGCTTGTTCTCTCTGATGTTCATCTTCCCGCAGAATGAGTGTTTGGGAAGCCACGATGCAAACATTATCACCAGAGCTTGTCCATACACAGCACACAGATACATGAGCTGAGTCCAACTCTCTAGGACCTGTTTGCATCTGAGTCTGTGGTTGCAATTAAGCATTGGAGAAATCTCCTTAGTGCTACTCATGAGAACTCAGACACTGGTCTGATTTGATTGGCATCAGCATGTGGACAACTGAGAACTCCGGGCTTTGGTTATTCTGTAGCAAGTGGATGCAGGGTCTGTTCATGGTTCTCCAACATTGGTGTATTAGGAAGGAATATAGAGCATCGGGCTCTTTTAAGTAGGAAGTTCTGCAGGAGAGTCTAATGCAAACTAAAGTTTGAGAACCACTGCTGGAAACACAACACTAATTATTATACATCTTCAAATTTAGTTACATGTTAGTGAGATGAATGAAAGTATGTACTCTTGAGGGTAACCTTTTACAAAATGGTTTCTTGTTACAGTCGGAAGGTACCAAGGTACTATCTTTTTACAAGGCACTGAGGAGAAAACCTGCATCCCGAGCCCCACTTGCCCAGCTAGGGTAATAAAAGTACTTCAAGTGAGAACTCCTTGGCCAAGGAGAGAGAACTTTACGCTCCACTTAATTGTTAGTCACTTGGATTTTGCTTCTATTATTGTTTAGCTGGTAAGTACACTTAAAGACATCATCGTTATCAAATTCTTAAAGAAAGTTAAAAAAATGATATTTCAAATGAAAGCTAAATAATTTATGCAAGAAAGTAAAAACAGAAGACAAATAAATAGTTCTTTGTAAAGGTAACTGAATAAACTAATGTGACTTATGTATGAAGTTTTGCTAAAGGACTGTTTTCTTAAAGGAATGGACAAACACATTGCCTGTTAAGATAACTGAATTTTGCAGGGAGCTCTTCAGTCAGTAGAATGCTCCAACATTTACTCCTTTTCCCTGCTGCGGGGCTAAGTGGTATTCAGACCTGCTGGGATTTGAACATTTGGATCTTGATTTCTGAGAGTGTAGAGGTATTTCCATGCTGCTACTTGGGTCAAGTACACCTTCACTGCCTCTCGTACTCCCATGATAGGATCCAACAGTCTGGGTATGGGATCTAAAGCAAAACATAAAAACAAAAGGAAAACTGCTACTGAATGTTCCAAGAGACTTACTCCTATGTTGGAAAATTTTTGCAGGAGTCCAGTAACTGCTGACATTCCCAGAGACAGCTGTGTGCACTTTTTGGAAAGGCCTAGGCTTACAGCTCTGCGAAGAAGTAAACCTTCAAAAGTAAGTAGTTAATGCCGGCTTTCTATTAGTCCTGAAGGACTAATGCGACTCTGCAAGGGTCTTTTCAGGCTCAACTGTTAAAGCGAGGACTGATGGGGCCGCTAAACACAGTGGACCTGTGCTTACCCGGCCACATTTTCTAAATTCAGATTTGCAGCCTGGGCAAATATTTGTTTGTGGGGGCAACTACACAGAATATTTGAAGTCAAGACTGCTGTTAGAAACTGCAGACATATAAACATTTCACCTAATTTCAGTGTTGGGGTTCAATCATCATCTTCTCAAACATGGGGCAAGTAGAAGATTGTCTTGGGCAGTTTTTTCTACAAACATGTGCCACCTGGGAAGGACTTGGAGGGGCTTATTTAAGGTTCTTTGCTAATGTTCCAGCTACAATTCTACAAACAACGAAAAAGAATCTATTTTATCTAAGCAGCTCCTACATCTTTCCATTAGGAAGAGAACACTTTATTTTTCCTGGATTAAAAAATAAATAAAGCTAAAAGAGTACATCATCAACAAACCAGAATTACAAGAAAATGTTAAAGGGTCTTCTTTGAGAGAGAGAGAGAGAGAGAGAGAGAGAGAGAGAGAGAGAGAAGAGGGAAAGGAAGAGAGAAAGGAAGAGAAACATAAAGAATAAAATTGGCAATAACTATTTACGTATCAATAATCACTTTAAATGTAAATGGATGAATTGCTCCAATTAAAAGACATAGGGTAGCTGAATGGATAAGAAAAAAATACCCATATATATGCTGTCTGCAAGAACCCACCTCAGAATGAAAGACACACACAGACTGAAAGTAAAGGAATGGAAAAAGATTTCTAATGCAAATGAAAACAAAATAAAAGCTTGGGTAGCAAGACTTACATAAGACAAAAAGAATATAAAACAAAGTCTATAACAAAAGACAAAGAAGGGGATAACAAATGAAAAAGAGATCAATTCAACACGGGAAAATAATCCTTGTAAACATTTATGCATCTAATATAGGAATATCTAAATGTATAAAGCAAATATTGATAGACATAAAGAGAGATACTTAACACCCCACTGACATCAATGGTTAGATCATAGTAGAAGAATTTAACACCCCATTGACATCAATGGTTAGATCATCCAGACAGAAAATCAACAAGGAAACAGTGGCCTGAAATGACACATTAGACCAAATGGCTGTACATATTTTCAGAGGATTTTATCTCCAAATGCAGAACATACATTCTTTTCAAGTATAAATGGGACATTTCCCAGAATAAACCACATGTTAGGCCACAAATACATTTCAATACATTTAAGAAGTTTGAAACCATCTCAAACATCTTTTCCAACCACGGTGGTAGGAAACTAGAAATTAATTATAAGAAAAAAACTGAAAAACACACAAACACATGCAGGCTAAATAACATGTTACTAAACAATGAATCAGTTGACAATGAGATCAAGGAAGAAATCAAAAGATACCTCGACATAAATTAAAATGAAAACACAACAACCTAAAATCTAAGGGACACAGCAAGAGCAGTTCTAAGAGAGAAATTCAGAGTATTACAATCTTATTTCAAGAACCAAGAAAAATCTCAAATAAACAATCTAATCTTACACCCAAAAGAACAACACACAAAGCCCCAAGTGAATAGAAAAACAAACAAACAAACAAACAAACAGACTTCAAATAAAGTAAAAGTTTTAAAAAATAATACAAAAGATCAATGAAACCAAGGCCTGGTTCTTTGAAAAGATAAACAAGATTGATAACTATTCCATCAGAATCACCTAGAAAAAAAGGAGGACCCAATTAAATAAAATAAGAAGTAAAAGAAGAGAAATAACAACTGACACCACAGAAATACAAAGGATTGTAGAAACATATTATGAACAACTGTATACAAACAAATTGGGCAATCTGGAAAAAATGAATAAATCACTAGAAATGCATAATTTCCTAAGACTGAATAAAAAACAGAAAATCTGAACAGACTAATTACAAACAACGAAACTGAAGCAGTAATTAAAAACATCCCAACAAACAAAGGGGAAATAGAAAGCATATACCTCAACATAATAAAGTACATTTCTGACAAACCTTCGGGGGGCTGTTTCTCTGTTTTCCGTTGTCCATCATGAAAAATGACAGGTTCCTGAATGGAGGAGCTGGGGATTAAGAAATTAAAGAAAGAGACAAGAGGCAGAAATAGATTCATCAAGCTGGGCGCTAGGTGGGCACCATCTCTCTGATGGAGAGGCAGCAAGGCGACCTCCCAAACCACGCAGCAGGTTTATTTATAGGGTCAGAGGAGTTTATTTGCATTCTTAACGAGGCTCTAACATTCCTGGATTTATATATTAGACCCGCCCCTGCTGACACCTGGACAAAGGTTCTCTGCCAGTGCCTCGGGCTCAGCTGACAACTTAAAGAATGTCCATGTGCCTTCTCAGGGGGCCTCTACACAAAGCCACAGCTAACATCATACTCAATGTAAGTTAAAAATATTTCTCTTAAAATCAGGAACAAGACAAGTATATTCACTTTCACCATTCTTATTCAACACAGTACTGAAATCCAAGCCATAGCAATGAGACAAGAAGAAATAAAAGATATCTAAATTGGAAAGGGAGAGGTTAAACTCATTATTTGCAGATGATATAGTATTTTATCTAGAGAACCCTAAAGATTCCACCAAAACACTAACTACTAGAACTAATTCAGTAAAGTAGCAGAATACAAATTAAATATTCAGAAATAGGTTGCATTTTATATGCTAATAATAAATTATTAGAGAAATTTTAAAAAGCAATCCCACTTACAATTGCATAAAAAATACCTAGGAATAAATTTAACCAAGGATGTAAAAAAATTATGTACTAAATTTATGTACTAAAAAAATTATGACATTGAAGGAAGAAATTGAAGAAGATACAAATAAATGAAAGCATGTCCTGTGCTCATGGATAGGAAGAATTAAGATAATTAAAAGCAATACTATAGATTACTATCCAAAGAAATCTATAGATTTAATGTAATTCATATCAACATACCAAATGGTGTTTCTCACAGAACTAGAACAAATAATTCAAAAATTTGCATAGAAATACCACAGACCCTAAATAGCCACTACAATCTTGAGAAAGAACAAAATTGGAGGAATCATGCTACCTGATATCCAAATATACTACAAGGCCATATTAATCAAAACAGCATTTTACTAGCATAAAAGCAAACATATAGATCAGTGGAGCAGAATAGAGAGCCCAGAAAGGGCACAGAGCTTCACTCCCTCCCTGAGCAGTCCCCTCTCCCAAGCTCCCATGTGCTTACCATCTGGAAGCTCTCTGAACCCTGTCCTTTTCGGTCTTTATAGCCAATTCACTGCACAGGTAGGTGTGGCTGATTAAATCAGTGACTATTGGCGATGGACTCAACCTCTAGCTTAGGGTTGTCGAACTCAATCAGAGAAGGGGCCAAAATCTAAAATCCAGCCTAAATCGCGGGCCGAATGGTTTACTGAACAGTCATAAACTGACAATGTCATAAACTGACAGCGGAGTGCAGTGATGACAGCGCGGTGCGGGCCACATTGCAAGGCCTGGCAGGCTGGATTTGGTCCGCGGGCCCACAGAGTCTAGCTCCTCAGGGGTCAAGGAATAGAACTTAAAATTCCAACCCTCTAATCACAGGGTTGATTCCCCTGCCAACCAGCACTATCCTTAGATTACTGAGGGGCTTTCTAAACTCACCTCATTAACAGAAGACACATTTGTGCCTCTTATCCCTTGGGAAATTCCAAGGTTTCAAGAGCTCTGACAGGAAAGGGAGAAAGACCAATATATATATTGCTTTTATATATCACAACACAGTCCCCATATCCTGTCTGGGGGTTTAACATCTTACTCATATTTCAATGTTCACCCAACAGCCTACCCTGGTCACAACGTCAGCTCACAACATATTCTTCCTCCTCTCAACACCTAGCTCATCACTATTCACAGTGTGGCCCGAGGCTGCCAGCATTGTGTCTCCTGGACACTGGTTAGAGATACAGAATCTCGGGTTCCACTTCGACCTGCTGAATCAGAGCCTGCATTTTAACAAGATCCCCGAGGATTCCTATGCACATTGATGTCGGAGAAGCACTGCCCTAGACCCCTAGAGGCTTGAACATTTCTCTACTGGCTTATTTCAAGCCCCCTCAAAGGCCAGGCCCATATATAGTAACTTTTTTTTCCTCAGAGTACTCAGCACAAGTCTTATGGATGGTAATTAATAATTCCACTTAATTGGCACTTATTATACTTGTACCAACTGATATGGGACAGATCTTCAAATGAGAGAAATATTCAGGAAAAT
This sequence comes from Pipistrellus hanaki, assembly GCF_964339955.1. Taxonomy (NCBI): domain Eukaryota; kingdom Metazoa; phylum Chordata; class Mammalia; order Chiroptera; family Vespertilionidae; genus Pipistrellus; species Pipistrellus hanaki. The sequence goes on along the minus strand of NC_140505.1, from coordinate 76,312,559 downwards.
GGATTCCTTTATCCTCCCTGCCTGTATCTCTCTCTCTCTCTCTCTCTCTCTCTCTCTCTCTCTCTCTCTCTCTCTCTCTTTCTCTCTCTCTCTCTCTCTCTCTCTCTCTCTCTCTCTATATATATATATATATATATATATATATATATATATATATCCATACACACACTGCCTGGTTACTGGATTGATCTCTGTGGGAATCCTACTGACTACAGGCAGAGTCAGTCAGCAGTAGACATCACTGCAGGGGATGCAGAACATCCCCTGGGCATTTAACAAGTAGCTTGGCATTTGTTCACTGATACCCACCAGGGCACTGTCTGGACACATCCTTACAGCCTGACTTGTGCCCCCCCCTCCCCCTCCCCTCTGCTAAAAGCCTCACCATACCCATGCCTTGTTTATAGTTTAAAAGGAAATCTCATCATCTGGATTTCCCAAGCCCAACTTTAACAACCTTTCCACTTTAACAGCCATGGTAACTCTCTCTGTTTTCTTTTCTTTTTCCATCTAGGGGCACAGAAACTCTGCAGACGTGATGTTAATCCTCATGTCTTTCTGGCAAGCCTGGAAGAGAGAGGACTCTTTCAACACCTTTTAGATACAGATTCAAAAATAAAGACACAGGGAGAAGGGACTTTATAACTATCATGTACTTAGCCCCTACATTTATCATAAATGATTTCAGGCTCTTTACATTCATTCACGTAAACCCTATGGGGAATCCCTTACCACCAGGTCTCTGAGGAGAAAATATCCCAACCTGGGTTTCCAGGTGAGTCAACTTGGTATGTGCGAGCCAGCTGAAAATGGATGGCGCTGGCACTTTAGCCTGACTTGGAAGAGGCCTTGATAGATAGTGGCTAGGGAAAATACTTCTAATGGACAGTTTCTCTTGGTCCACTTCATGTGGAAGGAGAAATGGCCAGGCGCTATAATTTACATAAATTCCAGGGCAGTGGTGAACGAACTTGTCAGGCTTGAAAAGAGAAATCTTGGAAGATCAGGCAGAAGGGATTCCGGAGGAGAGTAGTGTTTAGACCTATGGGAGTAGGTATTAGGGAGAAGATCTTTATATCTGATGCTGAGCTATCCTGAGAACTACAGAACAGGCACCAAGCAGCCAAGAGCACAGAATGACACAGGAAGTTTTCACCAGCCAGACTCCATTTTCAGCCATCCCAATGCTGGCCCGATAGGCAAATGAAAAAGTAGCCATGTGTGAGAGATGGAGAGAATCTACAGGTCCAGAAGAATGGGCTCCCACTTACTCATGCTGATTCCAAATATTCAGCCTGCCAGCAACTGAGACCAATGCTGGCCCTTCAATACTGAAGCAACCACTTGTTGGCAACTTGACTACACTGGACTTCTTTTCTGAAAGGGACAAAGATTTGTTTTAATAGAAGAAGTTACATATTTCAGGGACCTTTACATCTTTTCCTTTCCTTGACCGGTCCTTAGCCAACATTACTCTCTGAAAGTGTATGGAATTCTTGAATTACAAGCATGGAATCCCACATAATATGGCATTTAAACTGGGAACCCACTTCTCAGCAAAGGAGACGGGAGAGGGGATCCATGACCATGGAGCCCTGGCCATATCATATACTACACCACTCAAGAGCTAGTAGTCTGAGAGATTGGATGATCTGGTGAAAGCCAAGTTAAAGAATCAGTTCAATGATAATCTGCAAACATGGGGCTCCATTCTCCAGGAGGCAATATGTACACTGAATGAAAGGTTCTTTTATGATGCTATTACAATAAGAGGTATACATGGGCTTGAAAACCAAGGGGTGGAGCATGAATAATGCTACATACCATCACTCTCAACATCCCACTGGGGGCGTTTGCTCCCCATTGCCACAACTGTTGGCACTTCAGGGTTAGAGGGTATGGTCTCCCAGAGGATACAGCACAAATCTCATTAAGTATACAACTTTGGCTGCCAACTGGGCATTTGGATTCTTGTGTCCAGAGACCAGCAGCAGAAGAATCACTGTCTTTGCGGGGGCTCTTGATCCTCATCATGGAGAAAAAGCAGGGCTGCTATCACACAATGAAATGGAGGAGGAATATGTGTGGCCATCAGTGATATATTTGGGCACCTTTGGAACTCCCTTCCTCAATTGTGATGGTAAATAAAAAAGTGCTGTAACCCTGGCCTGAGAAGGTCAGGGTGGGCTCAGGATTCATACTTCCTAGGGAGGAGAGTCCGGGGCCAGCAGATGTGGTGGCTGTGGATCAGAACAATCAAGTAGGGATATCAGAAAAGAGAAATGCTGAGTACTGGCTTTGTTCCCGATACCAGACACGGTGTTGAGAGCTATAATTCATTACACTTCTGAGTTTCTGCAGGAAAAGGTGTTCTCTGGAATCCTGAAGAGTTGTTCCCTGAATGGATATGAAGTGGATCTGAGCACGGCAATAGGTGGATTATTCTGGGTACAATAATGGGCTGCTCAGATCCCTCTTCAAGGAATGACTTACAGCATATGTCTTCAACCTGTCAGCTCCTTCCGGGTTTACCTCAGTTACAGAAAGCTGCCTCACATGAGGATAGCTTACCTCCAGTGACTGAGGTGGGGGTAAAGGCCTCGCCATTTCAGCTCCCTGTGGTGCAGCCCTTATGGGTCATATATACCACTGAGTTCCTGTGGGGTTGGCAAAGGTTTTGTTGTGCTTGTATTGTTTTGACTTTTCTATTTGGCCATTCCTACTCCCCCTCTTCCACAGATGTTGATCTCTAATAAATATTTTGTATGCAAAAACTCCATCTCAGAGTTTGCTTCACAAAAACTCAGGATCACTAACAACCTGCAAGAGTTGGTGCTGTGATGGCCCAGGAAAACAGGCAATAGGAGGAGGTTTTGAAGCTGCATCACTTGCCGTCCCCTGATTAGAAGGACCCCATCAGTAGTGAGAGGCGGAGCACAGAGAGCTCCTGAAACAAAGTGGCCCTGCTGCTTAAACTCTCCTCCGTGGTCCATTGGGGAGGATATATGGATTGAAGAGAATGCATCAGCTACAGCAATTTGTCAGACATTTGAGGAGAATAAAGGAAACAGTCTTATAAGGACTGGTTTTGCTCAGGGACTTTGAGGAAACCCCTCAGCACAATAGTTCAGAGATAGTTAACTGAAGTTGTTACAAACCTTATTGTGAAGTTCAAATAAATTCTTGGCAGCTATAAGAATTTTCATTAGCCAGGAAAATGTCAAGATGTCACTGTCATTGAAATAATGCAACTGAAAGTCAAGAACTTTAGTACCTAGGCAGTCTCTGGACACCCAAAAAATATGAATTTTCTCACATTGAATAAAAAATTGCAAAACTGGTGCTAAGGTTAAGAGATCAAATTTTAAACTTCTATAATTACTAGCTATACGAGGGTTATCCAAATTTTATTTTCATTGGTTGAAGTGATTCACCCTCCTTTTGGGAAATACTAGTGCTTGGGTATTAGTGAGCAGCTTTAAGCAGAAATCCTGACCTCCAATCACTGTTTTCATGCTCCGAGAGGGCCAGACACCTGCCTTGTGCGTCCTGCATGCACCCACCTCCCTAGTTGAGTGTTTGTTGAGAGGCATACCATTTGGACCTCTTGATACTAAAGAACATGCTATAGAAAAACTTGCCCACTTGCCTCAGTCAAAAGACTTTCCAGTTTAGATATCAAGACGCATTCTGTCATTAGCTGCTTGTGCACAGTTCTGAGGAGCTTCAGCTTCATGAGTTGGCAGCTGCACTTACCCTGAGCTGTTTTGTTGCAAATAGCTGTGAGGAGCCCTGAGTAAACTTGCGAGCATCTACCTACTTGCAGAAATAATAATGCATTCAGGCAGGTAGAGTTCTGCTGCATGTCTAGATTCTCCAAGGAACACATCTAAATTGTGAGTCATTACTCTTTACCTATGAAAACAGTTCTGCCAAGAACCTGGAGTATGTAGGTTGATGTAGATTCTGGGCAGCTGTTTTGTGTTTTGTTTTGTTTTTTTCTTTCTGTGTTTTTATGAAGCATTTTATACTTTCCAGGCCCCTTTAAACTGTGATCTTATTTTACCCTCTTAATAGCCCTGCAAAATAAACAATTATTCCCTCTATTTGCTACATGAAGAAATAAACTTCAAGTTCATCTAATGTGATGTTTAGAAAACTTGAGTAATAAATACTTTTAAAAAAGTTCTTACAGACTTCAAGTGTTGACTTACATTATTTTTATATATGGAGTTACATAAAAATGAATAAATATTCTATGTGTTTATATTTATTATTTAATCATTAAAACATCTACTAATTCAATACAAATAAGAAAACTATCAACAGTATTCAAGTTAAGAAGATTAGTTTCATATGTTAGGTGGTATTTTGTTGAAAGTACATTGCCACTATTGGGTTTTATAATAGACTCATATGTCTACATTTTTTTATACCTCACTTGTTATTAGCTTGAGTCACTGTGCTTACCATAGTCATTATTCTCCCATTTTAATGTGACCTCATTTTAAACCATGAGTCCATGATTATGAAGGACCAATCAATTGAGAGGCATAAACCAAAATTTCATACTGGCAGTAAAAGCAAACAAACAAACAAACAAACAAACAAAAAATAAAACCCCAACACAACTATATATGACATAATAGTTAAGATCAAAGCCTTGAAATAAATGATATCTAAAGCAAAAAAAAAATTAGTATTTAATGAAAAAGTTCCCATTGTGTGCTTGCTCAATACTCACCATTGATGAACTGCTGGAGATGGGTGTGAACAGAAACAGAACCCAATGAAAACATTCACTCACAGAGTGGCATGGCTGAGCTGTGGCTCTGGGATGCTGCTCCATTCTCCAGCCACATCTCTCCAGTCAGCAAAGCCTTCCAACACCCCCATTCTTCAATGATTATTCAAAGCTGTGCATTCCACAGGGCCCAACTCCCTCTTCAGGTCAGAATTGCTGCTCCTGTCCCCACACTCACAGTTTGTTCCTCTGCTTCACTCTGCCTTGGGCTGCAGTTAGCAGTTAGATGTCAGATTCCCTCATTGAGTGGGAATCATTGTGGTCCTCAATATCAATGAAATGTCCCTGATTTAGAGGAAACTAAAGTGAAGGACCTTCATAGGATATACTACTATATTTGAACTCCACAAGAAGCTGGACTCTCTAAATTGTTTGTTTTCTGACATAATGGCAGTATCTCAGCATAGATTGGTTGACACAAAGCTTTAAACATTCGAAGCTTGAGCAGATTGAGGACTCATATGCTACAATTAATCTAATCCAAATCTCTTACTTTATAGAAGGAGAAACCAAGTTTCAGAGAAATTAAGTGACTTGCCTACAGGGAGGTCACACAGCTAAGTATTTGCAGTATCAATAGTTAACTCTGAGCTCAACATGCTCTGCTATATCAGGCAGCTTCCCTGCATTCAACTCTTCATTGATCCCCGAGAAGCCATTCAAAGCACAATGCTCAGATCTTAAGGAAGAGGTTTGATCCAATTGCTCATCAGAAGTTCTTGAAATTGATTTATACTACCTACTACTGTCCAACTTTTTATTGTCCTAACCATTCTACCACGTCATCAAAAAATGCAATCTTGGGTCATATTTAACAGATAGAGGCAAAGCCAATTAAGGACAGATCGGGTGTGTCCAGAATACAGTAGGCACCAAAATATGTTTAAATATATGAATAAATCATCACCCATATCCTAAATCTCATAATATTATAAATTAACTCACTGATAAAATGGATCAGTGAGCTTGCAAACATAAATTGCAGATGGCAAGAGTACAGAGCTGATAATTATGGCAAGAATACAGAGCTAGTAAGGGCTTTCATTTAACCATTCACACACTGGATCAGGAGTTGTCAAACTCTGTTCCTTGGGTGAAATTCAAGATTTCTTTTTGTTAAAAAAAAAAGTTTTATTTGGACTCGGTCATGCCCATTTGTTTACAAATTATCTAGGGCTATTTGTGCAGGTTGAGTTGAATCGTTGTGACAAAGACTATATGGCCCACAAAGCCTAAAATATTTGCTATCTGGCCTTAGACAAAAAAATTTCTAGATCCTTGAACTTGATGTATTTCTTAATCTGGAGTTTATAACTTTTCTAGGACCTTTAAACATACTTTTCGAATTTTACCAGAACTTTGTGTGTTTATGTCTATGATTATCTGGAGTTAAAAATGAACATAAGCATGCTCTGTATTCTCTGAATGACTAGTCTAGAACCCAGTCATGGTGCCTTGTTTTTAGTGTCTGCATTTATATTTGTGTAATGGCTGCTAGAAACATGAGAAGGTATAAAATCCTCACAGCGGGCTAGACAAAGTCCCTTTAGTAGCATCGAGGGCTGTGTTACCACTTTGCCTATGACTTAGAGGTGTCTGCCCATGAGTTAGATAAACTCAGAACCAGAGAAAAATACCCAGGCTTTCTCGTTGGGAACTGTGCTCAGAGTCCCTGGCCAGTGGCCAGCTGAGGGGGTGACGGAGCTGACGCCCGAGCTGCTGCTGCAGCAGGCCCTGAGAATGTGGAGGCAGTGCAGAGCTACTGGTGGGAGCTGGGCTAGAGGCTGCAGGGACTGCCGGAGGCACAGAGGCAGATCAAAGAGAGTGTGTCACAGACAAGAGATGTCCTCAAACAGCATTTTAGTGGTTTAAAGCGAATCATTGGGAAGCTCCTGGATAAGAGGCTGGTGGCCCTTTTGCAAGAGTTGGATACATTGAACAAGAGATCTTATTCCCTTGCCTTTTCATATATGTCTCTAGGGGCTCAGTGCATGAATTAATGCACATTAAGAGGAATTGTGGACTGCGAGGCTGCTGTGGACAAAAGGGCAGGTCTTGGCTCATCCTCTGTGCCTCTGCCCGGCCCCTCCCACCACAGCCCAGTCCCCTCTCTGCTGGCAGCCCCTATCCTGCTGCCTTTGCTCCCATGCACTAATGGCACAGGCCCCGCTTGCACCTGCTGATCACGCTGAGCGATCAGGACTGGCACCAATGCCAGCAGCGGGTGTGAGCAGCAGCTCTGGAGTCAGCTGTGGGTGCAAGCGGGGCTGGTGCCAGCAGCAGGTGCCAACGCTGGGCAGGACAGCGGCTTCAGGAGCAAAGAATTTTCAGTAACCACCATGACAGTGACCAGTGCCCTGTCTTGGTTTGACACCCCTGCTCACCTGCTCCACCATCTTCCTGCTGCTGATGCCTGCCATGTTCCACGTGCACCCCTGGTGGTCAGCGCGCACATCATAGCAACCAGTTTTTCAGTTGTTCCACTGTTCAGTCTATTTGCATATTAGAGTTATATATATGTGCTGGAATGTAGAAGCCTCATCCAGTTGTCTGAAACAAAATAAAAAACTAAAAGTTAAAAGAAGAAAAAAGGCTCCTCCCGCCATAGCCAAACTCACTTTCCTTGCTCTAGGGGAAAAGGAGAGTAGTGATTTTTGCTACAGGAGGGAGTAAGGAGGGGTCCACATTAAACTTTGCATGGGGTGCATTTTTCTTAGTTACTTCACCTATTAATGTCCCAGGTTTTCATGAAGTGGTTGGTGGGTTTCCAAGGATTTGGGCTTTTGCCAGGGGAGATCAATGTACTGCATCTGGATAGAGTGATTGTACCATTTCTCTTCCAGACTAGAAACGTGCCTCTCATGGGAAGTATGAAGTTAGGCTTGGTCATCCATTTAAAATGATGTCCTTGAGCCATTTATACATCCTTGGGGGTCTATATCAATCCAATCAGACTCACGAAGAGAGAGGGAAAGATAAAAGCAGACTGGCTTTTAAAAGTTCATGGCCTGTGAAAAATAAGACTGATTGGTTCAAGGGAGAACTTTCAAAGCAAGAAAGCAGAACTTATAAAGCTTGAAACCCATGGCAAGGCAATCAAAATACTGATTTCCCCAAAGTACAAAGACTTTCATGGTATTTCAAACCAATAACTGCTTAGAGGAACTCAATTTCAGTCTTGACTAGTTAAAATGAAGTTTACAATTGCAAGCTGGAACAATCCTCTAGGAAAGCATTATATAGCAGGAGGCATAAAGAAAATACATGGCTCTGGACACAGTAATTCTACTCCCAGGAATTTTTCTTTAGGAAAAAATTCACAGAAACCAGAGAATATGTAAACAAAATGTTCACTGCTGAATTATTTTTAAGACAAAAAATAAGGAAGTATTTATTTTAAAATATCAATGCTAAGAGAATGTTTAGTGAATTATGCTATGTCATAAAAATATTAACGTGAATAATTATAAAGAACATGTAGAAATATGGAGAAATATGATATAGTTTAAGTAAATCAAGTAAGATTTTCATTAAAGTCAAAGGTATGCAAATATTACATGCAAGTGGTAATATTAAAGAATGAAAAAAGTTTAATTAGATAGTGCAATACTATGGGTGACATAAATATTTTCTTTAATGATGTGTGTGTTTTTTTTTAAAAAAGAATGAGTGCAGTCATTAAGTAAAAAGCCAAAAGCTCAGATAGCAATAAACATTAAAGAAATACCATATTTTAATTCTGGCATAGATTTGATATATAAGGAGGAAATAAGATCACATTGTTTAAACATCATAAGGATTCTGAAAAAAATTTAGGTGACCAAAGTCACACTACCCCCTTCTTTGTGAGCACTAACAGGCACTGAGCACTTACGGTGTAGAAATTCCTTTTAATTTTTCAAACATCTCCTTGATAGGCATTGATATTAGTCACATTTTTCAGATGAGTTAACCAGCATGAAAAGGAAAGTAAATTTGCCCATGATCAAACAGATAAATAGTGGCAGAGCTGGGACTTAATCCAAGTCTAATTCCAGGGCTACTGTCACTGTTGAGTTGGAAACCCTTTGAGACTTTATGCTCACCAGCGACAGCTTTCAGACTAGAAAACTCTTAGAATGAGTAGGTGCTTTAGTCATCAGACAAACCTGAATTTGGATTTTGACTTTTGCATCAGCCAGGAAGCTTCTAATGAAAGGGAATGGAATCTGACTCATTCTGGCATAGACATCTAGGACATTTTTTATCAGGCAACATGGAGTCCAGAGGTTGGACTAGATATGAGGTTGGTGGGGTTGGCAGTTCAGTGATGCCAGCCAGAACCCTTGATATCTTTCCCTCTTGCCCCTTCGTTATCCTTGGAGTGATCTTTCTTAGGAAAGGGATAGATTGCATTCTTCCTCGAGGAAGTAAAAAAGAGTTTTTGTGCTTGGAATGCTCTCTTAGGAGAGGAAGATTTTTCAGAAAACTTTGAGCAGAAATGTGCCCCAGGATTATTCCTGTACTCCTTTCTGGTGGGTGATTATAGTAGCTTGATTGGTTTACACTAGTGTGTCCGCTGCATCTATTTGTAGCTAGGGTTCAAGCCTGGAGACGGGGCTGCATAGAAATGGATATACTAGACAAGAAATATAAATTTAGAAGGCATAGGGGTGGAGGGGGTGGAGCCAGGTGGAGGCTTCACTCTAGTGGAGAAGCTCCCTGACTTTTTGGTTCCCTTGGCTTTTATTTACTAGAGTACACATTTTTCCTTTGGCAAAGCAAATAGGCATATCAAAGGTAAAGTTTGATAAACAGTAAAAGGATTATCAGGTTAGGGGATTGCCTTGAGCCACTATTGTCTCAACAGAATAATCAGTGCATAGCTTTTAGCTCTTGCTAAAGCTCAAGGTCCATCAGCCTTCTGTGTTCCCTGCTGCACTTTCATGGTAGTGTAGACAATGGGTAGCTTCCAGCACACTTGTTTGGAGATGAGGCCACCAGGGAGTCAATCATAATTGTTCACTGTATTCTTCTCTTGGCTACCTAATGTGTTTGCATTTTTATGTCTCCATCTATAAGAAGGAGGATCTGAGGATTTCATGGGATGAGGGTTGGATGTGCCTGGTCAATGGGGTACATTCAGTATTAGTAGAGTTTGTTAGTTGGGGAAGGAAAAGGTGTATAAGTTTGAGCTCTTTGAGATGCAATTTTAGTGTGTTAATTCTTTCTTTCTTTCTTTTTTTTTTTTTTTTTTTTTTTTTTTTTTTTTTTTTTTTTTTTTTTTTTTTTTTTACCACCCTACCCTACAGCAGTGGTGGAATGATAGTTTAGTAAAGATTGAGATGCTAATATTCCTAAAATATTTTAAATATTCTTTTCTTCTGTCCTTTTTAGCAGCTTTATTAAGATATTATTGACATATAAAATTATTTAAGCAGTTCAACTTGAAGTTTTGATATTCATATTTATTGTAAAACTATCATCATAAACCAGCTAATTAACCTATAACCTCTACCCTAAAACCATGAAACACATTAAAAACTATAAAATACCAATTGGCATAAAGGCAATAGAGACTTATTCATAAGAATGCAGCTGTGGAGTAATTGTTTGTGTGAACTTCATTTATTGTGATGCAATAATATAATGCTTAATAAATAATTTAAAAGAAAAGTATTATTTAGAATTCTTTTTATTTCCATTACCATTTAATTTTATTTATTTATTTTAAAAATTTATTTTTTAATTTCTTTATTTAGATTTAATATCATTTTGTATTAGTTTTAAGTGTACAGTATAGTGGTTAGATAATCATAATACTTTACAAAATGTTCCCCTGGTATTTCCAGTACCTACCTGGCACCATACATCATCCTATCTAATAAAAGAGAAATATGCAAATTGACCATACCTCCACTAAGCCCACAAGTCATGCTCCCAAGCCAGTCAGGAGTGAGTATACAAATTAACCCAACCAAGATGGTGATGGCCACGGAGCTAGAGCAAACAGGAGGCTTGGGTTACCCCCAGCTATGGAGGGAAGACAAGCTTCCCGCCTTCTCTGGCCGGCCCAAGCCTCCTCTCAAGGCAAGTAAGTTTGTTTGTTTGTTTCTTTCTTTCTTTCTTTCTTTCTTTCTTTCTTTCTTTCTTTCTTTCTTTCTTTCAATAAATCTTTATTGTTCAAATTATTACAATTGTTCCTCTTTTTCCCCCCCGTAGCTCCCCTCCACCCCGTTCCCACCCAATCTTCTGCTCTCCCCTCCACTGTCCTCATCCATAAATGCATGATTTTTGTCCAGTCTCTTCCCGCACCCCCTGTACTCTTTTCCCCCTGAGAATTGTCAGTCCACTCCCTTTATATGTCCTTGATTCTATTATATTCACCAGTTTATTCTGTTCATCAGATTTTTTATTCACTTCATTTTTAGATTCACTTGTTGATAGGTATGTATTTGTTGTCCATAATTTTTATCTTTACATTTTTATTCTTTTTCCTCTTCTTAAAGAATATCTTTCAGCATTTCATACAATACTGGTTTGGTGTTGATGAACTTCTTTAGCTTTTTCTTATTTGTGAAGCTTTTTATCTGACCTTCAATTCTGAATGATAGCTTTGCTGGGTAGAGTAATCTTGGTTGTAGGTTCTTGCTATTCATCACTTTGAATATTTCTTGCCACTCTCCTCTGTCCTGCATAGTTTCTGTTGAAAAATGAGTTGAGAATCATATGGGTGCTCCCTTGTAGGTAACCGTTTTCCTCTTTCTGCTTTTAATATTCTCTTTGTCTTTTACTCTTGGCATTTTAATTATGATGTGTCTTGGTGTGGTCCTCTTTGGATTTGTTTTATTTGTGGTTCTCTGTGCTTCCTAGATATATAAGTCTATTTTTTTCACCAGTCATTATTTCTTCAAAGATGTTTTCAGTATCTTGCTCTCTCTCTTCTTCTGGCACCCCCATAATTATGATGTTGGTATGCTTGAAGTTGTCCCAGAGGCTCCTTACACTATCTTCATATTTTTGGATTATTATTGTTATTATTATTATTTTGCTTTTCTGATTGGGTGTTTTTTACTTCTTTATATTTCGAATCTTTGACTTGATTCTTGCGATCCTCTAGTCTTCTGTTGGATCTCTGTATATTATTTTTTATTTCTGCCACTCTATGCTTAATTTCTAGTTGGTTCTTTTTTATATCTTCAAGGGTGTCACTAAATTTAATGGCCTTTTTTGGAAAATTCTTGAAAAACCTTATAACCATGGTTTAGAGCTCTATATTCAGTCATTTGCTTTTCTCCATTTTTTTTTCATTTGTGACCTGTTTCTTTGTCTCCACATTTTGGCTGCTTTTGTGTGTTGACAGAGTGGCTTTGTGTGCTAGGTGTCCTATAGGGCCCAGTAGATCAGCTTTCTCAGTTACCTGAGGTGGACACTCTTGGTAGACTGTGCACAGTCTTGTTGTAGTTAAGCCTTAATTGTTATTGGTATCACTGGGAGGAATTGACCTCCAGGCCAATTGGCTATGAGAATCAGCTGTGTTTAAGATAGAACTTCTGTTCTGGAGACAACCTTATGAGACAAGACTTTCTTCAGTGGGCTTTGGTGCTCTCCGAGTCTGCCCCCTGAGTCTCCCTTATGGATCTGAGGAGTTTTCATCTGGATGGTCCCACTCTGATCCCTGTGTACACTGGCTCTTGGATCTCCAAGGAGGTGCTAATTTAGCCTCTGCCCAAGGCCACCAAGTAGGAGCTCAGAGAGATCTGCAGATTCCTCTTCTTTGTTTCAGTTTTTGAGGTGTCCAGATGAGGCCCAGCTGTGAAGCAATGCAAACTGCTGTGGGGCCTTGGGCCTTCTTCTGGATGTTCTGGGTCTCACTGACTCCACTGCAGTTCATTAGGTAAGTTTAGAATTCAAAGGACCAGGCCATTCTTATGCAAAGGCCTCTGTGCTCAACTTGGATGAGAAGGAGTCTCAGGGCAGAGCAAACAGCAATGGCTTCCCATCAGCCCTGCTCTAAGAGGCCCCTAGGCCTCAGTGTCCCATGGTAATCAGTGCAACCACCTCTGAGAGAAAGCTGCCCTTGAGTTTTGCCCGTTGCCAGACAGCCCAGTTTCTCCTTGTATGTGTCTGGATCCCCAGAGTCTTGCCCGGAACTGGAGTTCAGAGCAGTCAGGAGTTTTTGTCTCCCTCCCGTTTGAGAAAGACAGCCACGTATTCTGTTGCCAGCCCTCTCAGGGCGTACACCTCCATACCTCTGCCTTCTGCAGCTCCTGTGAGTCTCAGTGTGATTTTCTCTTTCCCTCTAGTTGTAGAATTTCCACTCAGCCAGCCTTCCTGTGTTTCTGGATGATGTCTGTTTTGTCTTTTAGTTATAGTTTTGAAACTGTTGTGCAAGGTAGCAGTTCAAATGTTTACTTATGCCACCATTTTGGTCTCCCCTAAAGTTTCAATTATAGAAGATAAATAAATCCCAGATATCTGCTTCCAGCCGGCCCTGGCCTCTGCTCAAGGAGACACTGAAAAAAAAAAAAAAAAAAAAAAAAAAAAGCAAAATAAAGGAGGGTCTGGAAGCTTGGGTCGCCAGGGCACATGGCCAGCCTGAAAAAGGCCATCAGCCTCCCACAGTGATCTGGGACAGCCTTCAGGGAAAACCAGCCAGCCCCCACCTGTGCATAGGCCTCTATCTATACTAATAAAAGGGTAATATGCTAATTAGACTGGGAGACCTTCCAGGAGACTCTTCGGATGTTCTTCTAGCCCAGTGGTCGGCAAACTCATTAGTCAACAGAGCCAAATATCAACAGTACAATGAGTGAAATCTTTGAGAGCCAAATTTTTTAAACTTAAACTTCTAACGCCACTTCTTCAAAATAGACTCACCCAGGCTATGGTATTTTGTGGAAGAGCCACAATCAAGGGGCCAAAGTGCTGCATGTGGCTCACAAGCGGCAGTTTGCCGACCATGGTTCTAGACAAAGCAATGGTGACAGGGCCAAGGTAGAGGTGGTTAGAAGCCAAGAGGGGAGGGCAGTTGTGGGTGATCAGGCTGGTGGGGGAGAGCATTTGGGGATGAGCAGGCTGGCAGCAGGGGGCAGGTGGGGGCGAGCAGGCCGGCAGGCAGAGTGGTTAGGCACAATCAGACAGGTAGACAGGTAGTCAGGCATGTGAGCAGTTAGAAGCCAGTAGTCCCAGATTGTGAGAGGGATGTCCGACTGCAGGTTTAGGCCCGATCCCTGTAAACTTGCAGTAGGACATCCTTCAAGGGGCCCCAGATTGGAGAGGGTGCAGGCTGAGTTGAGGAACATCACCCCCCCCCCCATATATGAATTTTGTGCACCAGGCCACTAGTTATTACAATAATTACTTAGAACTCTTTCATCCAAATACAACAATCTTTATTTTTGTGTGTCCATGTAGCATTGGCCATATATTTACATTTTCAAATAGTAAACTGTGGTCAGCAAACTGTGGCTCATGAGCCACATGCAGCTCTTTGTAATATTATAGCTATTATATCCTATATAATAAAGAGCTAAAATGCAAATGGTTGTCATGCCCTCACACTATCACACTGTAACAGCTCAGACACTCAACACTGGGGAGAGAGGAATGGGAACCATCTAGGCTCAAATGAGCTCATGAGAGAGGAATGGGCACCAGCCAGGCACAAATGAGCTTGTTGAGAGGAATGGGGACAAGACAGGCTGTGGCTCAGGAGAGGGACAAGCCACATGCCCTGCGGTCCTGGACACCAGTGGCTGTACCTGCACCTGTGGCCAGGGAGAGGGACAAGCTGCCCCCTGTATGGTTCCAGGCACCAATGGCTGGGGATGTGGCCTGGGAGAGGGACAAGCTTCCCACCCCATGGTCCTGGGTGCCTGGGGCTGTGGCCAGCTCTGGTGAAGCTTGCCCAGATCTTGGGTGCCTGCAGCTGGCCAGAGGGAGGGAAGTCTGGGTCCTGGGTGCCTGCAACTGGCCAGAGAAGGGAATCCTGGGTCCTGAGAATGGCATGAGGTGGTTAGGGGCAATCAGGCCAGATGGGGAGCAGTTAGAGGTGATCAGGCCAGCAAGGGAGCAGTTAGGGGTGATTAGGCAGGCAAAGGTGGTTAGGGGCAACCAGGCAGTCAGGCAGAGGGGTTAGAGGTAATCAGGCAGACAGTTAGGCAAGTGGTTAGGAGCCAGTGGTCCCAGATTGCGAGAGGGAGTTGGACATCTCCTGAGGAATCTCAGATTGGAGATGGTGCAGGCTGGGCTGAGGTACCCCCACTCCATGTATGAATTTCATGCACTGGGCCTCTAGTATATATTGTAAATAGTAGTAGACTGTTGACTGATTTGACATTTTGAATTTCAATTATTTTCCTGAGACTTCAAAGATCATAATAACTTATAATTTTGCAGGCATTTGGACTTGAAAATGATGGGTTGTGAAGCTACTGTGCAAGAAGGTAAGTGTCAAGACAGTTAGTAAGAGAGAAACAAAATGGTGGCGAAGGTATTTACCACCTTCCACAACCACATGAAAATTATAACTACAATACAGAACAACCATCATTTACAACCACCTGAAATCTGCTGAATGGAAGTCTTACAACTAAAGAACTAAAGAATAAAGTACATGGAGACTGGTAGGAGGGGTGGAGGTGTGAAATGGGCTGGTCCAACACCCATGTGTGGGAAAAGATATCTCTGTTGGGAAGGCTTTCCATGAGAAGCAATAGGTCCCAGCCCCATACCAAACCCCAGTCCAGGGTCAAGAGCTGGGAAGAGAAGTCCCTGTAACTTCAGGCTGTAAAAACCAGCAGGAATAGTGACTGAGCGATAAGGTGGCTGCTGGAGACCCAGGCAATTCCTCTTAAAGGGCCAGCACATTAATTTTCATGGTCTTATTTCTTCTGAGCTCCAGCATTGGGCAGCAGAATTGGGGAAGCAAGGAATATATGGGGAGGAACTGGATTGTCTGGCATCAGAGATGGTTTTCTCCCAGACACTGAGTGATGCTTACAGGAGTCATTGTTCCTGTGCTGGGACCTCCCTGTTGCAGAGCCGACTGGCAGCCATATCTGAGTTTTCATCAGCCTGGTTCACACTATTACTCCACGCTGGTGATTTCCTGAGACCCTTCCCCATCCAACTTAGAGTTGTATCCAAACTGTTTGCAGTGGCTTTTCTATATGAATGGCCTGTCTTGGCTTAGGCTTCAGACTTTCTTAAAAATGTCTCAAACAAGCAGCAACTGACATAAGGATGCCCCATTCATATCAGTAAAAGGCCCAAGACCTAGCACTAGCAGCAGCCTGCCTTATTTCACTGCTTAGACTCACCTGGGCACTTCAAAACTCAATACAAGTAGCAGACATCTGCAGATAACTCTGTAGCTCCTACCAGGTGATCTCAGGCAGCAGCTGACTTTGCACCTCCAGGGAGGCTCCAGAGCCAGTTCACTCAGTGGATAGCTTCAGACAATACCAGATTACAACTCTTCATATCCACCAGTGACACACTCAGGGGGCATTCTGGATGAGCCCCAAATCTCTACTGAAGCATGTCTTGCCCCATACAGTGTCTCTTGCACAGCTGGTCTTCCACTGAATTCCCAGTTGATCTTCACAGCCAATTGCCTATAGGTAAACTCCTCCCAGTTACCACAATAACAGTCAAGGATCAAACAAGACTATGCATTGAATGAACACAGGAACACACCTAGAGTGTTCTGCTCAGGTGACTGGGGAGGTTGAGCCACTGGGCCTTATAGGACACCTACTACACAAGGCCACTCTACCAATTCCAGAAGACATAGCAGCTCTACCAAATACATAGAAACAAACACAAGGAAGCAGCCAAAATGTGGAGACAAAGAAACATATCACAAATGAAAGAACAAGAGAAATATCCAGAAAAAGAACTAAATGAAATGAAAGGAAGCAAACTACTAGATACAGAGTTCAAAACAATTGTTGGAAGAAGAAGAAGAAGAAGAAGAAGAAGAAGAAGAAGAAGAAGAAGAAGAAGAAGAAGAAGAAGAAGAAGAAGAAATGAAAGAGGAAGAAGAGGAGGAGGAGGAAGAGGAGGAGGAGGAGAAGGAGGAGGAGGAGGAGGAGGAGGAGGAGGAGGAGGAGGAGGAGGAGGAAACTATGAATCATAAAATGGCATAAATACATATATATCAACTGGAGGCCCAGTGCACGAAATTCATGCACGGGGGGGGGGGGGGGGGCGGGTATCCCTTAGCCCAACCTGCACCCTCTCCAATCTGGGACCCTTCAGGGGCCTAAACAGACAGTCGGAGATCCCTCTCACAATCCTGGACTGCTGGCTCCCAACTGCTCGCCTGTCTGCCTGATTGCCCCTAACCGCTTTTGCCTGCCAACCTGATCACCCCCTAACCACTCTCATGCCAACCTGATCGATGCCTAAGTGCTCTCATACTGGCTGATCGTTGCCAACTGCCCTCTCCTGACAGCCCAGTCACCCCCAAATACCCTCCCTTGCATATTCCCTCTTTATTAGATAGGGTTTTTTCTTTAATATATTGGACAGCCCTAACTGGTTTGGATCAGTGGATTGAACAATGGCCTGCAGACTCAAGGGTCCCAGGTTCGATTACAGTCAAGGCCATGTACCTTGGTTGGGGCACATACCCAATAGGGACTGTGCAGAAGGCACTGATCAATGTTTCTCTCTCATAGATGTTTCTAGCTCTCTATCCTTTTCCCTTCCTCTTTGTAAAACATCAATAAAATATATATATAAAAAAGAAACATTTAAGATTCCTCCATATCTACCTGGCTAGTATGACTCAGTGGCTGAGAACTCAGGCTGGGCCAGGAGGGATCTCTGCATGGGTCTGAGTGCCTCTGCCAGCCTGGGACCCCAGACTGGGGCACAGCCTGATTGCTGTGGGTGAGAGTGCTGCTGCCGGCCTGAGACCCCAGGCTGGAGGCATGGACCCAAACTGCCATTTGGTGCTGGAGCATTCCCAAGTGTCTGCAGGTGGGGTGGAATGTCCCGCCCCCAACCACTTGGTGCCTGCACTCATAGGCTTGGAGTGGCCAGGGGGTATTCTGGGATCCCTGCTGCTCAGGGCCTACGGCTATGAGCAGCCTGGGTCCGGAGGATGTTCCCATTGCCTGGGAAACCCAAGCCTCCCTCTGCTCTTTGTGGCCATAGCCATCTTGGTTGGATTTATTTGCATACTCACTCTGATTGGCTGGTGGGCGTGTCTGGTGAGTGTAGTGGAGTGATGGTTAATTTGCATATTACTTTTTTATTTAGGTAGGAAAATTGAATCTAAAAAACAAAATAAACAAGCAAGGAATCTAGTGAACAAAATAAACTGATGAATAACATAGAACCAGAGGCATAGAAACATGGAATAGATTGATGAATTTCAGAGTGAAGTGGGGAGAAAGGGGATGGGAAGAAATTAATCAAAGATCTTATATGCATATATGAATTACCTATGTACACAGACAATAGGATGGTGAAGGCCTGGGGCAGGTTGGCAACTGGGTGAAGGGGCCAATGGGGGTTGGCACAGAGGGAAACAATAATGATTAAAAATAAAAGACAGTAAGCAAGCACAGCCTACCCTTTCTGGGAGCAACATTTTGATACAGCTTTTGTGTTTGCATATGGAGCTTGCTGGGGACTCTCATGATGTGACAAGGATGGTGTTACTTTGTAGAGTTAGGTAAATTTAGGTAAGTACACTAATGATGTGATGTAATGCAATCCAGAATTTATTTTATTGGCAGAATTTATTTTATAGTTTATAAGAAAATCTTGAGCTCATGGATTCATTAGAGTCTTAAGGGATTACTTAACATTTTTAGTTACTGCATTTTATAGGAGAAATTGTATGATGCAATGTGTTTCACTTCACCAGGGAATTTGCAAAGCTATTAGGTCACATTCTTCATAATTGTCAATATTTATTCTAGCGTACCTTTTCACATGACAGTTTACATATAAATATTTTCCCATGGTATTACATAATGCTCATAAGGGTCATGGTAAATGATTCCACAATATTCCAATGAGTAGCATGATCATTTACCAAACCTTTGTCCTATCATTCCACATGTAGGTTTTTTTTTTTTCTTTTTTCTTTTCAGTTTTGCACTATTAAAGATAATGTTGCAAAGATAAATTTTGTATCTACTTTTGAAATATTTTCTGGGGGTAAAGTCCTTAAGGTGGTAAAAGAAGATGAGAAGATGGATATTTTTCTAACTCTTGATATATATTATTATATTGTTTTCCAAAAAATTTATGTAAATTTAAAAAATGGACATCAATATATTTATGCCAGCTGAGGGATGCAGAATAGGTATTTTCTGTTAGTTAAATGGGTATAAAATAGTTAAAATATTATTTTATTTTCTAATGCTTTGATTTGTGCCTAAGTTAAACAGTATAAATCTATTTAAAATTCAAAATTTCCTTTTAAGTTTCTTTCATTCTGGGCTTTGGAGTTGAGAGAGATGAAGTTAAGAGTTTGAATCCCAGCTCTGCCACTTACTAGCTGTATGACTTTGGGCAAGTTACTAAACCTTGCTGTTCTCTCTTTCCTCATCTGTAAAGTGGGCATAACAGTATGTTTCTCACAGAGTTATTAAAAGGATTTACTAGGCTAATATACGTGAAAAAGTGCTCAGCAAACACATTAAAAATGTTTTATGAGACCCTAGCTGGTTTGCTCAGAGGATAGAAGGTCAGCCTGTGGACTGAAGGGTTCCAGGTTTGATTCTGGTCAAGGGCACATGCCCAGGTTTCGGGCTCGATCCCCAGTAGAGGGTGTGGAGAAGACAGCCGATTAATGATTCTCTCTCATCAATGATGTTTCTCTCCCTCCCTCCCCTTACTCTCTGAAATCAATAAAGATATATATTTTAAAATGTTTCATGAGTTTTAAGTCACATGATATGGTTTTGGTTTGTTGGCTGTTTTTTATCCCAGCCTGAACTTTTGGTGACTTCTTGTTGCTCTCAAGATAAGCCCTTCTCGACCTTTCAGTGTCCTGAGCACTTCTCATCCCTGCATTAATTCTACCAATTCCTCTTCACAGGGAAAATCTTGACTGTGTCTTACTGTTTCAGAATTCTAACTATGCCTTATAAGTAATTCCTCCCCTCCTGCCCCTGCCAACTTCATTTAGCAAACTCAATCATCCTTCAAAACAGCATCAGGAAATTACCCTGACTCTCCAGTCTAACTTACTCCTCTTCCTCCCATAGGCAACTATCCGTTTTTATATTGCAGCATTTCTTGTATTGTTCTATACTAGAGACTTGGTGCACAAAATTCACACATGGGTAGGGTCCCTAGGCCTGGTGGGTGATCAGGGCCAATCTGTGGGGTGATTGAATAAATTTGTTGATCGAATAAATCAATATCTACATTACTAATCAGGTGTGCATCCAAATGTCTCAAAAAGGAAATAAAATCACTTTCATGGGACAAGTATTTGCCATCACAGGGACTGGTTGGATGCAGAGCCGCGTTGCCGGAGAAAGGGTTTCCTCTTTCAAGGGACTGCTCTAGATGTGTAAATTGTCTAGCTACTAAATATCTATGTACACTCACTAACCTGCAATCACCAGCCATGGTTCTGAAGGATTCCCTAAAACCTCAGAGGACCGATAATTGCTGTAGGCTATTGAGCTCAACAATGTATGACACATTCTCTGAAGACAAGCCCTAAAGAGGAATCCCCAAATTATGATGGGCAGTGACTGTGCTGGAGGAAGTGATTAATCTCCAACATGAGGACTTGGAAAGTGACACCTATTTGGATGATTAACTTCTGATCTAATTGTCTAAAAAATAAAAGTAGACACTTGGCTTGGCACAGCTCTTAGGTGATAAAAATACACACCTAAGCGGCTTAGGAAGAGTCTCATTGGGGAACCTTGGAGTAAGTAAAACTTGAGTTGGATCTTGAAAGACATGGATAAGAGAAGAGCAGTAAGTTTTCTTAGCAAGAAGAACAGAAGTGAGGCATGAGGTGTGGAAATAGTGAGAGGGCATTCTGGCTGGAGCAGAGGGAGTTAGGAAGGGGATGGAGCAGGTGGTGCCTCTGGAGAGCTGGAAGGCTTCCCAGAGCATTCCCAGTTAGTGCACTGTGCTGCCCTCCACCACCCCTCCCGCGGGAGCAGAGGCTCCACTGGGAACTCTGAAGGACAAAAGCAAGAAGGAGCAATTCCCCGGGCATCTCACTGTTCTGTTCTGCTGGGGAGCAGTAGCCAGGCCTTCCTACAGGGCCTCCTCACAAGAGCACCGGAAGGCAGGCGTGGAGCTGCAGCCGGGGGCGGTCGGGGCTTGGTCACAGCTGCCAGCACGCTGCTGCTTGTTGGATGTTTGGACTGAGGGTGGAGAGCAGTGGGGATTGAGAAGGAGCCTTTATTCTGGCAGAGAGACAGCATTTTCTGTACGTGTTCTTTTGGAAGAGCGTCCAGGATGGTATGTGTTTCATAATACCATGCAACTGGATACATCCCGGGCAGGCTGGAGTCACGACTTTCCGTGTGTATTTTAATCAAGCCCAATCTCCTTAGAAATGTTATTGGCAGAGACGGGGAGCAGGTATTTCGTACGGCCTCTGTCGCTGAGTGCTGACCTTCCCGTAACCCGCACCCTCCGAAGACAAACATGCGCCTACGCACCGAAAGGAAATGAAATGATCCGGTCAGAAACAAGCCGTGAATGGTGACCTGTTTTCTAGATTTGGGACCTGCATGCAGTCAGGTTTTTTTCCTTGAGCCAAACAGCTCCCTGGCCAGAGAGCCCATTAACCACGGTGACCAGGGCATCCTTTAGAGACAGGTGCTGTTTGTGGTGATGGAAATCGTTAACTCTGAAAATGCGGGCCGGGTTACCCGTAAGGCTCTTTCTAAATTAGGGCTCTGGGCTCTCCCAGACATCAGTCCGCATGCTTCCGTGCCCCCCATTCCAGCTACTGCAGGATCAACCGCCCAGTGGCCAGGGGCCCCCGACACCAGCCTGAGCGCTGAAAGCAGACAGCAGTCTTTCTTCTTTCTTTTGCACCCTAAGGGGTGACAACTGCTTGTCCTTCTCAGGTGCCGACACCCCCTTCCTATCTCCAGTCTGGTTAAACAAACAAAGCAACAAAACTAAAAGTGTCTCAATTTATCGAGCACTTAAGGGTTGGCTCTATCTGTATTTCCTTGTTGTCGCTTGTTAATTTTGTCTGCCTTGGCTCCCTTGGATCCCCTGGACAGAGGATCCTGATGAATAGAACATCCCAGGCCAAATGTCTGAGTGGCAGCTTGCTGGGAATGCTAATGGGGAGTGGCACAGAGCACAGGCCGGGCCCTGGGGAACAGCTGCGGCGAAGTGGAAGGAATCCCCACCGGGAGCCTGAAGAAGTCTTCAAGTCCTGAGCCGCCACTAACGAGATATTGGATCAGGCAGTCGCTGCACCTCGGTTTCTCTGTAACATAATGTGATAGCTGCTGTCTCTCTCTGGTGGAGTATGTATGCATCCTTGTCCCACGGTGCCGGGCATGGCCAGGTGATTTGGGGCACCCCTCTCTCTGTGGAAGGACTATCCGTCCCTGCCTATTGACATCAGGCGTGGCTGTGAGATTTGCTTTGGCTGGCACAAGTGAGTAGGAGTGATTGTGTCACTATCGTATAGATGTCTGAAGAGCCATTGTGTGTTCTGCCGTTTCTGTCTGTCTGTGGGCCCTGGAATGAAGACGATGCAGGGCTGTAGCTGACCTGTAGCATGGGACATCAGTGAGAAATAAATGTTTGTTGCATTATTCACTGAGATTTTTGGGTTGTGTGTTATTGCAGCATAATTTAGCTTATGATTAATACATTTGAAAAGAATATAATCTATCAGATAGGCTTCTTGTGAGAATCAAATAAAAGAATGAACTGAAAAATGTGTTGTGCACTTACAAGGTGCCAGTTACTGCGTTCTCTGCGTGGAGCCCATCCTTCAAAGAGCTGATAGTAGTAGGAGAGACATTTCTTAAAAAATATGATTATAGCATTGTATAGCACACTTATGGCCTTTGTAAGGGACTCAGCCTGGCTGTTGCAAATTCCCAAATTCAGGTAAACCTCTGAAAGTATGATTCCCACCGCACCCCTGCCCCCTCAGGAAATGCATGAAGAATGGTGAGGTGAGAAGAGCAAAACTAACATGACACATAGCTCTCCAAATACCTCACTTTTTGCACCTAACCCTTGATAAGTCAAAGCACATTATCCATTCCCAAATCTTATCTCAGCTTTGTGTGGTTTCTTGTCTGTAGTTATCCAAGAGCTAAGGGCACATAACATACAGTGGTAGTACTTGACACCCAGTATGGTGGTTTATTATGTGCTAAATGGCTGGTCTAAAGTTAGAGAAAGTCACTACCTAGTAAAATCCACAATGTGTTTATTTATTCTAATCGGAATGGTTCAGTTTCAGGAAGAGAAACTCACTTAAACCGGTTTAGTTAACCAGTTTAGTTAAGGAGGGATACAGGGAAAGGATGGGGAAGAGTCACATGGGATCTGGAAGGTCTCCAGGCAGTAGCCTTCCATCCCTCCCCCCCATGCCTCCCTGAGAATGGCCACTTTCCTTCTTCAAGCCGCTTTCCTCACATCCCTGGGCGTCCTCACTTGGGCTCGCCTGGGTTCTGTTTGTCACTGCCGACCTGGCCTCTCTAGGTGATTTTGATGGTTAATTTTATGTGTCAACTTGGCTGGGCCCCAGGGTCCCCAAATATTTGGCTGAATGTGATCCTGGTGTTTCTGTGAAGGTGTTTTGGATGAGATGAACATTAAATTGGTGGACCGAGTGAAGCAGATCACCTTCCTCACTGTGGTGCGCCTCACCCATCAGCCTCAGGACTGGGACATGGGCTCTTCCTGTCTCTCAATCCTGCCAGACTCTGGCCCGGAGCGACCCTTTGGACAGGACTGGAGCGACGCCATCAGCTCTCCTGGGTCTCCAGACTAACTTAACCTCTGTAGACCCAAGAAGAGGTTTTTACACTATTGTGAGGTTTGTATTTCTCTGAGGCCCAATTCCCAGAAGCCTGGCACACCAAGTGGCTACCATCTTACTCTTACTTGCTTTCTAATATCAGAAAAAAAATCAGGTATGGCAACACTTGGAGCTTATGATTGCGAATGTAATTTCAGTCCCTTTTGGACAGTGGTATTGCCCACAATATCATTCTAGAGCACTGGACCGGAAGCCATTAGGCTCTGCTATCTTCCAGCTATGTGACATTACAGCAAGCAAATTCCCATATGGGGCCTCAGTTTACACCTCTGTGAAATGGGGCTAACACTCATCTCTGGAGATATACCAGGAATGAGGTGGTGCTGCGCAAAAACTCCTTGACAATTCCATCATGATGTAAAATATTTTGTTAGAGCTGTTTAAGAATTCCAGGATATCATAGCCAGAAGATTGTATAAAGAACATCTAGTCCAACCCCTTAATTGCAAAGGCTCGAAGAGCTATTATTATGTCTATGCACGTAAATAATGACCCTCCCGTAAACCCCATGGTTGTTCTGACTCTGCACTCTCCACCAAGGGTTTGTTTTCTTGGCTGGGAGGGTCAGGATCCCCAGGCTGCCCCCACCCTCCTTCTCCTTGTAAGGGCTCGATTTCCTCTGGGGCCACTTGTTGGAACCCCTCTGAGGTGAGATGCGTGATCTTCCCTAATCAGGGAGTCAGGGTGGGCCAGGGGCTTTCTGGGGGCAGACTTGCCAAAAGCAAACATCCAGACTCCTATGGCAAGAAGAGGCAAAAGCCGCAGATCTGAGTGAGGATTAGTCATGTGGCAGACAACACCCAGCACACAGGCGCGCGGGACCCATGCCCAGGCTTTCTGGGACGTACAGTTTGGCCTGCGTGCCCAGCAAACAGCTTTTGATCTGACGCTGCAGTGGTGTTTGAACTCGGAGTACAGTGCCTTAATCGCTCTTGGCTGGGGTTTCCCAGGTTAATTTCCTGACATCAAGGAGCTTTGTTTAGTGTATGTAACTTCCTGCCTTTTATGTCAGAGCCTGTGAACCAAGGAATCAGGGAATGAGCCAAGATAACCCAG
The DNA here is from genome assembly GCF_964339955.1 of Pipistrellus hanaki. Lineage (NCBI taxonomy): Eukaryota > Metazoa > Chordata > Mammalia > Chiroptera > Vespertilionidae > Pipistrellus > Pipistrellus hanaki. Next base: position 76,287,687 of record NC_140505.1, on the reverse strand, counting down.
GGGTGAGGGCAAGAATTAAGACTCCTTTCTTACTTTTATTTTCCCTGGTCACACACTGGCCCGAGTCACTTCTCTCCTGATAGTAACACAATAGGAGGCTCTTACATAAGATGTTAAAGCGGGGAGGGAGGGGCGGAGCCCTTCCCAGCAGGGCGATGCTGGAGAGGTTTTACCCTTGCTTTGTGACTTTGCAATGATGTCCCGGAGCCTTTCGGGAGCAGTGACCAAGAACCCTCGTCCTAGGTCCCCTTCACAGTTCTCTCCACCCTCCTGCTCCACCATGCAGAAGCCCCTGGACCAACAGGACAGAGCCAGTGACCCCTGCACCCCATTGTCTGGCTGTGCAAACTCCCCTAGGCCCCTTCACCCCCATATCCCCAAAAGGAACCTCTTCCCCAGAGTGCATTTGCATCCCCTTTGTTGGTCTGACAGCACCATTTTATCAGAGTTTGCTCAGTGGTTTGTTTGTCCTTTATGTGGGTGAGGTCCAGGGCTTCTAGAAGCTTCTGGACAGCTAGGCTGTGCCTCTTTACTTTGTGCATGTGGTGGCCCGGCAGACAGGAGGCTCCTAAGTGTTTTTGATTGTGGCAGATGTTGCAGCATTTACCTCTCCAGGGGCCGTGATGAGGCGCAATTAACATTTCAGACACCCACATTGCAAGTGTGAAAGAGTTCAGTTTGGGGACTCAAATGTAAACAAACCAAGAAACAAAACGTGATTCTTTTTACTTAGCAGGGGCTGAATTCATTGCCCAGGAGATACAGAGAGGCCCTCTTGTCTGTAAGACATTGCTGACAGCACAGTGCACGGGAGCGGCCCTCAGAGGGCACGTCCTGTGAGCCCACTGACGCCGGGGCCCTGGGGCTGTTTTGCTCTTTGCTTCTATCCGCCCAGGCAGGCCTCAGCGTCCCAGCAGAGGCTCAGCAGATGAGTGCTGAAGGAATCACTGCGGCTGCCATGGAACCAGGAAGACGAACACCTGCCTCCTCCTTCCCAAGCCAGTGCGGCTTCCACCCAGTCCACTGGTTTGATTTGTGCATCTGGTGTGGACCACGGACTGCTTCAAAGGACTTGTGAGCTGGGTGTGAGGACCCCTGGATGTCAGGAAATGCCCCAGAACCTCACTCCTTGGTGAGCAGGAGACCAGGCCTGCACCAGCAGATCAGCCGCTGTTACTGTGGCATCAGGAAGTCCTACTGGGGAGCTGGGAAGTCTTCTTTAGACTTGACCTTCCCGACAACCTGAATATCTAGCGCTGTGGGGCCAGGGACACCTTTCCCACAGGCAGAGCTCCCTGGCCTTGCTCCCCCTCAGCGTTCCCTCCGGAGGAGGTTGCAAAGGGGTCACCACAGCCTGGGGTTCAGGCTTAGGTGGAGCCCAGGGCTACCCATCTGGGAGATTTACCTTTAAACATCGGCCTCTACCAATAACAAACAAACAAATAGTAAAACCATTAAAAACAAAGCAACTCAAACGAAAACAATTTCTTTGTTCAGGAATTCCCACAGCCTCTGTGGCTCTTTGCCTTTCTCTTTTCTCTGTCTCTGTTTTTTTCTGTTTCTGCCTTTCTCTGTTTCTGACACAAACGTACACAAATACAGACACACAGTTCGGTTCGTTCTCTCATCCACTTTGAATTATCAGCTATCTTGTACGCTCTGCCCTGTGGCACAGATACATTCTGGGTGCGGGGAGAAGACACCGGCATTGAAGTTAACCTGACTTGTCCTCTGAAGGAACTGCCAGAGCCTCCTGGGCAAGTGCTGCGGGCAGGCCGAGCAGCCATGGACCCGGTGGGATGAGGCCGCCATGCAGGGGACAGAGTGTCATTGGCCCGAAGCCCAGGACGGCGGGTCACAGGAAGGGCTCCTGCTGCAGGTGCCTCCCGCTCCTCGCTGGCCGCCCCTCTCCTGGCCTTTGGGTGAACTCCCTGTGCTCTGGAGCCAGGTGGGCTTGGACTACAAGCTCCCGCCGAGGCCCAGGTTTGGGGCCAACGTAGCAAGGGAACCAGGAGAGTGGGACATCTCCACGGCCATGCCCATAGAGAAATGCCAGGGGTAGAGTCCAGTTCTAGAACCTTCTTAAGCAAGATACTCTAAAGTCCTAAAGTCAAGGTTTCCTATGCTGGGAGAAAAGAAGACTGTTTACGCAGGGGTCCTCAAACTTTTTAAAGTGGGGGCCAGATCACGGTCCCTCAGAGAGCTGGAGGGCCGGACTATATGAACTACTAATTCCTACTGTAACACCTCGGCTGCGCTCACTGCCCAAAAAACCTGGCGGGCCGGATCAGACTCCTCTGCGGGCCGCATGTGGCCCCCGGGCCGTAGTTTGAAGACCCCTGGACAGCATTGAGGCTAGATACTGCCTTGATTTCTAATTTAACACTTTTTTTTTTTCCCCTCTCATTCTCTTCTATTTCCTTTACCAACTAGCTACTTCCCCAGGGCATTCATAGGAATAATGAGAACATGTGTAATTGCTGTGAGCTCTTTACAAGGAGGGTGCTATATAAACACAGGGTATTTTATGTGTGCATATAAAATATATCTTTGGTGGCTAAAGGTTTCTTATTCATGGAGCTAAATGAAACAAGTTTATTTGGAATAGCAGCGATCCCAGAGGACCTGCATGCTGCAAAGAGCTCGTGTTTTGGGGACATATCAGTCACTATCAGAGCTGTTTCTAGCAGTAACTCCTTCTCTCCCTCAGTGGAGTCTTTGTTCCTACCCGTTTTCTCTGTTTTACCTAATGAGACCGCCAAAGCGCGCTCTGCTAGGGACTTCACTGCAGAGGCCATAGGTGGTTTTGGGTAGTGTGTGCTGGTAACCCTTTTAACAACTAGATCTTGGGAGGGGGTAGTCCTACTTTGTAGTTGTTTCCAATTCATGATGTAAACACTCTCCATGGCCAAGTTCAAACTGTTGGCAAGGCTGGTGTCGAGTTGGGGAGAGCTGCACATAGGACACCATCCTATAGTTTTCAACCATTCAGATAACATAGATGTAAATGACCTCAAGAGTACAGATCATAATGAAGTGTAGTAATGGTATTAGGAGGTGATGAGTTTTGAGAATTACATTTGTTTTCAATATTACTTAATTATAAGGGTTTGCCATTCTATTTTTAATAATGGCTGCATGAACAACTGACTTGCGAAATTTCTGAAAGTTTAGGGGTTGGCTCTCCCCAGCTAGGATGAGCTGGCTCCGCGGTGCTGGTGCGGAGGAGTGGAGCCTGGTCTGGTCTTTATTCTGCACCCCATGAAGCCCCTGCTTTCTTTGCCAAGCATCTGTTGGGTGTTTCCACCTGATGTCACACTACAAGGGTAAGGGACTGGAAACAAATCGGCCCCCACTAGCATCCCTTTATGATTTTATCCAAGTTAAAAATCCCAAAGTCATCGTCTTTCCTCTTTCTCTCTCTCAGTCTTTACATTTGTCAGCCAATTATTATCAATTCTTCCTTTGCGGCATCGCTTGGCTGCAAGAGGGAGATTGTAATGAATATAGTTGAACAATTCAGAGGTGTTTTTTTGTGTTTTTTTTTGGTGGGGGGAGGGGGTCCCTCAGCAGTCAAAACTATTTCTACAACTTTTGACTCTTCAAGAACTTAACTACTCATAGCCTACTCTGTTGACTGGAAACCTTACCCATAACAAAAACAATCAATGAACACATGTTTTGCATGTTACAGGTATTATATATTATATTCTTACAATAAAGTAAACTAGAGAAAAGAAAATATTACTAAGAAAATCATGAGAAAGAGAAATACACTTATAGTACTGTATTTATCAATACTGTAAGTTTATGTCATTTGTTTATAAGTGAAAAAAAAATCCATGTATAAGTGGACCCACGCAGTTCACACCCATGTTGTCCAAGGACAAGTACAGTTTTTTAATATGAAATGTCTGGGCTCTGCTCTTGGAGATCCTGATTTTACCGGTCTGGGGTGCTGCTGAGAACCCTGATTTTGAAGAGCTTCCCCAGGTGCCTCTGACCTCAGCCAGGCTCGGAATCACTGTCTTTCCTCAGTACCCTCCCCTAGGACAGCACCATGGAAACCTGCGTGGAAGTCAAGCAGCCCTGGCTGTGAATACTGGCTTTGCCACCTACGTGGCCATGTTTCTTAGATCACTGAGCTTCATTTTCACCATGCTGTAGAGTGGGAATAAAAACCCCAAGCACACGTAGTTATAAAAAAATACTTTACTTCAGAGTTTGACTTAATAAAGTCAGATTCCTACTTTGTATTTCAGAGATCTCAAGTTGATCTTGTCTCTCATTACTCCTCAGACTATTCATCTCAGACACTACTGCCAAGATGATTATTCTCAGAAGTCAAAACTCTGTTCAAAACCCCACAGCCACATTAGGCTTCTGCTTAAGGCCCTGACAATCCACCCAGTGTTCCTTTACACCTCACCTTCCACCAGGAGGTGGGATATTCTAGGTCTGCTCTCTTTCTCAATTCCTTCTTCTGTGGCACTTTTTTGGAATTCTCTGCTGGCTCCTCCCTCAGTAACCAGCCCACAGCCTTCGGGAGGTCTTTCTTTTCATGAAGACTCTAATGGACGTCTGCTTTCCCAGGTTCCCTTAGTCCTTGCTCTCTTCATCTCTGCTTTGACACTTTTGTGCTCTCTTCATTGAATGTAAACATCTGCATTCATATCCTCAGACTGAGGCCTCCTAGGTGACAGGAAGTTCTCTTTAACCACTGTCCCTGGGATTTGGTCAGAGAGAGTAGCTACTTATGCAGGGACATTATTGGCCTTATAGCTCAGAGCTGCTATGAGGGAGGAAGGGGAACATGACCAAGTGATTCTGAGGCACCATGGCTGCTCTTCCCCACCTCTGGTTTCCAATCTGCCCAAGGGCACACACAGCACCTGTTGTAGCTCAGCTTCTCCTAGACATTCAGGATGATGATCCCTGGGCCTGAGCTCTAGTCACAGCAGCTCTGCACAGGGCCCTGTAAGCCCCAGGTACTCAACAAGGATGGAACTGAGGAAGACGAGGAAGCTCAGGGTTGTCACTGCCACTTACCATGGGCAGCACCACACAGGACAACACTCTACTCACCTGTCTCCCTAAAGAACACATCTAATACCACTCACATAAAAGGAACATTGATTTTAGAGCAGCTGACTTACAAATTGTGTGTAAATAAAAGTAAATGTATTTACCTAGGCTGTTTGATGTCCAATTACTGTACCACAAACATTTTGCGTGAGCAGGGCCTAATTTCTCAGTTTCAACCTCTTGTGTTCAAGTTCCTAGTGGAGTGGCACCATCAATTATTGACTCCGATGGACAGGTTGGAAACTTTAGAATCCCCTTTGACTCTTCCTGCTTCACCCTCCAAATCTAGTTGGTCTCCAAGTGCTGTTGACTCCACCTCCCAAAGGCCATATGCCTGGCTGCCCTCTCCATTTCCTCACAATCAGCTTATTTAGGGCTTTTTCTCTTAGTTGGCCAATGGTACAGGCCTCTGACCTGCCTTCTCCATGTCCCACTTTACTTGCTGCCTGATATGTCTTTCTAAAGTCTGGTAAATCATATCCATGCAGAACATCCTTTGTTTTACCCAAAGAATTAAGGCTAGACCCTTTAATGTGACTTGCATGCATTCACATCTGATGCTAACCCACTGTATCAGCCTCATATCCTCCCCATGTCCTTTGCTTATCCTGTGTCCCAGACACATCACACATATCAGGGGGCTTTCATGCCTCCATAGCTTTGTGTCTGCTGTCCCTCTGCCTGGAATGCCTTTCCCAGCTGAACATCCCAACTCACCCATTAAATTACAGCTCAGAGGTCATCCTCTGCACAACCTTTCTTGATTCCCTCTGACAAAGTTAATTATTTATTTTTTGTGTTCTCACGGTCCTTGGTACAAACCTTATTCAGCACTTGGCTGCATTATTTTAATTATTTTTTTTTTTTTCTGTATCTACCCTCATTCAATTGCAGCTTAGTCATCTTTGTATTCCCCAGTGGCCGCACACGGAGGGAGGAGTGCCAGAGATGTTTGTGGAATAAATGAGTACATTTCCTGTCTTATGTTGCACATGCTCTCTCTTGTCTTCTTCCGTGAGAGATATGCCAACAGACCAAGTGGAGAGTGCCTAGAGCAGACAATGACATAAGCACCTTAAAAGCTCTGTTGTTTGCCAAAGCTTTTTCCCAGATCCCACCTGGCAAAGAATATTGAAGCAAGCGATGGCAAACAGGTGAGAAGTCCAGCCTTCACCCTCAGAGAAGCTGTGCTTGGAAACCTGTATTAGCCACCCATTACACTCTGCCAGAAATCTCTCTGCAGCTGGCCCAAGTCACAGAACGTGTGTGGATTGTTTTCTAACCCGTGTTGTCTTCAAATTGCGATTCCCAGTTTGCCTCACGTGTGGAGTTCAGGTTCATGGTTCACTGGATATTTTAGGAAAATATGAGCAAAGATTCTAATCCTTCTCTCCTCCCTCACAGCATGTGAAGGTTAGGTTGTTTGTTCACATGGCTCAGATTTTTCAGAGAACAGATTGCTGATAATGACCATTCCGTCTCTTGGCCCTCTTCCAAAATAACCATATTGAAGCTGTCGGTGGAGCTGAATGTCCACAAACATTATTCTCCAGGGTAAGTGCCCGAGTGGGTTGCGGGACGGGACTTCGGAGTCCCTGCCAGAGCCAGAGCTTTGGGACCACGTTAGAGATGAGGAGACCTAGCCAGAAGGAATGAACAAATGAATGAACAAAGGAATCCTCTTCCGTAACTTGAAAAAAAATATTTGAAAATCCAACTCCATGTTTAATGTCATTTCCCCTTCTCGTCAGCCTTCCCCCACTCTCCCCTCCAGAGGTTCGTCCACTTGCCTTTGAGCACTCCCTTGGTGAAGGTTCTTCCTTAACCTGTACTTTAGTAGGTTAACCTTCAGCCTCAGACGGTCAAAGAGGCCATCAGTAACCATCGTGCAGATCTGGAGGCTGGATGGCTCTCTAATGAACTCTGGCCAAAACAGAAGGAAAAACACTTTTGAAACAAAAGTAGGAGAAGCTCCAGGGTTTAAAATGTCTTTGTTTTCTTTATTCAAGATAACGACCTCTAAGGAATTTTTCCTTCTTCATCAAGTGGGCATGCATGCAGGAGGTGTGTTGATGGAATGCAGGTGCTAGGAAGAAGTTGGTGAAGCAGTCAGGGAATGAAAGGGAGGAGGGGTTGGCAGAATTTTGGCTGATTCTTGTTAGAGCCCCAGCAGGGATGAAGAAAATGCATCACCATCATGACAAGGAGCAGATGAAAAATGTTCAAAGTCACTGATCATCAGAGAGATGCAAATTAAAACAAAATGAGATACACTTCACACCTGTAAGCATGGCTACCATCATCAAATCAACAAATAACAAGGGCTGTCAAGGATGTAGAGAAAAGGGAACTCTCATACACTGATCGTGGGAATGCAGTCTGGAATGCAGCCATTATGGAAAACAGCATAGAGTTTCCTCAAAATATTAAATATGCAACTGCCATTTGACCCAGTGATCCCACCTCTAGGAATATAACCTAAGAAACCAATCAGAAAAAAATATAAGCACCCCTATGTTCATAGCAGCATAATTTACAATAGCTAAGATCTGGAAAGTGCGCCATCAGTAGATGAGTGGAAAAAAAATCTGTGGTACATTTATACCATGGAATACTATGCAGCAATAAAAAAAGAGGATCTCTTACCCTTTGAGACAGCATGGAGATACCTGGAGACTTTATTATGTTAAGGGAAATAAGCCAGTCCAAGAAAGACAAGTATCACATGATCTCACTCATATGTGGAATCTAAAGAACAAAATAAACTAATGAACAAAATAGATCCAGAGATATAGAAACATGAAACAGACTGTTGAATCTCACAGGGAAAGTGGGGGTGGCAAGGATGAGCTAGATGGGGTCAATGGGGGAAAAGGGGGTCTATGTAATACTTTGAACAATAAAGAATTTTTTTTTTTTTAAACAAAGGAGCTGCTCCAACTCTATGTCAGCAAGTAAATGGCCAAGGGATTCTGAGAATGAGGGCATAGCTGCCTTGGTCTGCCTGGGAAAGTAATAGTGACATCTAATGGTATTGTTAAAATATCCATAAATTAATGTACACTAAACTAAAACTGATATTCTTAGAAGTGCGAATACAATTAGGTTACATAAACAAATGAAAAATTTTAAAAAAGTTTTAATTCATTGATTAAGATATAACATATGTGTTTTTACCCCTTTATTCCCCCCCACCCTCCCACCACCACTCATGCCCTCACCCTCCTGGTGTCTGTGTCCATTGGTTAGGCTTATATGCATGCATACAAGTCCTTTGGTTGATCTCTCCCCCTTACTCCCACCCTCCTCTACCTTTCCTCTGAGGTTTGATGGTCTGATTGATGCTTCTCTGTCTCTGGATCTGTTTTTGTTCATCAGTTTATGTTGTTCATTATATTCCACAAATGAGTAAGATCATGTGACAATTATCTTTCTCCGACTGGCTTATTTCACTTAGCATAATGCTCTCAGTTCCATCCATGCTGTTGCAAATGGTAAGAATTCCTTCTTCTTCTTTTTTTTTTTTACAACAGTGTAGTATTCCATTGTGTAGATGTACCACAGTTTTTTAATCCACACATTTGCTGATGAGCACTTAGGCTGTTTCCTATGCAGAATAGTGAAAAATGTAGGGATGAATAGCTGTGGTTTGAGGTGTGCTACCTACAGGGAGTGCAACCACCACCTGTCAGCTCATTGAATCTCTGGAGGTAAGCTCCTTTTGACTGCTCTCTGGGAGCTTGGGAGCTCATGTCATCTTGGAAGGCTTGCCAGCTGGATAAGAACTAGTGAAGCTCTCTTTCCTGGTTATACCCTGGGACGGAAGTAGAAGTCCTCAGAGGGCATAGCTTTGGCAACACAATGTTAGTATGGGGCCAAATCAAACACCCAAATAATAGAGCTTAGGGAATTTCACATCCTTGACCTTATTTGATACTCACAGGGCATCCATTAATTCATTTAAAAATTTTTAAACAGCCTGTGCCAAGCTTTGTGTAAGGGATTTAGAATGTAAGAAGACAGATTCTGGCTTTAAGATGATCAGAGCCCTGTAAGGGAGACAGATAAGAATATTAACTAAGATACCACAGTGAGAAAGCTTCAGGTTAGAGGTATGTACAGGATGCTATGAGAACGCATCAGAGGGGCACTGTTTCCAGCCTTGGAAAATATTTCAGGAAGGACTGAGTTCGTTTTTAAGGATGAGTAAGAGTGATTCAGGTTACAAGGTGGCAGGGGGTGGAATTTGAATTTCAGGAAGTGGGAATAGCATCAATAAAGATATAGAGACATGAAAAAATACAGTGACTGGGAAGCAGAAGTGTTTCAGTGTGACTGGAGCAAAATGGGTGAGATTCTAGCAGCAAGGGAGAAGAAAAAACTTTGGGGGCTGGAGATCAAGATGTTCCAGGAGCCACCTGGCTCCTCTTGGTGCAAGTGAGGCAGGAGGCAGAGTGTGGAGGTGGCTGTGTTCATTTTAGTGTGTTCCCTCTCTCTCTCTCTCAGCCATCCCTCCGAGTGCCCTTTTCTCTGTCCTCTCCCCAGCAACACACTCTGAGCACTTGGTCTTACCCTAGCCCCTTGCAGAGGTACTTTGCCCACGCCTGTACCTTATGCTGGGATCACAACCATAAATGCCTGCAGATGCAAACCAGGTCAGCCAAGTGAGGAAAGAAGGATATTGTGAGAAACCAGTGGTGGGGGCGGCAGAGGACTTGGCAGTATTTTGTTCCTCTCAACAGGGTAGCTGCTACTGCTCTGAGTGACTAATGCTAAGGATGCTAATGATACAGAGTATTACAAAATGGCCCAGATTCCAAGAGTGGGAAAACCAATTTTTATTTGAAATCTCACTGGGCTTAAATATTGGAAACTCAGTTAATTTAAGCATTACTTTAACAGTTTGTATTGGGTAAATAAATGAAGACTTTGGACTAGGTTCTGCTGCAGGTCTTTCATCTGCGATTCTGTCCTATGCATTGTCACTTTGCGTTTCCTTTCTCTCTCAAAGCCTGTATCTCATCCTGGGATCTGCTCCCTGAGGGCCAAGAGAGGTGACTGACCAGCTAACCAATTTCCAGGGGTGAGAATGGTTTAGTGGTGACATTAGCTTTTACCTTCTTTCAAAGCCATGACCTGGAGGTTTGTTAAGGATGGGAAAATGCAAATGATCATTGGCAGATTGGCTCTTTTGCTCCCATCTGCCCTCAAATTATTGGAGCAGCCTGTGGGCTCTGGCCATGTCTAAGGTCAGCTCCCTCTTCAAGGCTTCTGAGGGAACTCATGGTTATTCATGAATGGGTTCATTTGGGCCTGGACTTGGAATAAAGAAGAAATGGCTTTGGGGGATGGTGCCTGTGGAGAGACAGGAGCCTTCTCTGTGTAGCCCTGGTTTAGCACTAAGGCCCTACCTGTGTTGTCCAATAGGTAGCCACTATTCACATGTGGCTATTTACATTTAAATTAATTAAAATGAAATAAAATAAAAAAGTTTAGGTCTTTGGCTTTATTATCGACATGTGCTCAATAGCCACATTTGGCTGGTGGCTACCATATTAAACAGTGCAGTAGGGAACATAGCCATCATCACAGAAAGTTCTATTGGATAGTGTTGCTGGACCACCAACGTCATGAGGAAACAGGAGTGGGAGTCAAAAGAACTGATTTTTTTCTCCTAGCTTAGCCACTGGCTTTGTGACATTAGACAGATTGTTTACTTCCTCTGGATCTTGTTTCTTCGTAGGTAAAATTGAAATAACATTTTCACCAGATTCACTCGAGCATTAAAGAAAATGCAGGTATATTTGCACTGTAGTGATTAAAAATGTTAATAAGTCCTGAAACCCTCCAAACCGCATGCAGATCTGCATGCTGGGAAGAGCCAGGCCTTTCACTCAGGAGTTTTTGTTCTCCTCCTATGGTTCTTAGTCTGGTTCTCAAATTTTACTGTATTAGTTTATTATCCTACCTTTAGGAAGACCCATAGTTATATGTAGTCAGCCAAGACAGGCAAAAAGGAAAAACTGTAATATGGATGCTGCATCAAAAGTTGTATAGTACACAGACTGCACAACTGTTCAGGTGGCCTGAGGGAAGTTCAGGGTTGAGCATGGACCTGCGAACAGCGAAGAAAGGAGAACCAGAGGGGTCAGGAGGGTCTGGTTAACAGTGGGCATTGATAATGTTGGAAAACAACTTGGATCAGATAAAGTATTTGGCACCTAGTAGATGCTCAAGAAATTCTTGCTAAATGAATAAATGAGCAATTCAGAAGTTAAAGGCCAACAAACACCTTCTGATGACCTTAGCTACTCGTATACTGACTTTCCCATCAGTATAAAGCCTTGAGCTAATGATGGGGATGAGGTTTGGATTAGTTTGCAAATAAGATGCAAAAATATAGAGATAAAATAGCTACTATTTATTGGGCATCTATGTTCCAAGGATTCTGCATGTTTATCTCTACCCTTTACAAATACCATGCAAGGCAGGGGACTTTATCCCTATTTAATGGAAGAGTGAGTTGTCTGAAGTCACCTGGCTTTGTGCAACCATCAGCTGCAGATCCAAGACTCAAACCTAAAGTCCACATCTTTCTGCTTTGCCAAGCTACTCCTTAGCAGGCAGCGTGTTCTCTCTGAGGAGATCTGTGTTACCCAAGCTTAAATGTAAGAAGTTGCAACAATCTCTAATCATCAGGGGAATTCCTGACTTGGCTGATGTTCTTTCTGGTTTCACTTTGTTGTTAGACAGGCCTGTTCCCGCACAGTACCATTTACACAAGGATTTCATGGTACTTTACAATCATGTGCCTTGAACATACAATAAAGTTGCTTATCCCAGTTGAAAATGGAGAAACTGCAGCAAAAGGAAGTTATAGAACTTGTTTGAGAGTGTAAAGGGTGAGTCACCAATGAAGTGTGTATGGAAATGAGGACATTTAGGGGAACTGAAAAGGATCTGTGACATGCAATAGTATGTATCTATTGCTCTGGTTATGAATTTGTTTTTCTTTTTTGCTTCTTCAACTTCAATGCTTGTAATTGTGTATTTCAGGATAAACAAAACAATGCCAAGAAATGTTAGATCACATAGAACATGTGCCAATCACAGGTCCTTCTGCCCAGAGATTGGCTTGTCTTATGTGAAAGGAATGTCGGTCACCAGATGCCATTTGTTACCTATGTTTCTACTAACACCTTGTGGACCCTCTATTTCCAAATCTTTACATGGTTCTGGGTGTGTGTTGGAGCAACAGTCGGAAAGGTGCAGGGAAGCCTCTGCACAGAGGTCCTTCCTGGATTTTTCCTTTTACGTTTACCACATTTAGACGATGCTTCTCATTTGGGGGTGTGACAGCAGCCCCTTATGTTCCAATGAGGACCAACTTGGGGTCTAGCTGTCCCGGACAGGATGTCCTGGGAATGGGATGCCCAACTCTGTTCTGGGTGTTGTTGGAAGAGCACCTTGGGAAAAAGAGAAGAGAATGAAATGGAAATCAATCATTTGTTTAACCTGATAGTTGCTCTGAGGTAGCGTTCCTCAACATGTGGTACATGGATCACTAGTTCCATGAGCTTCTCTTTGATAAAAGGGGCCCTAGTGTTCCATGAGCTTTGGGGATGTTGCATATTGTATTACCCATGTGGAGGTTCATAATATGAGTATGTTAAAGAAGCCTTACAGATAGAACCCACCTCTCTCTTTTTAAACTTATTTTTATTGTTGAAAGCATTACAGATGTCTTCCTTTTCCCCTCCATTGACCCCCTGCACCCTGCTCCCACCTCCCCCAGGCCTTCATCACACTATTGTCTGTGTCCAGGGGACCCATCTCTTTTTGTTTAACACACTTTTATAAAATTTACTTGAATGTGGAATCCATCTCTCCTCCCTCACCTATCATACTTCTTGACATCTGAGGAAAACACTTGGATCTGAAGCATTGAGGATAGAGGAAGACCAAATATACTGGCTTAAAGAAAACGAGAGCCCTCTTTCCATTGCCTATTGCTCAAATTAGTCAATCCCAAACTCCAATTTAGTAAACCATCAACATATCAGAAATCTCACAAAACATAATGTAAAGCATGGAAAGGTGCATTCACTTTGACTAGAAAAGCACCCACTAGCATGTGTATTGTTTGGCAGGAAGAAAAGGGCCAGAGGATAATCCTCCCTGAGTCCTACTGATTTGCCCACACTTCCTCAGAGAGCTCTTGCTGAGACACCTCACTGGAGCAAGGCCTCCTCCAATGGTACACTCTCATAGAACACAAGCCTTTCCCTCAGAACACTCAGCTCCTTTGCGGTTAGGCACCCACTAGCATTGGCTTATGGGTTAAGGCTTCCACTGGAAAAAAAGCAGCAGGAGAACAGGGTCTGGCATGTAATTGGTGTTCAATAACTTTTGGTCAAAATTTTTTATTAAATCCATTAGATGGTATAATAAATCCATATCCCTTGATACTCATTAAAGCATATACTTCCTCACCCGCTAGGCAAAAATCTGTACTATTTGCTAGGGCTATCACAACAAATAACACCCAATGTGATGGCTAAATCAACAGACATTTATTCGCTCACAGTTCTGGAGGCTAGAAGTCTGAAATTAAGGTGTTTGCAGGGTTGGTTCCTCCCAGAGGCTCTGAGGGAAAATTCATTCCATGCCTCTCTCCCAGCTTCTGGTGGCTCCTGGTGCTCTTGGCTTGGCAGTAGTATCACTGCATCTCACATGCCTCTTCTCTCTGTGTGTCTAAGAAGAGATGCCTGTATGAAACTTTGGAATCCCTCAAACATAACAAAGGCTTAAATAAAACCTATGGCTGAACCACTCTGTCCCACTTTCCCACCAACAACTATATGCCACATTCTCATGAACCTTCAGTGTGTTTTAAAAACTGGGAACTTACACAGCTTACCATCACTGACGTTTGTTGAGTTTCTTGCAGGATGGTAAGTTTCTGCAGATGGAGAAGACTGGAGTAAAAGTTTGGTCTGGGTGAAGAACAGAGAATTTCCCCCACCTTCTCTCTGTGTCCCATTTTCACCTTCATTATACCAACAAGCCACAGAATTCACCAAGGACCCATTCACCCACCTTGCTCTCAGCCGCAGCAGTGACAGGTTGTTTGGCTGGAGCTGTAGGTAAGACACTTGCAGTGGAAGAGGTAGCTAGGTCGTGAACAGGAAAACAGAGCAATAAACAAAATAACTAGTATTTCCACCTTCTCTTTGGGAAATTGCCTCTTGGAGAAACTATGAGGAGTATGAAATCTTAGATAGTTCCTGTCATGGAAAGAAGAAATGCTGAATATAAACTTGATCACCGGGATTTTTGGTTCTGTACAATACCTCCCTTTTTCCAGGGGTAAGATGAGAGCAGAAGAGCTAATTTGGCTGACTGCTGCTCCCTGAGGGACCCCAGGGCCTTGTAAGGGTACCAGATGCCCCCATGATCCATGACCTCTGAAAAGTGGAATTAGAAAAGTATCCTGCCCCTACTGTAAAGGTCATGGCTTATTTTATGAGTTAACATCTCAGGTAAATAAACCAATGGAGCTTGGGGGGTATCCTACCCTTGAGCGATACAGCAGAAATATTTGGATTCATGGTCACATGTTGGGCTAGGACTCCCCATGTAGGCCCCCCTCTTGTTAAGTCCTTATTACCCCTTCACCTCCCCCCCACTCCAAACCCCAAATATACAGAGTTAAAAAGTAACACCACCAGCAGACATACTTAGTATTACTCTTACCACAAATGACTTGAGAAGAATACTTGAAGACATATTAATTTTTCTGTTAATATACCAAGAAGAAGAATGCAGAGGGAATAGATCTTTTTCTGGTCATAAGAAAGGAGAGGGTAATAAGTATGAAATAACCCATTTTGCTCTTTCATCTACTGTCTCAAAAAAGTACAATATGAAACCACAGATAAGGAAGAGCTTGAGGAAAATAAATGAAATGCTGAGGAATTATTTTGCTGAATGTCAAAAGCATACCTGAAGAAGAAAATGTTTGCAAGAATTTTGTGGGCAAAGAGGAAGGAACAATTCATTAACATAAATATCCACATCGGTGGAGACAAGAAATACTTTTTGAAAATTAAATTCTAAGCAGATAGTGATGGTTTTGATATTGTTATACTTGGGCAGAGAAAAACTTGGGTGAGTTTCAAAAATTTGCTTTTCATGCCCTTTCCTTCTAAGAAGCAAAATTTATGAACGTCAGAATTAAATTCAAAGGTTATAATACTTGGTATGCTGAGAATATTCACTAGCAATATGTCAGACCCTAATAGATGGGTATGATGTGTTTACATAGGAGAGAAGGCATCTTGTCTGTTTTTTTAATCAGGCAAATGAAATGCATTTTATTAATCTTGAGGCATTAGGAGCCCTCAGCTCACATGTCTGCTCATTTTGAGAAATCTTTTTGCCCTTCATGTGCACACAAGAAGCACATTTCTAAGGAACATAAATTTCCAAACTATATTCTCAAACAGGTGAATTGCAAAACAGATTACTCCATTCTTTCAACCAAGGAAAAAAAACACACAACAAACTGTCATTGGAAGGTGCCCTTCCCAAGGCTGGGATATGGAGCAGATGCTTGGGAAGGAGGCTGGAGCCAGTGATGGAAGCTTGGAGAGCCTTCTGCCCTTGGTGAATGGAACACTCTCATCTGAAATAATAATCCTTTGATGAGGTGTGTCCACTGAACTCAGGGATTGCACGATGTGAATGCTAATGGAAATCAAGTCAAAGAAAGCAGTCAGGGAGAAACAAGAGAGGAGGGAGGATATTCCAGGTGGGATTTGAAATGAGAACCTGAGTTGATGAGATGAAGACGTACAGATGGCTCTTCCAGATGACAGGGGCTGCGGTAGATCTCACTGAGTGTGTGTCTTTGGGAAGAGATAAAAATGGTAAGGACAGAAATACCAAATATGAAAAGCACTACCAACAGCACAAAACATTGTTTTAAAACCTGAAAATGCTATAGGAGTACAGATTTTATTTTAAGTGGTTTTGCTGAACATCATTTTCAAAAGTAAAGGAGTAATTTTACTTGGTATGGGAGTATAGTGCTTCAATTGTGGCCCCCAAAAAGATATGCCCACATCCTCACCCCCACACCTGTGAATGTGACCTTATTTGGAAAAAGCATCTTTGTAGATGTAATTAAGTTAAAGATCGTCTTAGATCATTGTAGATTACCTGCGTGGGCCCTAAACCCAGTGACAAGTGTCTTCATAAGAGATAAGACAGCTCCACAGAGGGAATTCATCCTTGTGAAGATGGAGACAGAGGCTGGAGTGATGTGGCCACAGGTCAAGGAGCCCCTGGACCCAGTGGAGCCTGGAAGAGGCAAGGAGGCTTCTCTCCTAGAGATTTTAGCCAGCAGGTCTTGTAAACACCTTGGTTGTGCACTTCCGGTTTCCAGAACTGTAAGAAAATAAAGTTTCCTTGTTGTAAGCCATCCAGTATGTAGTAATTTGTTATGACAACTCTAACAAACAAATATGGGTATAGTGAGGTCTTAGCATCCAAATAAACCTAGTTTTGATTTGTGGTCCTTCTCTTCCTAACTTTAGCATTTCTAAATATTAGCTTCTGCCTTGGTGAAATTGGTAAGACAATAGTACCCGCCTCATAGGTTGTGGGGAATAAAGATATCAATTTGTGAAAAGAATGGAACACGCTAAATTTTACATAGTAGGTGCTCAATAATGGCAGCTGATGGTGCTGCAGTGATGGTTAGCTCCCTCACCCCAGAACACTTGCACTGGTGCTTACACGTAACCCGCCAGTGCCGGTTAGGAGGCCATTCTCTTTCAGCCCAAACCCACACTGCTGTACTCTGCTTGTTGGGCTGGGGTTGGTACTGGGACTGGGACTCTGTTAACTACATGTCTCCCTTACCACTTAGCGACACTCCAGGGAGATTTGGTGGCCACAGAAGTGGGGGAGGGACTTGTCCTTTCTGTGGGTAGTGACCTTTCACCCCAGAAGCAGCCTTGTTTCCAATCTCTTTCAGTACCGCTGAAAGCAGCACCAGCCCAGCAGTGCCCTCACCTCAGAAGTCTGAGTCCCAGCTTCAATGGCCCCTTCTGCAAGCTTCTAGGATTTGATGTCTCCAGCCAGTGCCCTGTGTTACCCCTGCCCTGTTAGCCACTTCCTACAGTTACTAGCTTTTCTCACCTCAGGTTCCCTGTTTACCTTCTCAGTCTTCCAATGCCTGTTGAACCAATTCTCCAGATTACATTTTCAGTGTTAAAATTATGAGTGAAGTTTCTGTTTTTTGACAGTACCCTGGTGGATAAGACACTCTGTGTGGGTTTCTTGGTGTGTTTTTTTTATGTGTGTGGAAAATGGTTGGTTCAGCCGATGAGCCCTGAATTGAAACCAGAATGATCTGGAATCTTGGCTGCTTTATTTTCCAGCTGGAAAATCTTGGCCAAAATACTTGGCTTCTTTGAGAGTTCAATTTTCTTATTAGTGAAATGGGATTAACAATGTTTATTTTGTAGTGTTATGTATAGTTGAATGAGATAATGTTTAAAAAGTTCCTGGCACCGGACACATGTTCAAGAAATATTGGCTATCACCTTATGTGTGTTAGAAGGATGTCTTTACATCTGTGTATTTCTTACGAGTTCCTCTGCTTTTTACTGTGGAGCTTATGAGCTTCTCGGGGCAAGTCTAGACTCTCTTATTTCAGCTTCCTGGGTTCATTTAGGGTGTTTGTTCCAGATGAGAAGACTGTAGTTCTGTTGTATTAATTGCCTTGACCCTAACTGACTTAAGAATGAGGCATAGGTGTGAGTGTGAAGGAAGTGGGCTTGACAATGCACAGTAAATTAGGATGAAAGACAAAACCCCTCCCCTTCCCCTGGGAAGCAGCACCGGACACTTGCTAGCCTGGTGCTCACTCAGCATTTTCTCCCATCAATGTGCTCCTGACTCTTAGAAGCACAGCCACGAGAGGCTGTGATACCCTTGAGGATGGTAGAATGAAGCTTAAAAACTGAATGAATATAATCTGATTGGGACTGTTTGCCTACAACTTAGTCAAAACTCATTTAAAAACTTACCTAAAACTTAGTCAAAACTCTGTTAACTACATGTCTCCCTTACCACTTAGCGACACTCCAGGGAGATTTGGTGGCCACAGAAGTGGGGGAGAGACTTGTCCTTTCTGTGGGTAGTGACCTTTCACCCCAGAAGCAGCCTTGTTTCCAATCTCTTTCAGTGACCTTTCACCCCAGAAGCAGCCTTGTTTCCAATCTCTTTTATGTTTAAAGATTATTTCAATGTCAAAGAACAAGATCTGCAAGTCATCAAACATTCTCTAGGCGCCTGCTATTGGTAAGGAAGCATTCTGTAGGGGCTGCCAGAATTAAAGGCAAACACAAACTGTGGTCTTAGCCGGTGAGGGAATTCCAAACTGGAGAGACCAAACTGACAGGCTCAAACACAAATATAACAATATGTGATTTGTCTAGATTCTAAAATTTTCTGGAAGGCCCAAGAAGATTCGTAAACTGGCAGGTATAGGGCTTGGGCATTGAAAAGTATACTTCAGCTGAAACTGGTTTGGCTCAGTGGATAGAGCGTTGGTCTGCAGACTGAGGGGTCCCAGGTTTGATTCTGGTCAAGGGCATGTACATTGGTTGTGGGCACATCCCTGGTAGGGGGTGCACAGGAGGCAGCTGGTCAAAGTTTCTCTCTCATCGACGTTTCTAGATCTCTATCCCTTTCCCTCCCTCTCTGTAAAAAATCAATAAAATATGTTTAAAAAAAGAAAAAGAAAGAAAAGTATTCTTCAGAGTCTATTGATAACGATTTCTTCCATTCTCTCTTTCCCCACCCCTAGCTGATCCAATGCCCGTTATTGTGCTAGGTCCCATCTCATCAACTCATAGGAGGTTCCCTCCATCCATTTGGCTCCCAATTACTTCACCTTGCTCACCATCAAATTATATCATTCCTTTTTTCTCAGGACCCTGCCTGAGAGAAAGAAATGACTTGTGAACATCATCAACATATGGTTGGGAAGTGCAACTATGACAGTGCTGGAATCACCTAGGAAGAGAAAGACAGGAGGTAGAAAGAAGAATAACACATTATCCTTTTCCTTGGGGCAATATAAAGTCTACTTGGGGAGAAAGGCTTACACACAAATAACTGTAATACAAGGAACCATGTAGTGATGCGTATAATTACAGCCATTTCATTTTCCAGGTCAAATATTAGATCACGTGATCTCACCAAGTTCTGACCAGAGACATAATTTTTGAAGGGGAGTTCTGTCAGAAATTCAGTTGCCTTTTTCTAATAGAGATATAAATAGAAGTGTTTTTAAAGCATGGAGTAAGAAGATATTTATGGAGAAAGTGGAATTTGAGTTAATCCCTAAAAGTGGTCTTGGAAAGTTTCAACTCTACCTACATTTAATGTTTTCATTGAATATTGTATCATCTGGAAGCCACAAAGAATAGGGTTACCCTGGTAGAGAAAAAAAATTGAGTCCTGCAGCAAGCTCAGACTGGCTAAAGAGTGCATATGTTTTGGGGCTTCAGATTCTCTTTTGGACTTCTAGGTCTCAGTAATCTGAACTGATGTCATCTTTTCCTACCCTGGGTCAACAGACAGAGACACACTTAAATGGATACAATTAATGAATGCCATAATTCATAAATGTAGTAGGGTCTCAGTTATGTTTAAACTAGAATTCAGAATATGCTTATCTGCAGGGTAAATGGGCTACTGACCAGCTAGCACATTGACCTCCCCCACCAATATCTGTTTCTTGGATTGCTTTGTATAATTAAAAAAAAAAAATCCTGAAGGAAAATGGAATAAATGTAGTGCATGGACATCTTAGAGAAAGATGAGAGGAATTAGGGTGGTAGAGAGCTGCAACAATTGTCTGTCTCCTCTGCTTGGTGTTATGAACCTCAACTTTTTATTTTAAAAGTTTTGAAATCCTCAGAAATTTTCAAGAATGGTATACTATATATTCTTTACTTAGGTTCAATATTAACATTTTGTAACCTTTGCTTTTTTGCTTTTCTCTCTCTCTCTCTCTCTCTCTCTCTCTCTCTCTCTCTCTATATATATATATATATATATATATATATATATATATATATATATATAAATCATGAGTGTAGCATACGTGTGATTTATTTTTGTTGAACCACTTGAGAGTTAGTTGTAGGCCTCACTAGCTTTTATCCCAAAATAGTTCATCATTTATATCCTAGAACAAGGGGTAGCTATTACTCTTTGTGATTATAATACAACTTTCATACTCATAAAAATAACATTTATTGAACAATATCATCTAATATGCAGCTCACATTCAAATTTCCTCAATGTTCTTACTAAGGTCTATGATGGCCTTTTAAAAAATAAATTCCAAGACTTAATACTGGACCATTCCTTGCTTTTAGAGTTGTCATGTTTGTTTAGCCCCCTTTGTTCTAGAATCCCGTGATCTTTTGTGGTTACCATGTCATGGAGATTTTTGAAGGCCCTAAACCAGTTGCCGTACAAATTCTCAGTTTGGATTTCTTTTTTATTGTTTCCTCATGGCTAGATTGGAGGTAAACATTTGGATAAGACATGTTTTGGAGCTCCTGAGCGAGGGCTAGGGGCAGAACGGGAAGAGCTGTGTGACTGGCATCCTGGCCTGGCAGGGGCCCTTCCTCACCAGGAGCATCTCAGGGCACTGAGGACAAGCAGGCCCGGTGGGTGCAGTGGCCGCTCTAGGGCTGTGCAGCTTGGATGTGATTGGGGCCAGTGGCCCAGAGCAGACAGAAAACAAAGGCCTGGAATAGCTGTCAGAGACTTACAAGAGTGTGCAGAGAGGCATAGAAGGGCAGCAACACCTCACATAAACTGTGTGAGGCACCCTGGAATTCCAGAAATACTTGGGACTGCTCTCTTTCAGATGGAGGTTTCTGTGTTGTTGTTATTATTGCTGATTAAAGAGTTGGGGTAGAATTCCAACAGTCAGGCGAATGCTGGAGTTTACAATCTGGAGAGTAGGAAAAAGGACTACTTAGCGGATGAAAATTAATGAATAATTGAAAGAAACCACTAAGATTTTAATTTCTTGAGAGAAGTAGAGGCTACTGTGTGGGAAGAGGAGAAGGAATGGAAATAGATTATAGTCTGATATCCTAGATAAACTTATTGTATTTTTAGTAGAAATTTTATCATGAGAGGTTCCAGATGAAACAGGAACTTGCATTTCCTTCTCAAAGAGAGATTTCCTATTTTTTGAAATTTCCACTGATCATTTTGAGAAATGAGTGGGAGGCAAAAAGCATCCCCTCCTGTGCCCACCATCAAGACACCCAGTCATATGTTTGCCGCCCCCCTCCCTCCTGACGTTGTCGAGCCTAGTGAGCATTCATTGCTTCCCAGGAATGGAAGGAAATAAAAGTAGAAATCAAGCTTGCTTGGGAGCAAAGAGGAGGGAATTCTTACTGGTTTGTGGAGTTGGCCCTCCCTAGGAGCACTCTGTGAGGCAAATTTAAGCTTGCTTTCTGGTTTGTGAGCCTTTTGATCTTAAAGCAGACCTTTGATCCTGGATCTGATTCAGGCCACGGGGAATGTAGCTGGTGGTTTGTGTAGTTATTTACTCACTCCTAAGACCAAATCCTATCTCATGAACATTAAAATTGTGAACAGAATGTTTAAATATAAGAAATTAATTTTTGTTAAATCTATCTATCTATCTATCTATCTATCTATCTATCTATCTATCTATCTATCTATCTATCTATCTATCTATCTATCTATCTATCATCTTTAACTATCTATCTATTATCTATCTATCTATCTATCTATCTATCTATCTATCTATCATCTCTCTATTTAATAAAGTAATGATGCCTTCCACTTGTAAATCATTTGATCATTTATAAAACATTTTTCCATATCATCTTTGGTATTCACATTAGCTTTATGGTGTTGGTAAAAGAAGGAAGCACCTTGGAATCCAGGCTTCTGTTAAGGCTCTCAGCTCAGTGCTGAATCCTCTGCCCCTTGCTTCCTCTCTCAGTAGGTGGGTATCATCTAAGAAGTTTATTAGGAAAGATGACTCATCAACCTTTCACTTTTTGGCCTCCTGTGAATTCTTCCTTTCACCTGGTACCACGTCTGCATAGAGAGAAGACCAGCTGGCTTAGAGAGATGACTGGGCTTCCTTGAGCAGCTTTTGACTCAGAAAGAGGAAAATGCCTCTGAGGTTAGACCCTTTTGTGAAAATTCAGTTCTCATGTGGTATGGGAGATTCACCCTGTCTTCTTATGAGACTGCTTGGAAGAAACAAATGAGAAGTTATTGTCTTTGACCAAAAGATGAAAGGTCCATGTCAAGAAGAACATCTGCATTGGTCCCTTCATCTGGGTGGATGAATTTTGGAAGGTCAGCAGGCTACCTTCCTGCCAAATTTCTGTGGTGTGTGTGTGTGTGTGTGTGTGTGTGTGTGTATACTCAGGCAGCTATTAGGTGGCAGGGTTCTAAATAATCCTCCATAAAAGTAGCACAGGTGTCACTCATAGGAAAGAAGTCACAATGGAACGGCAACCTCCACATACAAGTCCAGCTAACTTTGGGTTGCCTTTATCACTTATGAGCAAGGTATCTTCCACCAAACATTTGTGAAATCCCGGAAAAGAGAGGCTGGTGAAGGAAGAGGCTTCTAAAAGACCTTGTAAGGGTCCTTCTGAAGGCTTATCAGAATCCTTCCACAGTGAGGTAAAGTCCTTCACCTGATGACTGAGAATATACTTTAGGACCCACCCCAGTTAGTTTTCCTACTCTGAGATGCTAAATACAACTTCTTGTCTATGCACATTTACATGTTCTTACAAAATGTTCTGGAGTCCTCCATTACAATGCTATCTATGAAGCTTGTCCATGCCTGGAGGCAGAAAACAGATAAAATTGTATGCTGGAGAAATAAAAGCACCAAATTTCAGGGGCAAGTTTTCCTCAGGCTTAAAAGGAGATCAGGCCTAAGCCGGTTTGGCTCAGTGGTAGAGCATCGGTCTGCGGACTGAAAGGTCCCAGGTTCGATTCCGGTCAAGGGCATGTACATGGTTGCGGGCACATCCCCGGTAGGGGGTGTACAAGAGGCAGCTGGTTGATGTTTCTCTCTCATCGACCTTTCTAGCTCTCTATCTCTCTCCCTTCCTCTCTGTAAAAAATCAATAAAATATATTAAAAAAAAAAAAAAAAAAGAGATCGGGAGATCCAGAAAATTCAGAGGTTAATGTGGTAGAATGAAAAGAACCACCTAATTCAGTAAACCAAAACAAGGTATGACCATGCTCACCAAAAGGAGGAAGCAACCCAAATGTTCAACCACAAATGAACAAATAAACAAAATGGAGTCTTTAAATCCAAAAGAATATTATTCAGCTGAAAAAAGAAAGGAAATTCTGGCATATGCTACAACATAGACGAGCCGTGAAGATATGCTCAGTGAAATTAGATAGCCACAAAAGGACAAATACTGTATGAATCCACTTATATGAAGTTTCCAGAGTGGTCAAATTCATAGAGATAGTGGTGGCTGCCATAGGCTTGGGGCAAGGGGAATGGAAAGTTGTTTAATAGGTATAGAGTTTTACAAGATGAAAATTTTCTTCATGAAAGAGGTTGTACAATGTGAAGATACTTAAAACTACTGAATTGTACACTCAAAATGCTGAAAATGGTCAGTTTTATGTTATGTGTACTCTACAATGATTAAAAAGCAACAACAACAGCAACAATAACAAAACAACCAAACAAAAATAAGGCAAGATAAGCCAGTTGTAAAACAATTGCATGAGTCAACAGATATCTGGTTGCCTAGTACAATCGCATGTAGCCAGCTGGGGAGTGGGGTCAGAAAGGATGATCTCAGCTGGGAGAAAAGCTGCAGTCGGTCGGTCGGATCTGTTGAGGAGGGTGTTGGGTCATTCTCTGCCCCTTGGCTTCCTCCATCTATGACTTCCGGAGGAAACTCATTTTTGTGTTTTACCTTAAATACTTACATTGTCCTGGGCAGGATATTACTGTCTCTTCAAGATTTCTGGAGACTGGTATAGTTAGCTTTTCCTTAGGCACAAAGAGTGACCAGACTGATTGGTCAGATAGGAGATTGCTGCTAGGGTCGATGGTTGATGTAACAGGATGTTTCAGAACCCGAAATCCATAAGTTCTCTATGAAAATATTGTAATTTATAGTAGTCTAATCTTTAAAACATAAATACAATTTAAAATTATACATTTAATTTAATAGTTGAGCAACCAAATGATCAATTTATCACTAGTGTGCTGGTATAATTTCAGCACCCACATTTATGATCATATTCACTCCAGTGAAGGGAAAATGACATTTTTTTTTATTGTCTAAAGTTTTATAGATGTCTCCTTTCCCCCCAAGAAAATGACATCTTGAAACTTTGAATGAATGGAGGTGTAGCACCAACTTAGACTGAGGAAAGTGGTGGGAGAACTGCATCATCCCATGGCATACGATAGCATAGATAGGCATGCCACACTAAAAAATGCTTACACCATAAGAGTGTCAGCATTGTATTTGTGCTAGGAATTAGTTTCAACAAAACTTTATTGATGCTATTCATTTAATGTAGGGAGTAGTTATAGGGTTAAGCCTCGGACTGACCTGCTGGCAAAGTCACAAACAAGTCCCAGTTTAGAGAGCACAGCCCTCTTAGCATAATTACGCTTGACCTTATGACACTCCCTAGATCCTTCCTGGGTAGCTAATGGGCTGTGGGAGGTGCAGCAAGTGCTGCCAAAACAAGTGAAACTCACAAGAACATTGTAACTATGGTGACCACTACCTTGTTTACCTCTGGTTATAAAATAAAGCATCAGCTTGCAGTCTGGATCTGTTCTGTGGCCTCAGCCAGGCACAGAAGATCCACCTAGACCCAGCTTATTATCTTGTCTGTCTTTTTCTTCATCCTTCACCAGCCCTCCCTCAGGCTCGCAGAACCCTTGGCTGTGCTGGCCTTGCACAATTTAATGTGGTTAATTTGAGTTTTATTGAATAAGTTCTGTTTCCAGTTAATTTATAAACTCGTGTTGTTTTTCAGGTTATATCAGAGCTATAAACATGAGAAGTTTATGTTGGTATATTTTAAGCAGCAGTATAATAAGGTTAATAGTTTATGTAAGCACTCAGTCCAGGATGACTTCTCTATAGAAGCTCCTACAGTTACTGGTGTGAGAAGTCCACTCATGGGGCATTAACAGGATCCATCTATATTTGATCAGAACTAGAGGGAAGCCTGCAATCAGGACTTTCTGAGGCCAATAAAATGCCTTACACTGAGCTTACATTTAGGAAATCTACTCATTATCTTTAATATCTATCTATCTATCTATCTATCTATCTATCTATACCTTAAAAGAGAAATATGCTAATTAACCAGGACACCATAATGGGTCAACCAGACAGGAGGTTGAGTATGCAGCATCAGGGGCAGGACGGCAGGGGCCTCCGTGTGCCTGCACTGGGGGAGGGCCTGATCAGCAGTGGCTGGGGTTGCTTCAAGGGTCGGAGAGGGAGGCAGGGCTGGACTGGGGACTTGAGAGTGGGCAGTGTCATGTGATTTCAAATCACGTGCTGGGCTCCTAGTAAATACATAAAACTCTATAAATATAAATAATAGCTCCCCATTTGTGTTCATGAAGAAGCGGGCACTCTGACTTCTTAGCCTCTTCTCTTAGGCTCAGTTGATCTTCTCTTAGTATTAGAGTTAGCTGGTTGGCTGCTGCTTATATTCAGGTGCTTGTTTTATGTACAGCAACTTCTAAATTTGACATTAGCACATGCTCAGATTTCACTTTCACCACAATTTTGATCAAGCAATTTTTATGGAATTGGACTTCCCTAAAATATATTCTGCAGATGCTACTTTCTTATTGTGTCACCCCAAGACTTGCTTTGCATTTCTGGTTGTGTTCACAGCTCTTTTGTCTTTCTCTGCCTTCTACTTGTATTTTTTTAAATTTATTTTTTATTTTTTGCTATTTATTTTTTCTTTTTCCCCCACTAGTATTCTTCATGGAGATATGGATCCTGCCATGAAGGATAGGAGAGGCCCTTGGAGCTCTCTGGGCAGGAACCAAGTTGAAAATAGATTTCCACTTTGGGTAGAGACTTGAGCATCCAGACACTTTGTGAAACTATTCAAGTTTATGGTGTCAATAGGAATTATGGGCTTCTTCTGATTAATTTTTTATGATCTGTGTTATGAAGGTATCACACCTCCATTATTAAATCTATAGGTATCTTCTACATCACAGTCCTTGTTTTGGGTTTTGTTCAGTACTAAGGTGAATAAAGTATAGTATTTGTCATTCGTGAGCTTATGGTTTCTTTGGGGATGTCATATACATTTAACTAAGTTGTAATTCTTTATAAGAAATGCCCTATCATCTACAGCCAGTGTTTCCCAAAGTGTGGTATGGGTACCCCCAGTGGTACGGGAAGAGTTTGGTGGGGATATGCACTGCCCCAGTAACCCAATAATCTACTTTCTGTCTTGATAGATTTGTCTATTCTTGATAGATTTGTGCTTAGCTGTGCCTAATTCTACGTTCTCATGAGTACGAGGGGTATTCAGCATTACGAAAATTATAGAAGGGGTACACATATGTCAAAAGTTTGGGAAACACTGATCTACACTAATAAAAGAGAAAGATGCAAATTGACTGTATCTTCATGATGCCCACGAGCCAATCAAGAGTGAGTATGAAAATTAACCCAACAAAGTTAGGTTACAGGAGCATACAGGTGCATACAGGCACATACAGGCACCCAGCAGGACACTTGTGTCGTTGCCATGCCGACGATGCAGGCATTTGCATCGCCCCAGCCACTTGAGGCCTCTGGGCAACGTGGGGAAGCAGAACGGTGACTCTGGGCCAGAACAAAGGCTGTGCCATCTGCCAGGGTAAAGAAGGCCCATTCTGCATGAATCTTTGTGCATCGGGTGTCTAGTATAATATAAATGCCATAACATATAATAAAGCCCTCCTGAGGCAAAGCTACCAGTGGAGGTCAGGAAAGACATCCTGAAGGGCATGCCATTTGAACCCTTCTTGAAGAGTGAACAGATATTCCTTTGGTGGGAAATGTGGGTGGGTAGATATTCAAGGTAGAGAGGATTTTGTGTAAAAGTTCAAAAAAGTATGGAGTTTGGGTGAAAATGTAATTCATTTGGATGGCTGGAGCACAAGCTTTTATGTGTCTGTGTATTGTGGAAGGCAGAGAGAGGGTGGTTCTAGAGGGGAACACTAGAACAAAGCAGGGTTCAGAGTCTGAAGAGGCTTAGACTCCAGACCAAACAGAGGCACTCCTCTGTCTTTGGGCTGTTGTGTTTTACATTTCCTTCCTTCCTTCCTTCCTTCCTTCCTTCCTTCCTTCCTTCCTTCCTTCCTTCCTTCTTTTCTTTCTTTCCTTTAAACAGCTTTATAATTCACATACCATACAATTCACTTGTTTAAAGTATACAATTTAGTGGTTTTTAGTATATTCACAGAGTTATGCAATCATTACCACAATTAATTCTAGCACATTTTCATCACCTCAAAAAGAATACCCCTTAACAATTCCCACTCCATATCCCCCTCATCTCAGCCCCAGTAACCCAATAATCTATTTTCTGTCTTGATAGATTTGTCTATTCTGGACTTTTCATATAAATGGAATCATATATTATATAGTCTTTTGTGACTGGCTTCTTTCACTTAGCATCGTGTATCTTCTTTAGCAGCTGCAGAATGGGCAGCGCTTCTATTTCTTCCAAACTTACAAAGAGATAATGAGTTCATGGAAAAGCAAAAGCAAAAAAGCAAACAGTGATGGAGTAGAAGGGCTAAGCTAAAAAGGTATTCATTTTATTTAAGACAATTTCTTTCTGGGACCATAGTTCCTCAGGTCTAAATATTTCTTATAAAATCTCCCTCTTGTTTTGAGCCATGGTAGTTTTATCTGGAACCCCATGTCCTGCATTGATTTCTGCATATACTAGTTGGTAGACAATTCCTGTGATGTTGCCATTGCCCCCATGAAGACACCACTGAATTTGGCACCTGTGCTATTTGCAGCTTTGTAAGCCCTCTGCCTGATATTGGGCAGACACAAAATCGCTTCTTTTCCAGAACAGACTTGAAGAAATGGTAAGTGGTATAAGCAGTCCCAAAATGTTTCTCTCCCCGCCCCCCCTCCCCGCCCCCGCCCGGAACTGTTTTCATTAGTGTTGTAAAATTCACATTTGTAAATTTAACAGGGCAGCCTTGTCCATTTCATATATAGCTGTGCAGAATTGCTGAGTTCTGAAAAGGTCTGGTTTCTTTCTCTATGAGCTTTTCTGGCACATTTTCAAAGACCACATTCATCAGCATGAGCAGCCCTGGGTCCGTTCCATGCAGCTGTCTTGGGTTTTATAGACCCCGAGATGGAGTTTTATGAAGACTGGCTGCCATTTTGGGTTGCAGTCTAGTGATTCTCTCTTTCCCTACATGAACATTTGATTTTAAATTCGTTTGGAAAATGACATGGTTAGCCTGAATCATCTTAGGCTTCAATGCTAAAATAGAACCAAGTATGCTGTGGTTGACTCACACTATTGTACTTAAATTACTTGTCACTTATTTTTACATGGCTTTAAAAATTGTTTTAATTAATATAGATTTATAAGGAAAAAATAAGTTTATAAAGTACAGAGATGCCAGAGAGCTTCTTCCACCTAGTTTTCTTCTCTAGCAATGTGCGTCATTACACCTCTAACAATGAGAATATTTTAAGAACTTACTGTGTATAACTCTGTTTTAGCTTTTTGTCTATCTGTCTCATACATACTTCTATTCACCAAAAATAGGATTAAAAGTATCCCCATCATTTTTATTAGAGTTTTTGTATGTGGCTTGGGATTGTCCTTTAGTGGTTTTAGAAGTGCACTGAATGAGAATGGGAGATGGGAGAGGCAGGCCTGGGACAGCAGGTGGAAAGAATGGTCACTGCTCACAGCAATCCCAGCCTCGTGTGGTGAGGCTTCTGTCTGAGGTTAGAGACCAACTTGCTTAATCTGTGACCTGGGGTCTGATCTGGGAAGTGACTTTTTCTCAGAGCTAATTTGGCAGGGTGAACCTGGAACACCACAGCCAGCGGCGGCAACGGCAGCACACTTATCATCAGAGGATCAATGAGCTCACCATCTCTGACTGGCTGATGTGGGAGAACACAGGTTTTACAGTCAGCCCACCTGGGTTGGACTTTTATGGTCAGCCATTTACTAGCTGTGTGATGTTGTCCAAGTTGCTCAGTATCTCTGATCTTTAATTTACTTTTTTCTTTTGTAAAAGAAATATAACTCGTGAAGCTTTTGTGAAGAGGAAATATACATTGACTTTTGCAAGTGTGGGTTATTTCAGATTCTAGATTTGTCTCTGTCCTTTAAAAAGACAGTGTGTCACATCACCCATTTGAGAATACCTGACCAGAGAGTTAGCTAGAAAGGTTGCTTTATCCACTTTGTTCATTTGTTTTTTCATTGGCCTATTTGCTGGTTACGCAATGCTGACCACTAAGTGTATGACACTGGGCAGAGGCTGGGGAAATAACCAGGACAGATCAGACCCTGTGTAGTCTAGAGGAGGTGCTGGCCACAGTGACGGTTACAATCCATTGTGAAGGAGCACCACACTGGGAGAAGTCCATGGTGCTCCGGCAGCATTTGTAGAGTCAGGTGACTTTGCTGGAGAGGGGGCTGGTAAGGGCAAGGCATAGTATAAAGTAACACCCAGTGGGCAAAGGGGTGGGGATAATGTGGCTCCTGCGGGTAGTGTGGTACATCCGGAGTATTGAGGGTGAGGGGAATATAGAGATAAATTTAGAGATATGGAGCAACACAAGTGCCCCGTGCCCACGAGTTTTCTCCTTGCCTCCCCAGTGGAGTCCTGTACCTCAGATGTTGATATCATGGATGCTGGCATCACTAATGACAGGATCCCAGGGTATTCCTCACATTTAGAGTTAGAACCTGAAATACAATTTTTCATAGAGATGTGTTAAATGATAGTTTCGTGTTGTTAGGATAGTGCCATAAGTAACACCTTCCAGTGGATTTTAATTTAATCAGTAAAATATAGAAAAAGAATGGGGGGGGGGGGGTCTTGTCTCCTGACTCAGGGCCCTTTGAATGCAGAGCATGGGCTTCTTTCTTGGGTCAGCTGGGCCCAGATCATACCCACAGGCTGGCTCTGCTGCTTGGCCACAGTGTTTGGATTTGAATGTCTGATCCAGTAAAACTCTCTCTGAAGTGGCTTTCATGGTTCCACTACTGCCTACTGTTTAACATGTGGCCCAGTTCCTCACATCGATGTTACCTAACTTGGTTCCTGGCAGCACTGAATTAAAAAACCCTTTCTCTGGGCAGCAGAGGTTAGGCATAGCATCATCCTTTCCACCCGATTCATCATTAGCCTGGTGTCAGTCCATAAACAATGATAGTTGAGGCAGTGTTTGGAGGTATCCTCTCACATTCTTATCTCATATCTTATCCTACTAGTGCTTTTCTAGTTCAATTAAGTTCATTTCGACAAAGGCATATGGGACTTCTACTATGTGCCCGCCACTTAGGGGGCAGGACTAACACACTGCAGTAGTTACCCCAGGGAGTTTGCATTCTGGCCTGGGAATGGGCTAGTAGAGGCCAGCTCTCACTATGGGGTAGCAGCCGTCCAGGACAGAGGCTATAGAAGCACTGGGGAGAAGCATCTGAGCCATCTTGGGGACCAGGAAGTGTCTGAAGGACCAGCAGGAATTAGCTAGACCCGCGGTTGGCAAACTGTGGCTAGCAAGGCACATGCGACTTTTTGACCCCTTGAGTGTGGCTCTTCCACAAAATATCACAGCTTGGGCAAGTCTATTTTGGAGAAGTGGCATTAGAAGAAGTTCAGGTTTAAAAATTTGGCTCTCAAAAGAAATTTCAATCGTTGTACTGTTGATATTTGGCTCTGTTGACTAATGCGTTTGCCGACCACTGAGCTAGACAATACAGGTACAGAGCAAAACAGGAGCAAAGGATCAGGCCCTTAGCCAGGCACACACAGGACCCTGAGGACTGAGCCAAGGGCTGGGGGCAGAGAGGAGGAAGGGCGGAAAGCTGAGCGCTGAGGTGTGGAGGCCAGCCCCAGCCTTTCCTGTGGGTGTCCAGGGGCGTGTGGAGCGTTACGTAGCACCTCCTGGCAGCCCTCCCAGCTGAGATGGATGCTGACTCCTGCCCTATGGGACGTGTGTATTTTTCAAAAGTTTCCTTAGAGGAAAGAGACCCAGAAGGGTAAAGGGGCTGAGCCTGTATTGGCAGGAAAATGGATGAAAATAAAAGCAAAGCCAAAATAGCTCCTGGGGGTTGACCAGATAGAAATTAGATGGCTGGTCTGTGTGTGTGTAACCCTGGGGAGGCCAGTGAAATGGTGAGAACAAGGAAGTGATCTGTTTTCTTGAGAGCAGCGGAGAAAAGGTTGCTGTTCAGGTCCCAGTTCAGGAAATGATACAAAAGAACATTACCCAAGAAGCCACATTTAAATAAAACATTCAAAATGTAAAGGATTTTTGAGTGTCACAGTAACAGAATCATGTATTAATAGACGAGCACCAAGAAGATTACTGGCTCTGCTCTTTAGAATAGTATCTGGACTTGTTTTGGGTATAACCACAGGGAGGCTGGCTTCTATTCTCTCCTGTGCTGGGAAGGACTCCGCCATCCTCCTGTCCTTAGGCTTGCGGTGTCCCCTTGGGAAAGGGCACCTGGCCTTCGTGCGTGGCTGGTCTGCAGTTTTGTCCCCTTGCACCTGTTTGTCTCTGGTCTTCACGTGGAAGCCGCCTGCTTAAGATGACCAAGGGCCAGGATGCCATAAACATTAACAACTGTGCTGTTAGGGTTTCTTCTCTCATCACTCTGTTGTTTTGGGAACTCGGTTCGGGGAAGTGATGCTGCCAGCCTGCCAGACTGCCCTGGGCTGGATGATTTCCACGTCTAGAGCTGCAGGAAGCAGCAACCCCAGGATGAGGACACACCTCGCCCTCGTGAGAAGGATAGCTCCGGGAAGGGGGATTTGGACTCTGAGTAAACAGGAGGGAGGGTTGCATAGGCTTCTCGGAAATGCCTGGACCTGGCGCTTGTCATCTGCTACTAAATTTGGTCTTTTCATTCTCCTTGCACAGGATATAATGGCAACCGTGGCACAAATTCCGGGATGAATTGAGATAAACAACTTGGTTGCTGAGGATTGTACCTGTTATGGGTCCAAGAAATGTCAAGTGTTATAAGCCTGACTTAGGACTATTTCAGTTAATGTATCAAGAATAGAAAAAAATCATCAGTCTAGCTGGTCTCTCTCTCTCTCTCTCTCTCTCTCTCTCTCTCTCTCTCTCTCTCTCTCTCTCTCTCTCTCTCTCTTCTCTTTCTCTTTCTCTCTCTTGTAATTTTAATTGCTCCCAACAAACTGCTGAAGATAAAACTATTTTTGTCCTTTCAGCTGTTATGTTGTGTGTAAGCTGATGACCACATTTGGCTAATGCTGTGAAGAGCTCCAGTCTCACCTCCACCCTTTTCCTGGGCAGATAGAATACATCTCCTGCGCCTTGAACATCCAGAGCCCCTTTGCATGTCTCTATTGCAGCATTAGTTATTGAGAGCAGATTGTTTGCTCATGAGCCTGTCTTCCCTGCTGGTCCTAGACTCCCAATAGGATCCATCTCTTATTGATTTGCGTATTCTGCACATAATAGGCACTTAATAGATGTAATGTGGTCATCCTGATTCTGGGACATGATGATTTTGGATGCCAAATGACAAAGGATTAGGGCAAAAGGCTCATAGAAGGACACTGAAAGAACAAAGGATTTGAAAAGAACCAAAGATTCTTCTATTGTGTACTAGCTGCTTCTTTCACCTGGGGCAAATCGCCAATTTGACCTTTTGTTACTTATGAAGTGATAATACTGTTTTCCTTCTAGATTTGGGGAACAGGATTAAATGATGTAGTAGATATGAAAATGCTTTATCAACTAAGATGAGTTTAGGTAGGAGTAGCACCCTTATTAGTGGAAAGAAGCCCCCTTACCTGGGAATTGGGACCGCAGGGTCCTGGGCAGTTCCCTCAGTCTGTCTGAATGACCTGGGCCAAGTAAATCACTGGCCTGCCATGGGTAAGGAAACTGTCAATTCTATTTCCCAGGGTCCTTGTGAAGATCAAAAGAGAAAATACACATGAATATGGTTTGAAGATTGTTAAGGCCTGTGAACTGGAGCCGTGATATCACCAGATAAAGAGGAAATGAGCTTGTCAAGATCTGCTTGTGTTCCTTATTGTCCTCCTCCCTGTCTCTGTCTCTCCCACCGTTTCTGGGCAAGTGCATCATGTAGAGCAGGAATAAGCACTCCTCCAACTCCGAGCACCGACAGCTGTGGCCACTGTCTTTGCTGTGCGGTAACTCAGGTGGGCTGGGTTCTGGGCAGTCTGCTTCGAGGACAGGAGCTGCCTCTGCAGAAACCACACATTTTGGGGGATCCATCCAGATGTACAGACAGACCCATTCAGACATGGTGTATCTGTCCCCAAACTAGACATCAGCGATGATTGTCACCCTTTAATGAACAAGATCAGCTTTTCCTACAAGCTAGACAATATAAGCAGCTAGGGTTCCTACCTGTGCACTGAAAATGAAACATGTCAAAGCATGACTACATAGAATCCTAACTACCAGGACCCTCAATTCACAGAATTATCTTGCTATGTTTAATATTCACGAGAAAGATTAGCAAGAAACACACAAAGCTGGTGTGTCAAGATAATTAATGTATTAAGATTAATTTGTGCTGCAATAGAAAAATGCATTGAGAAACTTTTGTACTTTATTTTAGCCCACCTTTCTCAGTCGAAGTAAGTAGATATCTTTTATGGTCACTTCACTGTCAACTCCTGTGAAAGAAGAGGAAGTTGAGGATCTTTGGGGTGTGCAAATGAGAGCTGAGAGGGAGGGAGATCTATCCTGAGACTGGGGAGCAGGTAGAGATTGGTGGGTCTGATGAGTCACCCTTCTCTGTCCAGGCTAGCAAGAGACCTTGGACAGAAATGGTTATGTGGAGTTCCAAGCGGGGCAGGAAATGGGGCTCCTAGCCTCAGCAACAATCAGTTTCCGCTGCTCCTGTCTGGGGCTGGGAAATACCAAGCTCTAGGACTTCAAGGGATCATATTGGCTCTTTGTATGACACTGGTGGGTCAGGAAGCCCCAATAGGTACTGAGATTGAATTTTGGAATTATGGCTTAGA
The DNA here is from genome assembly GCF_964339955.1 of Pipistrellus hanaki. Taxonomy (NCBI): domain Eukaryota; kingdom Metazoa; phylum Chordata; class Mammalia; order Chiroptera; family Vespertilionidae; genus Pipistrellus; species Pipistrellus hanaki. The sequence continues at coordinate 76,253,211 of NC_140505.1, read as the reverse complement.
GTTGGATTGCATAAAAATAAATAAATGTGATATTTCTTGGAAAGCTGAAATCAGTTTGCAAACCTACCCTGACTTGGTTGGCAGTATTTATTCTATTTCAGAGATATAATTTCCAGGGAGTTCTATGAGATCATCTGATGTCCAGTCCAGTTTCCAGCATCTACATCTTCAGGACTGTAGGGGCTTGGAGAGGTGGGGATGGAGCAAGAGGAAAACCAACAACCAAGTTTCAGAACTCAGGGTGTTGGGATGTGGAGAAGACTATGAGTCACCTGAGCCAGGGGCTGGATGTGTCTCATCTCTCTTCCCATTGAGAATCCCTGAAAATCCTGTAGGTTGTGACAGTGGCAAACCAGGTAGTCAGGTACCGTGCTAAGCACATCAGCTCATTAAACCCCCTTGGGATGTGGGCAGTGTCATTGCTCTCCCATTTTAAGATAAAGAAACTCAGGCATAGAGATGCTCAAGTTCACATAGCTAGTAAGGGGCAAGGCCAGGAGTGAAATAAGCAGTCTGGCTTTAGAGTTCATTCTCTTAGCAACTACACTCTCCTGCCAGCTGATCTTGGCCTCACATGGTGGGCTGGGGCATTGTTACGGGAGAGTTTTAATGGGGCTCAGGAAGCTGATGCAAGCAAGGCTCCCCATCATCAACGCACATTCTTTGTGTTACACAGATGTGAGGTGTTTTTATTTTTGTACTTTTATTTTTTAGGACGAATTTCTGCAAGTTCTGAAACAAAAAGAGGTTTCTAGGTAACCTTTGGTTGTTTCAGTTTAGAAATACTGAGCAATTATCTTTCTAGCACATTTTGGTCAATCCGGATTTTACTTCAACAAGTAACTTTCAGCAACCGAAGCAGTTTTGAAGTAGATGTGGGCAAATTCCTCCTGTGCTACTTTGAAAGTAAACAAAATCTGGCCTGGTCCCCGGGGCTCTTCTTCGGAAGCACGGAAGAATGAGGAGTGGCACGAGAACCTCAGGATGAAAGCACACAAAGAGTATATTTGCTTTCTGGCAAGAACACAATTCTGGCAGAGTGTGTGGGCAAAACACAGAATGAATTGTTTCATCTGGACCATTCCATTTAAATGAAATTTAACTAGGGATTTGGGGAGCATGATTAATACCTTTGGGAATTCCTATGTGGATGTAAATAAAGCTTAGTATTTATTTATAGGAAAATATCCAAATGATCATAACAGGTGAGGATTTAAGGATACAGCAACAATAGCACATTTTTAAAAATTTTTTAAATTAACATTTTTAATGTTGACTTGATTGCAGGTGTCCCTCCTTTCCCCCTTTTTGCCCACCTCCTGCTCCCCCCCACCCCCCCCACAGGACCCATGCCTCCCCTCCTTGGCCTTCACCAAACTATTGTTCTTGTCCATGGGGTATGCATATATGTTCTTTAGCTAATCTTTTTTTTAAACAAGGACTTTATCTTTGGGTATTTTCCATGTAAAATTACTTTCTAGATTTGAAGATGACATTTCTCATGGTATTCTCAACCCAGGGCTAGAGTGGTCACATAAAAATAGATACATTTTTATCCTATGAGAAGTTTTCATTTTACCATCACCGAGAGAGTCTAACAATCAAGAATATTCCTTTGTTAGAAGCCTTGGGACTATCCCATTCCTCCCTCCTCAAGGGGAGCCAACATAGGGGTTGTCTGTCTCAATAACAATAGGTCTCAGCAATGAGCAAATCATTGAATGAAATTATCTGGATGGCTTCTGTCTAGCCTTAATACCTTGGTATTGCCTTTTCTTCCTGATCCAGCTTTCCCTTTGGACTTGGGTTTCTGACTCTGATGCAAAGCCATCTGTCAACCTGTCTATCCATCAACCCATCTATTTGTCCATTCATTCGTCTATTCCTGTATTATCCATTATCTGCCTCTCTGTGACAAGCCCCAGATGGTTCTGCTCTTCTCACGGAACCCAGGGGCTCCCAGTGGTCCCTTCTCTTACCATGCATGCAGGGGAAAGCCACTCCCAGGCTCCTTTTGGACCTCCCGTGGCCATTGTACTGCCATGTGGACTGGTCTGTGGTTCCCTGGATCTGGGGCAGGGAGGCCATAGTTCCTTCTTGGCTCCTTTTCTTCTTGTGACCTGGAGCTCATCCTCGGGTCATATCCTATCTTCTTTAATCCTTGCTTTAGATGGCCAAGTGAAAAAGCTTCTGGGTCTTTATATGTTTAAAAAAGCTTTGATAAAACCTGAGTCCTGATGAAACCTTTTTTTCTTAACCGTCTTATAAAGTCTGTAGCCTTCAGCATGAAATACAGTTTGGAATTCACAGCAGACGCAATAGTGTCTTTTCTCCAGTTGGCATACTCCCTTCCTGGGCTGTCTGTCTCAATACATGGTCCTGTTTTAAAGGCAGAGGAGCTGTGGAGTCGAAGCAACAAATAGTCACTAGGAAGTGTCACTGTGGCAATAGTTCAAAGCACCCTTGAGACCCCTACAGTGTGCACGGGGGCCTCTGTGCCGGCCTCAGTGGGCACACAGCAGTATCTCCGCACCACTTTCCCCAGACAATTTGGCCCTTTGTTCAGAAGCAGCAGCTCCAGGTTTCACCATCTGTCCGGCCAGCAAACCATAGAAGCTTCTCCAGTGGGCATCCCTCAACGTTCACTCTCTGGATTTTGACCACCGTCAAATGCAAGCAGACCCTCAAAACTTAGGCAGCTTAACGCTTGTTTTTCAAGGACCTAGACAGCAAGGTTAATTCAAGGACAATTCTTGAGTTAGCTTTTGGCTATGACCTAAAAACTACCATTATGGCTCTTTTTCCAGTTGTCCTAGGGCAGGGATCTATTCATGCCCATGTAAGCAGCACTTCCTGTTTCTCACCATAATGGCTTGAGGATTCAAACGTTTTGGGGTCTGTCATGCCTTGTGACTTTATATGTTTTATCTTTCTTAAATAGGTTTTATCCATAATTCCTGATTCAATAGACATTCACTCGCTGGAAACTTCTCTAGGTACCAACCTGGTCTGAGTCTCTTAGGCCTTTGCCTGACATGGAATTCCATATCCTGGGGACTTCCTTGACTATTCCCTCTCCCTTTTTACATCCCTGTCCTCTCAGCCTTGATGTAGGGGTTTTCTTCTGCTCCCATAGAAACCATTGCGCATATATATATATATATATATATATATATATATATATTAATATATATATGTATTTTATTGATTTTTTACAGAGAGGAATAGAGAGTTAGAAACATCGATGAGAGAGAATCACCGATCAGCTGCCTCTCGCACACCCCCTACTGGGGAATGTGCCTGCAACCAAGGTACATGCCCTTGACTGGAATCGAACCTGGGACCTTTCAGTCCTCAGGCTAATGCTCTATCCACTTAGCCAAACCAGTTTCGGCAACCATTGCATCTTAATTGCTTTCTTGGTCAATCCCATTTCAACTTAAGTAATTCCTGAAAGGGCAAAGACGGAGTCTTGTTCACCTGGCACACTGTCTGCACATGGAAGACCTTCCGTAGGATTTACTAAGTGAGCAGCTAAATAAATGGCTGGTGTTAATGCATTTTCAAAATCACATCGTGGTGGAGGATTGACTAAGACTATCTTCCTGGAAATGGAAAAACAAACCAGAGCAATTTAGTGTGATTTTAATTTTAAACTGACCTTGAGGCTCTAGGCTGAAAAACAGAAGATGAAAGACAAAATATTGGACTTAAGGAATGGTAATTTTTTCAGTGTTTAAAGTTTTAAAAATCCCATGCACTCTGCCCACAGAGAGGAGAGAAAAATGTTACCATGAGAGAGCTGTGAATTTTCTCTTATCTCCAGGGCAACAAAGTGAGTAATTTTAGAAAGAGAAGGAGAGAAATTAAGACAGTCTCACAAAATGAATTCACTTTTCCAACTAGAAGTCATTAAAAAAAAAAAGACTTTATCAACACAGAAGGATAGAAATCAAAACCAAAATAAAAGGAAATGAAGTAGATGCTCTATACATAACTTCTCTTATTTGCAGGCAGAGCAGGAGATGGTGAAACAATGGGAATTTTATGAGTGTTCAACTCTATTGAGACAGAGCCTTGCAGTCTTTGTGACGTTACAGCAGGGAAGAAATGTCAAGTCAGACCTGTGTGTATAAGCCATCTCCCAGGCCCACTGAGAAACCCGATAAACCCCTGGAGGTGAGTGAAGGAATAGGGTGACAGGATTTCCCTGAAAAGGCTGGCAGAGAACAGAGCTGCTCTGAAGGGCTGGCAGTCTCCTCTGGCTTTGCTCTGCCACCTGGAGCGCTCCCGTAGGAGCAAATCTCAGGTCTGCCTCCCACGTGGTTGTTCGCCTCCTGATGATGGCATTCTGGAAAACAGTTTGTTGTCCTGGAGACAACCATTTAGACAATTCATCTGAACAGGGCTTTGTGAAGTGGGATGTTTCTAACTCTCTATCCCTCTCCCTTCCTCTCTGTAAAAAATCAATAAAAATATATTTTAAAAAATAGAAAAAAATGTCCACTTCAGAGCAGGCAGGCTCCCAGGCAGGAATGCTGTGTCAACGTTTGGATACAAGCTGGGTTGTTACGAGGCTTCCCAGGGCCTTCTCCACCGCTTCATCTTTCCATGGATTCAGAATACACTCGTTTGTTGCTCTGTAAGTTTCCTTACCGGGTGCCTTCACCAGAGGTGTTTCTGACTGCTCTAGGTGTCAGGACTACCTCACAGTATCTGGGCTCCCACATTTAGTCACTGCACCCCCACAACAGTGCCCTGCATTCATCTCCATTTCTAGTGCTTCATATTTGGAGTGCGGACCATGAGCTGCTCCATACTCACCATCCACAGCATCAATTGTGAGATTTCTGTGCGTTGGGCCCTTGGAGCAGGGATATCTGCAATAGTGCTCATAGCCTGGCAGTTCGATGACCAGCACCCCGAGCCATGGTGGGGAGAAGGACCCACAGGTGAAAGACTAGAGCTAAGGAAAGGTATAGAAGCCACTGGGGAAAGTTACTATCCCAAAGTGGTTCGTGCATTTGATTCCATGTGAGTGATGTGAGGCCATTCTGAGGCCTCCGCACCTGAAAACTATGTGAAAGAAAGCAGAATACATGGTTTTGGGGGCTGATCACACTCAACACAGATATTAACATCTAATAGGACAGTAGTTTGGGGTCATTTAGCACCCCCAAATGGCCCTGGAGGCAGAGTATTGCACATCTCAAAAGCCACTGAAGGTCTGGTTCTATAGGTGTTCAGAATGACACAATACACCAAGAAAAACTAAATACACATGAATGTATACAGACATGCACACACACACACACACACACACACACCTATATATATATATATATATATATATATATATATATATATATATTAATATATTTTATTGATTTTTTACAGAGAGGAATAGAATTACAAACATCGATGAGAGAGAATCATCAATCAGCTGCCTCTTGCACAACCCCTACTGGGGATGTGCCCACAACCAAGGTACGTGCCCTTGACTGGAATCGAACCTGGGACCTTTCAGTCCGCAGGTCGATGCTCTATCCATTGAGCCAAACCAGTTTCGGCCACACATATATTTTTTAAGGAGGTGAAGTGCGCAGTGCATTTCAGGAAGATTTACTACCAAACTAATCCTATATAATAAAAGCCCAGCCACCGAATGGCGGAGTGAGCAGAATGACTGGTTGACCAGTCACTATGACACGCACTGACCACCAGGGGGCAGATGCTCAATGCAGGAGCTGCCCCTGTGGTCAGTGTGCTACCACAGTGGGAGGGCCTCTCAGCTGACCGGGATGGGCACCTGCTCCTGCTGTGAACCCGACCACCAGGAATCTGGGCTGCAATCATAGTCTCCTGCCCCAAGCTCCTCCTCCTCACTCCTTACCTCCTCCTTTGGACACCCACACACTGCACAGCACCACTGCTGGGCTCACAGAGGTGACCCTGGAGGCTGGGAGGCAGGTTCGTGGTGGGACTGAGGCCTACTCCGCTGCCTCTCAGTGCTATTGTTCCTAGGCCTGGCCCCTACCGGGTTCCCTGGAGAGGTGAGTGCTCCGGCTCCACAGAAGATGCCGGACCAGAGAGCAGCTGCTCAGGAGGCGGGTTCACAGCTGCTCCGCTGACCAGGATGAGCGGCGCTCCCACAGCCAGCGGATCCCCGAAGGCCCCCTACCAGTTCAGAAATCCCGTGCACTGGGCCTCTAGTAAAATATAAAAGAAAAAAGTAATCAGTTATAGGAAACATTCAGTTATGTGAACTACTACGGTGTGTAGCTGTATGAACAGAGCTACTGCTTCCTATTGCAATGCCAGTGGCATTAAGAGTCCTTATACATGGGTGTCGCAGAAGCACTGCAAGAGTGGGAGGGATTTTACAGTGGTTTTAAATAATGATGGGCCTGGGAACACTTTCTGCAATGGAATCTTACTCAGGAGCCCCACCTCGATGCAAACACTCCTCTCTGCTAGCTTGTGTGGAAGAAACTGCACGAACTGCTGGTTTCAGGTTCAGATGCTATCCTAGTCCGCTTGGCTGCTATAGCAAAATACCATAGACTGGCTTACAAACAGAAATGTACACTTTCACAGTTCTGGAGACTAGAAATCCAAAATCTAAGTGTCAACATGGCTGTCTTCTTGGGTTTAGATGGCTGCCTTCTGACTGTGTCCTCATCTGGAAAGGGGAGAAACAGAGTTCTCTGGGGTCTGTCCATACAAGGGCCCTAATCCCTTCCCGAGGACCCTCATCTCATGGCCTCCTCTAACCCCAATTATCTCCCAGAGGCCCCTTCTCCAAATACTAGCACAGTGGGGTTAGGGCTTCCACATATGGACTTCCTGAGGCATCAGGTGGAAATACGGAGGTTTAGGGAGTCCTGTGGCTCATGTAGGCAGAGGGAAACTTACTCCTAGGGGGTGCCCACCCAGGATCCTGCCTTCTACCATACACTTCACCTTCCAGTGCTCCTGCCCGGGGTGCTGTTGGCTCCTCAGTCTCTTCTTTCCTTTTGAGAGCTGGGTGGGTTTAAGGAAGGGTTTCAGGAACAACATTAACAATTGTATTAGAAACTAGTGACCGATGCACATTAAAAGGAAATTAATTAGAGGAAATATTTTAATATTGCTATTTGCCCTTTCTCTAGACGTGTCAGAGGTGATAGAAAATTAGTAAAATGTATATGAAAATCTTCTTCCTGTCAGAGTCTGGGGCATGCTGTGGGATCCAGAGTCAAATCCCTGCTTACCTGTGTGCACATCAAAATTGTGCAAGACCCAGACCTGGGCAGCCCCACCCCCATTGGGCTAGATGCAGACCTGGCTGGCCCCAACCCCATCAAGACCCACTGGGTGGGTGGTGTGGCCTCAGGTTGCCTGGCCCAGCACCGGGGTGTGTGGGGGGGTATGTCTTGAAGTCCCCTGACCCAGGCCAGGGAGCGTGGCCTGAGGTGTCCCATCAACCTCCACCAAGTGGCGGGGTGCAGCCTTAGATTGGGGACAACCTGGTGCTTGGGTGGGGTGTGCAGCCTGAGATCCCCCAGCCTGGCCTGGGGCAGGGGGCATGCCTTGAGGTACCTGTGAAGCCCCACTAGCTTCAGGTCCCTGCTGATTGCTCCTTAAGCTCATTATGAGAACTCGGCCTCCTCTGTGGGTACAGCCATCTTGTGATACAGAATCCCTGCATCCACTGTGGGCGTAGCCATTTTTGTTATGGAGTGATGGTCAATTAGCATATTCCCTCTTTATTAGATAGGATAGCTATCATTGAACCTTGCCTGAAGTCCACACAATTCTAAGAAGCTCACATATAGTATCTTCTTTAACCCTCAGAAATACCAAAGGTAAGGTACTCTTATCCCTTTTCCATTTCATAGAGAGTACAGAGACACTATGTGGTAGCACAAGGTCACAAAATCAGGAAGTAACAACTGGGAATTAAACCAAGTCTGTCTGGCTCCAGAGTCTATGCTTTTAATCAGCACCATCCCTGGCGATGGAATGGACAATTCCATAATCAGGACATGGGCAAGCATAACCCCTCCCCTAGGCTGAGTGTGCTGGAACAAACCATCTCTCTCCTGGTCAGGGCTGGGGCTGAAAGTCAGGCTGATTGTGAGAAAGCTATACGTGTACTTGATATATGGGTGTTTCCCAATGTGAGAGTTCAGGCACAGACTTGACTCCTTTGCTTCTTTCAATGCCAATAACTGGGCAGGCTTATTCTGGCCATATTCCCAATTTCCTATTTTCTAATTGGATAGAGGTCATAGGTATCTAAAATCCCCCCCCCCCTCTCTCTCTCTCTCTCTCTCTCTCTCTTTCTCTCTCTCTCTCTCTCTCTCTCCTTTCTCTCTCTTTCCCTCCAAAGGTCCTTTTATCTAGGATCATGGATCCAGGCATTAGGCAAGGCCTGCTAAGCCACATGAGAACCTTTGGCACCATTGAGCAGGACCAGAACCAGAAGAAATAGGATGCGGGTATAGTATGAAATAATAGCTGCTGGCCTATCCTAGGGGTGATTGTCCCCCTTGATCTTCTTGGGCATGTTTAATAACCACGAAGGACATCCAGTGTGCTGGACATCCTGCAGTCTAGACATGCTGACCTGTGCTCTTGAGCTTTACATCTGCACATGATGGAAGTCGGTCTCTCCCAGGGCTCTTATCATCAGCTGTTGCTTCTGGTTGGATGGCCAGCACTCAGTGCCATAGGAAGGGATGGGGTATACTAGTAAGAGGGTGAATATTTGTAGAGATAGTAGGAAATATGCTTTACTGCCAGTATGTAAACAGTATGTTCGATGTGGGAGTTTTATCGACAAGGGTTCAGTCTTGGCTTGTAACTAGGTTACTTTGGGCAAATGACTCCACCTTCCCAAACTCCAGCTTCCTCACAAAGAACAATAATTGCACTTCAGGCTGTTGTCTGGATCAGTTTAAAGTGGCTGCCATCTAGTTGGGACTCCACAACGTTAGTTTTTGTTTTGTTTTTCTCTCAGATGCTGCAGGTTGTGCACGTTTTCTTTTACTTAAGGAAATGCTTCTGCTAGAATTTATTGATATCATGTTTCTTTAGTGGGTTGCTTGTGTGCCTTTGACATGGATCTTTTTACAGCTGAGATGCTTTCATGCTTCTGAGTAAAGAGCAGAAGTTAAGCCGAGGAAGAAGTAGAGCTAGGGTTTAAGGACAATCACGAACAGTGAGTACCACCCATTGGTAAAAAAAAGAATCACAATGGTTTAAAAAGGAATATCCTGGGGAGAAAATTGCATTGACACTCATTTCATTATCTCAGGTCTTGGAGGGCTTTAAAAATTACTATTTTATGTCATGTTCTCAAGTGCATCCTCAACAAATCCTCACTTCTACAAGGATTCAAACAAGTGAAATCAGAGAATTGGAAGATCAAGACAAGAGCAAATAATCATCCACCAGAACAAGAACAATGAGAGAGAAGCATCCTTTCAGACTCAGAATAATATTTCAGATCAGAGTCTGCCTGAAGTCGCTATTTCATTATTAGGCTTGCCCCAGGTGGTAGAGCTGGCTATCAGGAGATGGATGATTTAAGAGTTAAAAATCTTTGTTCACTCTTCTTCCCTGCAGGTCATAGTTTTCAAAGATGATTTTCTCGCTAACTCTTTCGTAACAAGGAGCAGCTGATGCACTGTGCTGTTTCTCTCCTTTGGGAACATGCACTGTGGATGGTGAGGGCAAAGGAATTGCGATTGGCCAGGAAAGAAGGTTAGAAAGTTACCCGTGGAAATGAAGCACACACATTTAATTTAAAATTCATTTCAGTTTCACCAGGAAAGAATTTCCTTTGTAGTTGAGCACACTGTTGTGCACAAAATTCAGTTTTTCTCATTCTGATCACAGCTCTCCTCTCCTGGAGGCCTTCCCACATGCACGTGTCTCACACCGAGGGCCTGCGATGGGCTGTTCATTCACTCTATGGCGACAGAGAGTAGCATATAAAATATGGGCAGACAAAAACACCTCCGTACAGATGAGTTTCCTGATTAAGATGCTTCTGTTTTCTATGTCACCAGGATCTCTCTAACAAACCTATAGACTGTTCTTATGAATGATTTTTTAAAAATATCAATATATATTTTATTGATTTTTTACAGAGAGGAAGATAGAGGGATAGAGAGTTAGAAATATCGATGAGAGAGAGACATTCATCCGCTGCCTCCTGCACAACCCACTACTAGGGATTGTGCCCGCAACCAAGGTACATGCCCTTGACGGGAATCGAACCTGTGACCTTTCAGTCTGCAGGCCAACGCTCTATCCACTGAGCCAAACCAGTTTCGGCATGAATGATTTTTAAGAAGCCTTCATTGTGGTTTTGTGTCCTACACACAAAAGGATTTAAAATAGCCAATGTTAGGGTCAAACACTGGATTGACTTGTGCGTGTTTTCTAGTAGGTATTTTCCTTCCAAATCACGAAGAAAATAGCATCATTCAGCACCTCACGTGGCAACTTCCTGTAACTCGGACAGCGTAAACACTCCCATTCATCCCCTGCTGCCTGACCACCTGAAAACAATGAGACTGACACATAAACCGTGCTAGACAAGGGACAGGTGGGTTAGCTGAACTTGGGGCCCTGCCAGCCCAACCCCCATCATGTAATAAGAAACCTCTCAAATAAACACCGTATGATTGAATTGACTCTGAGCCAGAAGACAGGGTTTACAGGAACTAATTATGACAGCATCCTGGCATATTAGTGCAGTAAATCTCCCCCATGTCAAGCCCTTGAGCTGCTGCAGTGTTGGTTTATCTTCTCTCTTTTCCTAGTCCTTTGCATCTCAGTTTCTATGGTTCACTAAGTACCATCCCTCTGTTTTCTTTCTGATGCGTTCAGACCTCCAATAGGGGTTCAGTACTGGTAGCCCACTGATTCCTGCACCACATAAACATATGTGGTGTGTATGTATATGGCTGTACACATGTGTGTGTATGTGTGTACATTGGTGTTTCTGTCTGCAATGGACATGATAATTCAGCATAAAATTATATAAGTCAACATGGCTTGTGGGGGTGAATGGAGGGGTCAGTGGATTAAAAATGATTCAAACTTCCTGCCTTCAAATAGTTTATTGTAGGTGACATTGGAATGGTTATGAGAAGGTAAGAGAAAAGTTAGGTAAATAACCAGCCTTGGAAACATCAGGCAGAATAAGGCCATGTGTTATGTGAGTGCAGATGGAGGAGTTTTTTTGTTTGTTTGTTTTTTGTTTTTTTTGTTTAGTTTAAGGCACTTTGTTCCATTTTATTGAACTTATTGGGGTGACACTGGTTAACAAAATTAAACAGGTTTTACATAAAGCATAATTCTATAATATATCATCTATACTCTGTATTGTGTGTTTACCACCCCAAGTCAAATCTTTGTTCATCACCATTTATTCCCCTATACCCTCCCTCTCCTGCACCCCCAGCAATCATCTCACCACACCCAAACCCCAACCCTCTCTTCCCCTACTGCTGTTAGCCTGTTTTCTATTTGTGAGTGTGTCTCTATTTTGCTTGTTAGTTCATTTTGCAGATGGAGGAGTTTTAATTCTGACCAGGTAAGCTGTAGCTTCTTTCCTTCAAGGCTACCTTTTGTTTCTGTTGTGAGCAGGAGACATGAGTAAATATTATGAGTAAATTAATGCATAATTACACTTATTATTTTCTTTAGAAGAACTCTGGAGTAAGAGATCTTAGAGTTTGTTCAGTCACTTGGTTATCCTTATATGTGTTTTTTGTCCTTCTTTGCCATCTTCAGTATTAATGGCCTTTTGTTCTCATGTTTCATGGTCTTATGATAGCTGCTGCAGTGCCAGACATTGCATGAGCATCCAATGCTTACAGGAATGGGCAAGGACCTTCTCTCTCTCTTTTTAAAGGATCTTCTCTTTATTAGGGTCTAGATTTTTACTAAAAGAAAAGGTTTTCTTGAAGTAACAAAGAAAAATTTCCCTATATTCTTGTGGTCTGACCTGGCTGGCTGGCTGTCAAGAAGGACAGGAGTGTGAGAACCAGATTTATTGCCTGGGGATAGAAGCATTGTCACTCTATTAAAACTGAGATTCTGCGAAAGAGTGGGAAGAGGACTGGGAATGGCAGCTGGGTTGGCCAACCTATGGCATCTGTGAGACTTTCCTGTAGAATATTTGGGAAAAGGAACATTTGTCTTATCTCAGTGACAGAGGTGCTCACTCCCCCGCAGATGTTCCTCACAGAAGTACTCTTCTCTTCATTTGCTTTGCTGCTGCTCATCTCTGGAATTCTTCAACTACAGTTCTCCTGAAACAATATTACTTCCTCTACACATACCTCCCCGTAGGATTACAGATCAGACAGACCTGGGTTCAACATCTTTCCCAGATGTACTGCTCACTAGCCATGTGTAGTTGGGCGAGTTATTTAACCTTCTCACTCAGTAAAAATGCAAATAATGACTTGTTTCTCATTGCATTACTATGAGGATTAAATAATGAACATAAGGCCCAGAGGGATACTCAAGAGTGATTTTTTTTCTTTTCTCCATATTTTATTTTATTAAAAAAAAAAAAAAAAATATATATATATATATATATATATATATATATATATATACACATACACACACACACACACACATATATTTTATTGATATTTTAACGGAGAGGAAGGGAGAGGGATAAAGAGTTAGAAATATCAATGAGAGAGAAATATCGATCAGCTGCCTCCTGCACAACCCCACTGGGGATGTGCCTACAACCGAGGTACATGCCCTTGACTGGAATCCAACCTGGGACCCTTCAGTCCTTAAGCCGACGCTCTATCCACTGAGCCAAACCGGCTAGGACTCTCCATATTTTAAACATAATAGCGGACATTTATTGAGTACTTACTATGTGTCTGGCACAACTCTAAGTGCTTTATACAAATTAACTCATTTGTCCCTCACAACAACTCAGTGTGGTCTATAATAGCATTATGTGCTTCAACAGCTGAGAGAATAAGAGAAAAGCAAATTTGTCTACAATTCCAAAGATAGTCAGAGGCAGAATAAAAATTGAATCAAGGCAGTTGTCTAGAGCCTGGGCATTAACCCTGTGTGATACTTCCTCCCACACCTGGTGTGACTCTCCTAGGAACGGGTCACGCCAGCTTCCCGTTATGTGACAGACTTTCAACAATAGACCATCCCAATACCTTCCATGAGGACGTGGGGAATAGTGGGCTCCTCCAAGGGGCAGCCGTTCTGTTCTGTCTGAGACAGTGGTGCAGCAGCAGAGCCAGTTACACAGGAGTGAGGCGGAGTCATGCTCAGCATCACGCACCGGACTGCACCGCACCAAAGAGTCCCCCCCCCCCCCCCCCCCCCCCCGTGGCTAGTGTAGCCCGTCTTAGTGTGCATTTCAGCACCCAGCCCACATGCCAGGAACCGCCCTCCCAGGATCAGTGATGGGAAGGCACCTTCTGCCAACAGAGGCCAAGGTGTTAGACTAGTTTTCAGTAGGGACTACTAAGAAAATGAAAAGATCAGTCTAGGAAACCAATATCATTTTAATATTCTCTCTGGGTATAGATTTTCCAGTGGAAATTATAGGAGCTGTGTTATCTGGGAGAGAGGGGGTACCTTTCCTTTGGCTTCTGACAAGCTCACTCAGTTGCTCTGAATGATTCTAACTTGTGGACATGGGCTGCAACATGAAAACTTCAGGTGTTCCATGGAGCTTGGGACGGAAAGCACTTTTTGGTCTCAGATCTAAAACACCGAGGGAGAGAAAAGATCTGAATGGGAAAGGGAATCCCTGCTCTGCCAGATGTCCTGTCTAAGTAATTTCATCACAGAGACTCAGACGGGTGAATTGACTGACCGAAAGCCACACACCGGGACAGGGCAAGCACTTGTGCTCAGATCCCTCTGCAGGGGCCTGGCCCAGTGCACTTCTCTCTGGCCTCGCTGCCCAGCATTTTGGGTTCTTTCTGCTGGCTGTAATGTGTGGGCCAAGGAAGTGATGAAAGGAAACAGTAGGCCAGTATGGTAAGAAGCATGGGTCTGGGAAGTGAGAGCTAAGTTTGAAGCCTACCTCGTTGGTAAGGTGACACATTCGAAGCAGGAAGAAGGGGGAAGGGCAGAGTTTTTGCTGGCCAAGACTGTCCCCTTTCCTCAGGAAAGGAAAATTTTTGCTGGAAGATGTCTTCTTGCATTCGATGGGTCAGGATGGGTTGATGTGGCTCTGTCTGGTTGCAAGGAAAGAGAGCACTGCACTGTGGCCTCTGTAGTGGGGGAGACAGCCAGGGAACAGGGGGTGGGGCATGGCTTGTGGGGGTGAGTCAGCAGTGTCTGCGTCAGATCATGTCCTGAAATTCAGGAAGCAGGGAAATGGGACCAGTCTGCCCATCCAGCCTCAAGTGTAACTCAGGGAAGCACATTTCTTACTCCTTAAGAACCAGATAAATTTGGTTCCAGTCTCCATTTCTGGGTATTCCGGGGTTGTCTCCAAGATGTCCTCATACAGGAAGGAGGGTCAGCTCTGGGTCATAGCTCCTTGTCCGTGGCATCAGTGCCACGAGGGCCACCTCATTGCCTGTGGGTGCTGTCCCTGTTTCCCCCAATTGGCTCTGACATGGATCTCAGAGATTCCTCCCCCGCTCCCCTCCCCTCCATCAACCTAAGCTGCAGATATGTGCATTTTACAAGAAATGAGTTCAGGGCCAGTCTGCTGACATCAAAGTCATGGAAAATTCAATGGAAGAATGGCCGCACCATTGTTTTTATAGTAACTTAGTCTGAGTGAGTTATTTTCTTTGTGTTTCCCCCACTTGAGGAACAGGCTGAGTTTGTTTCCCAAAGTCGGTCTGTGCCATTGTTTGTGCGGAGCCGGGTTCCCAGAGCAGGGTGGGGGGTGAATAAACCAGCTGCGTAAAAGCAGGGGACAAGCCCGAATCAGGAAGCAACCATTCAAGATCTGAGAACTTCTACTAAAGCTTGGGGATAGGAACTAGAACAACTCCTTTGGGAAACTAAGGTTTCAAAAGAGATTTTCTTCTTGAAATTTTTATTTTCTTATGTGAAAAAATTTTTTAAAATTGTTATCTTGATGGAGGGAACAGGTTTCAGTGTAAAATTCTGGTCACCTCCCCTGAGATCAGTGGGATTTTGCTGATTTAAAAATATATCTCTATCAATCTATATCATCGATATCTATTTAAATATACCTAAAACTAACATTATTGTATGTCAATTGTAATCGGAAAAAAATGGTTTTGTTTTATTTTTAATTAGGAAAAAGAACTGGATGTGAAAGAACCATCTATGGGTTTTAAGGGGTTCAATTGATCTCAGCCTTTCTGTTTTGTGCCTTAAGAGAAATAGAAAATAAAAAGTATCTCCTGTCTATCTGTAAGAGTAGAAGAGAAAATAGACATCTAGCACACAACCTGAATGTTTTGCAAAGCTGCGATGAGGACTAGGGTGTTAGGCTCTATCTGGGTCAATAAACTGCTCTGTAGTGACAAACCAGGCACCCTTGTCACCATCTGCAATAGATGTGAGGATGGGATTTGAACCTGTATTCTAAGCAGGCTCAGAACATTGTTCTTGTATTGGTTTCAATGTAAATACAATAAAAAGGACAAAACCCCCAAAGGATTGACCATCACAGTAAACACAAACAAACACCATATCTACCATCTTTATCTACATCTATTTAAACATTGGCCTGCAACTTATGTCCACCAACCCCCCCCCCCCCCCCCCCCCCCCCCCCCCCCCCCCCCGCAACATCTCCCCACTTTGCAGACACAGGCGCTACATTCCTGAGGTTGCTTTGGAGACAAAGCTCCCAGATCTTGGGACATCGATAAGGGCCCTTTCTTTTCTGCTTGGGAATGTCTATGGGCTTGGAATAGCCATGCATTTGCCGTGACTCAGTTTTGGACATGACTCAGATTCCTCAATGCCTCAAAGGCTTGCTGAGGGCGATCTTCAGGCATCTTGTGTAGGAAACACTGCCTGGCCACTGCTTCCAGAAGTCAACCTATGATTTGGGAAGATGCAGCTGTCAGATTGGGCATTGAGAGAATGTCTCTGCTGACAGAATATAGAAAATGGCCAGAATGGAAAAGGAGTCCCCTGCGTCAGTGCACGCTAGTTTACGGGTCAGATGACCTAATAGATCTATCAGATTTTCACCGAAGGCTCTGATAGATTTCAGCTGATATATATATTGGAGGATGGGGAAAAGGAAATTAAGTACATTCACCTGTGCTAATGTTTCCTTCCCCTGAGCTGTAACGTAAAACTTCTTCTCAGAGGAATTAGAAGTGGAAGCAATAGTTTAGGTTTGATAGCTCATCATCCTGCAGGTGGGAGCAGAGGGTGACAGAAAAATCACGTGGGGCCATAAGGAGAGAAGGAAAAATTCATTCAAGATGTTCATTACCCCATATGAACAGTCGAATTGATTTTTACAAAGTTGCTTTGTATAATTTTCTAGAAGGGTATGTTGAACAGCCACTTTATTCAAACATTGCCCCTAACTATTTTCATCATTGGGTGATGAGGAACTGAGATTTGCATAAAGTTTCTTTCAAGGAAGAAAGACACTCCACTGCAATACAATTTTATAGATGAAAAAAAACGGAACTTAAAAAAAATATATTTGTTTACATAGCAAAACAAGAGCTGAGAGAACCATTTACATCAAGCTAAGACTTGGCTGTGGTCCCCATGACTGTCTTCCTGCCTTTGTGGCTGGGGTTGAGAGGTCCACTGAGGGTGGATGACAGGCCAAGCTAATCATCTCATTAGTGTGTCCTTGAGTGGCCTAGGCCAAACCATTATAGCAGAAT
Organism: Pipistrellus hanaki; assembly: GCF_964339955.1. NCBI lineage: Eukaryota > Metazoa > Chordata > Mammalia > Chiroptera > Vespertilionidae > Pipistrellus > Pipistrellus hanaki. The sequence continues at coordinate 76,236,355 of NC_140505.1, read as the reverse complement.
AGAATAACCTACAGTCCTATCTTTCCAGACAATTCTCTCCCTGTTGTGGTGCAACCACAAAGAACTGTTTACCATTCTCCAACCATGGCACTAGCTCTGCTATTTTATTTTATTTTTTTGTCTTTGCATATTCACTTGGTCTAGAATTCCCTTTCTCATTTTCATTTCTGGATAAGTCCCTATTCATTCTTCGAGCCCTTCTCTATGGTCACCCCTCTGGGAAACCTTTCCTGATGCCTCAGTTACTTTGTAATGTCTCTCTCACAGCCCAAATCACCCTGAACTTTGTCAATATCTGAACGGGTCCCTCCACCTCTCCTTGTCCTGTGTGGACCACTTGAGGACAGTGATCTGAGCCTTTATTTCTGCAGACTTCTGCCTCAACAATGCCTGGCCCTTGAAATGTTTTTAATTAATTATTTGACCAATCTCACCATTCTCAAAACTGAAAAAGTACCAGCGGCATAAAAGCTCCCACAGAAACCCGTGTGAATTCACTCATTATGCCTAAACTCTTGAAAGAGTGTCTGGGAGCTTACTGAAATCAATCCAAGGGATACTGCATGCATTTCCTAATCACATTCCACTCTAATGTCAACACGTGTCAGGCCCTTTCCACTCACTGTCTCATTTAGTCTTCATGGCAGAATAGGTGCTAATATCATTACTTCACATTTGGGGAAACTGGGGCAAAGAGAGACTTACATACTTGGCCCCACAGAGCTCCCCAAGAGGGCAAAGCCAGATTTGGACATTGGTTGGCAGAGAGCTAAAGGTGGTGCTTTTGACCACTGAGTTGTATTGCCTTCTTTTTTACCCACCCACCCCAGCAGGTGTCTATGGCAGGAGGTGGAGAGCTGGAAAGGGCTGGCTCAGCCTGGGCTAAATCATTTATTTTCCACCTCCATGTGTGGAGCAGGTCTAAGCCTGGAGGCTTGGACTGATGCAGAGTGTTTACATAATCTGTTTGGAAAAGCACCCACGGGCCTTCCAAAACCAGGGTATCTACTGTGTCCACATCTTGCAGTGTCATTGTTGAAGACTAAGTATGATTGGCTTCACACACACACACACACTCACACCCCTGTGTGCCCATTCCCCTAAACAGCTGCTTGTTGGAGAGCAGGCAATAGGTCCCAGAGTCTTGCACAGTCAGTATCAGGGGAAAGGGACTGTGTGGGATCTGGCAAGAGGCAGCTGAGCTGGCTCCAGAACACCAGTAAGAATAAGCCCCAGGGGACCAAACGCTCAGCTCCTGCCCTGTATTTGCTCAAAATTCTGGGCAGGAGTCTGGGGTGGGAGGAGAAGGACTTTCAGCTGTTCTACGCCAGCCGTAAGCAATGGTCAGAGCCTGGGATTTGCCTGGGGTTTGCAATCCGGGAGACCTTTGCTGTTTGCTGCAGACCCAAGAGCTGCCAGGAGACCCCAGGAAATGCTTGAGAACAAAGAAGCAATAAACACACTGAACCCTTTTACCAATTGGCTCCTTCCCAAACCAAAATGAGAAATGAATCACGGGGGTAAGCGTGTGCATTAAACTGATGGGAAAGAAAAACCCTGTTTTGGGAATACTCAGTCTGGACCATTTAAGGTTATGGCCAAATGAATAGAGCAAATTTAATTTCTATAAATTGGCCTTTCCCAAAAGTTGAACTGATAAGCTGTAAAATTTTAGCATCTCACCCTACCTGGTTTGGCTCAGTGCCTAGAGCATCGGCCTGCAGACTGAAAGGTCCCAGGTTCAGTTCTGGTCAAGGACACATGCCCAGGTTGTGGGCTCGATCCCCAGTGTGTGACATGCAGGAGGCAGCCAATCAATAATTCTCTCATCGTTTATGTTTCTATCTCTCTCTCCCTCCCCCTTCCTTTCTGAAATCAATAAAAATATATTTAAAAAAATTTTTAGCATCTCAAATTTTCATTAAGTTCTAACATTTCTGGAAGAAAGGTAAAGTGCTCTCCTAACTTGAGAATGTGTTTTCTGAAAAGGGAAGCTCATTTTTATCATAATTATCACTTCTTTGTCATTGTCATCATCCTTTATTAAAGACAGTTTATGAACTGAGCAATGTGCTGGAAGTTTACAGATATTATTTATCACTTCTATAACAACACTGCTGGGTTGCTATCCTTGACCCCATTTACAGAGCACGATATTGATGTTCAGATTGTACAAGTAATTTGTTCAAGATCATACTGCTGGTATTTAAATTCAGGTATTTTAAACTCCACAATCCCTGCTATTTGTGTTGCATTTCTCTGTGTGCAAATATCTATTATTACTAACGCAGACCAATGTTTAGCAGTAAGATATGGGATGACTAGTTTCTCAATGTATTGGGGATAGGTGCAGAAATAGAATTTTGGGAACCAGCTAGAATTGTAAGAAATATTAATCATGTTCTGGTAACCATGATTGTTTTGTTCTGATTAAAGAAGGCACATTCTAACCCGGCCGGCAGTTACGTGGCATGGACGCATTGCTTGTCTGGTTACACTGGCTTTTTTACGGAGAACTTTGGTGGGTGTGCTGTCACTTAAACTGTGGATCCAGGAGCCAGGCGCTGGATTCCATTTCTTTCTCTCAATCACTCTCTCCGTTCTTTTCTCGAGTGGAATAAACACGATGCCACTTTCCTTTACCCCGATTTCATAAGACTTAGTGAATTCATGTCTACAAGTTGCTCCCAATATCTTAGCCACAAGGTATTTGCACATTTTGCTAGTTGCTATTTTGTTTGTTTGTTGTTTGGTCAAAATCAGCCAATATCTACTTTGTTTATAATCAAGCTGCACGTTTTGGGAGGGGTCTAGGTGAGAGAGGCCTGATCTATGGCCCCAGGAGAGTGGCATGGTCAGCTCACCATCTGGAAAGCTCTTTGAGATTTTCCTTCCGTGAAAGGCTTGCTTCTAGGGGGCCATTAGCATGACGAGGAGGTTGCATTCCAGTTTTGTAGGAAAGGGATCCACCCAAGAAAAGTGTACAAATGTAACTTGGCTCGTTTGGTGAGTCTGAATGCAAAAGTCACACTTCATATAAAACAACAGGAATGAAACCAAGCACTTACGCACATCTGAGATGTTAACAAAAGGAATTAAAACAAACAACAACCAAAATTTCCCTCAGGACTTTACTAATATAATCATTTGATGGAAGTAATTTTTAGATATACTTAAGTTGCTGAATATCTGCTAGTCTTCTGGGAGGACATAGAAAAAATACAATCAATGGGAAGACCTATACTCAAAAATAGTTAACATTAATGAGCACTGTATTAAAGAGATTTACATGATAAAACCAGTAATCCACACAACATTTCTATATTCTTTTCAAAATTAAAATATCTTGTTGTAGAGAAAGCAAGTAACTTGTCCAAACTCGCACTCTACATGGTTCTTTGACTCCATTGTTCACACTTGATTCATTTATTAATTAATTTATCTGTTTAATAAATATATGCTGGCTATGATGGCTGGTTGCTATTCTAGGCACTGGAGGTGCAGCAGTGAAGAAACCCAAAGCAGATCCCTGTGCCCACAAGGCTTGCCCTTGAGTCAGGGTGGCTTCTGAACTGTATCACGTTTAGCGTGACACCCACACCTTCTGAAGCTCCAGAAGCTAAAGTTCTCACCTGTAAAGTGGCAGCAAATGCTGGGTCTTTGTGGCAGGTGTTTGTTTTAGTAAATTGACTTTACATTGTGAATTCCAGAGGAACAGAGGTTGAAGTCTCGCTTTTATTTTGCCTCACATGCTTTGGAGGCTGGAAGTCCAAGATTAGGTTCCAGTAAAGAACCTCCTTGGGGTCACAGACTTCTTCATTGCATCCTCACATGGTAGAAGGGGTAGAATGGGATGCTAATCCCATTCATGAGGGCCCCAGCCTCATCATGACCTAGCACATCCCAAATGTCTTACCTTTTTAGCATATCTTGGGGGTTAGGATTTCAACATACAGATTTTTCAACAGAATTAGACCATTGCACCTGCTCAAGGTAAGCGAAGCCAAGGTGTGAGAGTGACTGGATGCTTTCACAAAGGAAGGGAAAAAACAAAGGGCAAGTCAGAATCCTCACTAACTTCTCTAGCACTGAGAGCTTCAGTGGTCAGGGGCATCAGTGATCTCTAAGAATTTAAAACAATTCCCACAGGGGAAATTTGGGTTGTCAAATCTTTTGAAAACGTTTTGTGAACATTAGTTCCAGTTGCTAAAATACATTCCTATTCAAAGAGTATTTCACTCAATCCTTCAGTTTCAAGGTTATGAGGATGTTCCATGTAGAGGAGGGGCCACATTCAGGCATCTGTGAATTCTTGATTTCAAACAAACGTGCCTTGCTTTCTGATAATATAACAAAGCTTCTATTGATGGAAACCAATGACATTAAAACTTACGTCACATCCACAGGCATGAGGAAATTAATCAGATGATTAATCAGCTTTAAGAAATGGGCCAGTCTTTCTGGGGTACACACAGGATTTCATTATAAATCATCTATCCTACCCTCATCAGGTAGGTAACTTGGTTGGAGCATTGTCTTGTACACCAAAAAGTTGCAGGTTTGATTCCCAGTCAGGGCACATACCTAGGTTGGTATTCATTTGATACCCAGTTGAGATGCAAATGGGAGGCAACTTATGGATGTTTCTCTCTCACATTGATGTTATTTTCTGTTATCTCTCTCTCTCTCTCTCTCTCTCTCTCTCTCTCTCTCTCTCTCTCTCTCTCTGCTTCTCTCTTCTTCTTCTCTTTCTAAAAATCAATAAAAAACATACCCTCAGAGGAGGATTACAAAATTTTAAAAAAGTAAACCACCTACCCCATCTTGTGTAGAGTCCTCTGTGCAACTCTCACACACACAAAATTGCCTCTACTGCTGAGACAGCTTTCTTGGACAATGGAAAGCTATAGTCTTTCATAAAAGAAACAACACAAGCCAAAAAATTGGTGTTTATGTAATAGTCTGGTGGTTGGGACACCTTGGAGAAGAGCACCCAAGAAACTCAGGGGGGTGATTGTGCTGTGGGCTATATGCTGGTCCACCCACTATCCTAATACCTGCATCTGGTGTCATTGGAGAGGCCCTCCAGGCCCACCTACTAATCAAAATCATATATCTTTTACCTGGTTTTCAACATGCTCTTGTTTACTTCTGTTGATGGTTGTGCAAAACAATTGCTGATGCTGCATATTCACATCGCCTTTGGAGACCCAGAGACCTTGAGCATCTGGCTAAGGTCCAGCTACTTATTCTTAGAATCAGGACCAGAAACTATCTATCAAAATTCTCTTGATCTTGTGATCTTTTCCTTTATCCACTCAACATTTGATAAAGCACTCAATCTAGTTCTTTGAGGAACTGAGAACAGGGAGAGGTAAGGAGGTCTCTGTCCTGAGGAGCCTGGGGTCTTTGTTGCTATGATTGCACTGGGAGTTCACATCAAAGGGAGAGAGGCCTTTGGATGCTTAGAGAAAGAGGATGGTTCTCATCCTTCATCAAATGCAGCTCAAACCAAATCAACACAAGTGGATTCCCTTAATAAAACCACCAGAAACAAGGTCAAAGTGACTATATATATGCTTTCTTATTTCCCCTGAGAGGCGAGTTAAAGAGCAGCCCCAAGTGACAACTGTGGGACTTGGACTGGGTCTTGTCACCTCCCCCCCCCCCCCCCCCCCAGCACTGCCTGGGATGAATCACACACCAGAGAACAACAGGGCTATTTCTTGAGGGTTATTTGTCAAGTTGACATCCCTGCCTAGAGTTATTTAGGGCTTTCTAAAGACACTCCTTTCCCTCTCTGATGCAGGAAGCACCTGCGAGGCTGTTGAGCAGTGGTTTTGCTCAATAGCACTTTGATATCCCTTTAGGCCATCAATTACTCTTCTGTGCCTGCCTGCATGGATGTAGGCTCATACAAAGATAGGGGGCTTTGAGAGGACGATAAAGAGGAAAAGGATGGTGAGTTCCTCTGGGATCTGTGGCCAGACACTGTCTGGAGGTGGGCTTCTTGCTGATTTCTGTGGGTGTTCTTCTAGGCAAGGACAGTCTGAGTCTTTGGTAGGCTGGACTTGAAACAGAACTGTGATGCAGAGTTATGCTCCTTGGAGAAAAATCTGGTCTGTAAGATGAGTGTGGCTGGGGCAAAACTGATCTCCTGATTCAGGTAAATAACTTAAGGGAGAAGGAATTTGGAGAGGAATCAGAGGAGAAAAATATAAGTAATTAGAAGACTTGGTGAATAGACCTCTGAAAGCAGTTAAGGAAATTAGAGCTGTTGAGTCTAGGGAAGGCAAGGGTGAACTGAGAACCAGCTTGATTACAGAGAGAATAATTGTGCAGAGATTATGGTCATTTCCACTGATAATATGATGTGGGATAGAGAGACTTAAATTGCTGCCTAAGGATATTTAGTGTAGACTAGCCTGTCTGGGATATTGCATTGTTTTTATTCATGAGATGGTGGGGCTCCTTCCTTAGAGATTTGCATGAATGAAAATGACATCCTTCCAGCTGGAGTGTTTTAGGAAAAGTTTAAACAGCATGTGGGTCTATTCCCTTTACACTACCCGACAGTCCAGCTTGACCCTTATGTCTCAATTTGTTTGGCAGAATCAAGAGTCATTCTCTCCATATTCTAAGACATTCCCTCTCTGCCTACTTCTAATCCATTTTGCATATTGAGGTCTCCTTATTATCTTCCTTAAATTTATTTTAGGGCATGACAATGTTCTCCTCAAAAAACTTTAATGCCTCATTCATTCACTCAACAAATATTGAGTACTTATTGTATTGTTGAGTCCATTGTATTGAACACCTATTATGTGCCTAGCACTACACTAAACTTTGTGCCTACATTGTGGCATTAAATGTAATAGAGCCTCAAGAAGGTCACTCAGTCTTCATGTTCTTTTCCTAAAATTTCTTAAGGCTCCCACCATTAAGTTTAACATGGATTTCTGACTCTATGTTTGCTACAAAACTTGCTTTTCTACCAGCCTAGTCTATTTGCTTAACCCAATCTGGGCCTTGGCTTTTGCCATAACTGATGCATAGAATATTCTTATCCAAAGCCCAGCTCTCCTTTGGAATGACCACAGTCTCCCCTCCTTTAGGAGGACTTCTGTGGCTACTTATGGGGGCACCTCAGCACCCATAGTGCTTACTTGGCACTAGATATTTTCTGCCTGAGTACAGACTGCAAACCAGGCAGCTGCCGTGCCTACCACGAGCACGTCACTATGCTCCCATGAGGACAGTCACTATGGATAAGACCTAAAAGAGCCATGACCAAGTGGACTTTCTCTCCATAGTCAAAGCTCTGCTGTGAGCTGCTATGAAAGGGAGGGGGTGGGGGAGTCTGCGGAAGGGCAGCTTAGGTGTTGGCCAGTGTTTCCAGAGCATTTTATACCAGTAAAAAAGAGTGAGAAAATTGAGTCGCTAAACTTGAAGGAAGAAAGGCTTTTGGAATTATTTAATATTTAAGAAAGGCTTTGGAGTTATTTAACTGACCATTTTGGATGGGTCAGTTATTGGAGTATGATCCTGAATACTAAAAGTTTTGGGGCTTGATTTCCAGTCAACGCATGTATTTGGGTTTCTAATTCGATCCTGGTAGGAGCACATACACGAGGCAACCAATCAATGATTCTTCTTCACATTGATGTCTCTCTCTGTCTCTGTCTCTGTCTCTGTCTCTGCCTCTGTTTCCCTCTCCCTCTCTTTTTCTCTTCTCCTCTAAAATCAATAAACATATTTTCAGGTAAGGATAAAACAAACAAACAAACAAAACTACCTCATTTTACAAATGAAGAAACTGAGGACCAGAGAAATGGGTTTACCCAAAACCACAAGGTGAAGAAGTCATAAATGTATCTGTTCTCCTCATCCATGACACTATCCTGTCTCTATATAGTTCAACAATTAGAATCCTAAAGAACTTGACAATTCAGGACACACATAAAAAAAAAAAAAAAGGAAATGTATTAGTTTCCTATTGTGCTGTAAGAAATGACCATATCTGACTGGCTTAGACAACACAAATTTATTATCTTGTAATTCTGTAGGTTGGAAATCCAACATGGTTCTAACAGGGTTAAAATCCAAGTGTTTTTCAGGGCTTTGCTACTTTATAGAGGCCCTAGAGGAGACTCTGTTTCCTTATCTTTCTAGTTTCTAGAAGCTGCCCACATTTCTTGGCTCATAGCCCCTTCCACCATCTCCTAAGCCAGCAATGATGTGTGGGGTCCTTCTCACATTACATTATTCCACTCCCTTTCTGCCTCCCTCCCTGTTCTTTTAAGGACACTTATAATTACATTGGGCTCACCTAGATAATATTCTGATCTTAAGGTCAGATTAATAGCAACCTTAATCCCTGACCAGTTTGGCTCAGTGGATAGAGTATCAGCCTGTGGACTGAGGAGTCTCAGGTTCAAATTTGGTCAAGGGCATGTACCTTGGATGTGGGCACATCCCCAGTGGGGGATGTGCAAGAAGCAGCTGATCAATGTTTCTCTCTTATTGATGGTTTTAACTCTCTATCCCTCTCCCTTCTCTGTAAGAAAATCAATAAAATATATATTTAAAAAATAGCAACCTTAAGTTCTCTTTGCTGTGCAACATAATATATTCACAGGTTCTAGGGCTGAGGATTTGAACATCTTTGGTGGGGTTGTTAAGGAGTAGGAAAATGAGAACAAAGACCAATTCTTTTTCTTATTTATTTGATTTCTCTAATTCCCTGTGACCAGAGAAGGTCAATTTGAAAATGTTCTAGATCTCTGTATTCAACCCCAAACTTCTCTCTTGAGTTGTGGTATGGTTAATATGGCCAAGACACAAAGGAAAGAAACAAAAAAGCTAAAGTATATAGAAAAGGAGGTTCACAAATGTTGGTTAAAGTGGAAGATGTGTGTAGTTGCTGAGGGGCTGGGAATGCCTCGGCTTAAAGGCTGTGTTTTAATTTGCCAGTGTAGGGAGTTTATATGAGACGTCTAGATGAAATCCATATGTTTTCCACTTTAAGTGTTTGCCTTGAAGTAGGCTTATTGATTATTAAAATCAGTTAATAAGAGTGTGGGAGTGAGAGAATATCCTAGACAATTTAAGGAAGGAATCAACCAATTTAAGATTGGGAGCATTTCATAGAGGCAGGCCTCTCAGAATCTGAAGATCCTTAGGAGTTTTCCTCACATCTTATGCAAGACCCTTTACAAGACTTTTGACAGCTCATTACTGCTCTTCTTTGTGAAGTTGGGGTCAGAGGTTGTAAATCATTTAGATTCCCTTAGATCAGTGGTTCTCAACCTGTTTAATGCCTCGACCCTTTAATACAGTTCCTCATGTTGTGGTGACCCCCAACCATAAAATTATTTTCAATGCTACTTCATAACTGTAATTTTGCTACGTTAATGAATTATAATGTAAATATCTGTGTTTTCCGATGGTCTTAGGCTCTACAGCAGTGGTTCACAGGTTGAGAACTGCTAGCAGGGTCTTCAAAAGACCTAAGGATCTTCAGATTCTGTGAGGCCTGCCTCTATGAAATGCTCCCAATCTCAAATTGGTTGATTCCTTCCTTAAATTGTCTAGGATATTCTCTAACTCCCCCACTCTTATTAACTGATTTTAATAACCAATAGGCCTACTTCAAGGCAAACACTTCAAGGCCTACTTCAAGGCAAACACAAGGCAAACAACATGAGGAACTATATTAAAGGGTCGTGGCATTAAAAAGGTTGAGAACCACTGCCTTAGGTCTTCAATTCTCTGAGCCTATGATTTCCTGTGAATCCCTAATTTAATCTTTAATTAATTCTTGGTATTGGTAAAAAAATCAGGTGATCTTTCTCTGTTTGGGTGGTAGGATATGACTGTTGTTATATCTGCATTAGAGAGTCTGTGTAATATTTAGTCCTCATTTATGAGACTGTGAGGCTATGGAGGAAGATCCAGTAGACTCAGTGGCTTCACAGAGCTCTCTTTTCCTCAGACACTGTAGTGGCTGTTGTTTAATCTGCCTCAAACCTTTACCCCCGAGAAACCAAGATGGCGGCATAGGTAAACACCTGAACTTGCTGCCTCACACAACCACTTCAAAACTACAACTAAAAGACAAAACAGACATCATCCAGAACTACAGGCTGAGTGGAATTTCTACAACTAGAAGGAAAGAGAAAAGCACACTGAGACTCAGAGGAGCTGTGGAGTGAAGTGCAGAGATATGGAGGCACCCAGACACATGCTAAAAGGGGCTGGCAACTGAGTACAATGTTGTCTTTCTCCATTGGGAGGGAGACACAAGCTCTAGACTGCTCTGAACTCCAGTTCTGGGTGAGTCTCTGGAGACCCAGACTCATATGGGGAGAAATTGGACTGTCTGGCATCGGGCCGGAACACGAGGGCAGCTTTCACTCAGAGGTGCAGTGATTACTGTGCGGGACACTGAGACCCAGGGGCCTCTTAGGGTGGACTGATGGTCAACCATTGCTGTTTGTTCCACTCTGAGACCATGCCCCATCCAAGCTGCTTAAAATAAACCATGGCACCAAACTCACAGACTCAGGCCAACCTTAGGGTCCCAAAGTGAATATTCTATTGTGTGGTCATGGTACTACCATACTTGTTTGTTGGAAAAACAGAAGTTTAGAGAGTACTCAGTAAATTCACTGGTAAACTCAATATTCTCGCATACAAGGAGGAAGAAAGAAAAACAGGGAGGGCTGGGAAGCGAGAAAAGTAGTAGGAGAAATAGAGAGGCATGACCCAGCCAACAAAATGCCTATAGAATATCTCTCCTGTGTGAGACTGTGCTAGTTTCAGCTTGTCATTCCAAAGCAACAAGCAGAAACTTTGTTTGTGACGACAGATGCTAAGAGTTAGGTGTGTCTGGTGTAAGAAAAACGCACACCCAGGTATAAATGGTGAGCAGCATAGTAAGTGGACAATTACTCATGACAGCTCTTAAGGAAGGAACAAGGATGAAATGAGCACATGCTCAAACTAGAAGTTAAAATATATGGACAATGTTTTTATGATAGTCATTTAAAGCCTGGGACAGTCCACACAAAGAGGCTGTGACGTCTCCTTCAGAGGGAGGTCGTGGAGAATAGCTTGGACTGCCTAATGGCTGCTTCACAAGCTTGATTACAGGTCTGCATATCTGCCTGTCCCATCTGCTTCTCAGCAACACCTCAGGGGATGGGACGGCACATTATCCCTTTGGACGCTTAAACATAGTCTGTCTGACTTTGCTTTTGTATTTTTTTCCTGGGGGAGTTAGTTTTTCATGTTTGTTTTGTGAAGAAAAGGCTCAATATATTTTTTTCTTTTCTCTCTCTCTTTTTTTTTTTTCAGTAAACAGTTGAATGCAATGTATACAACTTTGTCCAAACTTTGTAAATGCTTCCAGATTTGGATATGGTGTTTATGCAGCTTTAGAAAGTCAGGATGGATCTGAAAGGTCAGTAGATACCTGAACTTTTGACTGCTCCTCAGCTCACATGCTGTGTAGGCATTGTTTTATCTTCAAAATGGGAAAATGAGGCGCTATTCTTTAGCCATATCTTGCTCACAGAGCCTTTCCCCTCCTGCAGACTGTGCCACCACCCCCCAAGCTAAAACACACCCCAGGAAACCATCACACCATTGTGAAAGCACTAATCGCTCCGGGCCACTTGGTCTTACTTCCTGGACTGCGTCACAGGCCACAGCCTGGTGGTTCCCACATTGTTTCTGTCATCATCCCAAGGAGCGTAACTCTTGATTCTGAGTCTGGGCAGGACAGCCTGTCTCAGCACAAACTTTTATGTAAGTGGCTGTGGGGAGAGCTGGCAGTAAACAAACTTTTTTTTTTTTTAGCCTTTGTTTTCTCTGCAGCCTTGAATATTTTCTCTCTGGGCTTGCTGCTGTGCTCCTGCGACAGGATGGCACACTCCCAGCTTAGAAATGTCTTGCGTTGCATTTCTATACTCTAAAATCAGAACAAAGTGGACCCAAGTGTTCAAAGAAATGGAATTACTGAGAATGGGAACATTTAGATGGATTTCTCCACAGGGGGATTTGAGGTGGCATTCCGAAAGCTTGTCCACACATCTGTGCTGCTGGTAACTGCTGGTAACTTCAGTGCCACGGAGCTGGGACCCAGAAGATGGTAGCAACCGACCTGGGGTGGAGAAATGATTTCATGGCTGCCAAGTCCCGACGTCCAGTGTCAAAGTCAGACCCACTGTGTGAGCACAGTATACAGCTACGAGAACAAAGGGACTGAGTATTTGTAGAACCCTTTTTTCCTTGGTCCACTCCATCTCAAGGAAAGAACAATTTATAATAACAGCCTCAAGACACTCTGCCTCTAACTCCCCTTACAAATTTAGTAGAAATCCCTCCCAGGTAGTCAGTTCCTGGGGATTTCTTGTAGGGACAGTCAGGCAGATAGGACAGGCTCCCGTTCACTGAGGGTAACCCTGGGGGCCGGGGCTGTTGCTCCTGTGGTTGACGGATGTCACCTGTGAGGCTACCTGGGATCAGCTGCTTGTCCCAAACATTTATTGCCCCCTGCTCTGCGATAGTTCCCTGAAAGTCCTCACGCCCTCGGGTCCCCAGCAGTGGCCAGCGGCTCCGGGGGCGTTACTGTGCTGAAAGCCAGGAGGATTTCTCTGTATCTCTGAATCATGCAAATCATTTCACTATGAATTACCGGCTGCAGTTGTCCTTTTGGGGAGCGGTAGGGATGGGAAGCACATCACATTCCTTTCAGTTTTCCTCGAGTCTATGGGGAGCCCTGAGAGAGAACTTACTGCCAATGTTCTGGCCACACTGCTACAGGATCAAGAAGCTGCCTCGCTGGCAAGGCTGGGTCTGGGGCTATCTTAGTCCCACCTCTCTCATATTTCTAGCGACACCCAGAGAACTAGCCCAGAGCCACCTGGAAAGGAAGTGGCTTCCGAAGGCTACTTGCTAGTCCTTACCACATGGAACTAGGATTGGCTACCACATTTGTGGTGCCAGTGCAAAACAGAAGTGGCCCCCCCTTTAAAAAAAATATCAAGAATTTCAAGATGGCAACAGTTAAGTATTTCACTCAGTGCAGGCCCTATGCAGATACACAGGTGGCATGCCATGGAGGTGCCCCGAATGCAGCTTTTATGTGATGTCTCTAGTTTTCGAAGTGGAGTGGCTGGAAGAGGTAAGTTCTTTGTTGGTCATATAAGGAAGTTTATGTCAGAGACACTCCAGCTGGCTGCTTTTAGCAGGGTACTCTAACCAGGTAGTGCCTCATGGGGTCACTATAGAATAGATAATAGGTACCAATACTTCTGTAGATTAAATCATTTTATAAATAATAAACAGCTATTAAACCCTAAGTCCTCATGACACCCATACTAAGCAGGCACTATTATTTCCCCCTGCTTTACATATGAGGAAACAGAGGCACATCAGAATTTAAGAAAATATTCATTTAGAGTCCTGTTTTCAGCTTTTTCAAGTCTCCCTGGAACTTACTACTCCCAGAGGTACTGAATCATGCCAAACTCACAGGTAACTACATGCTACAAAACAAATGTGTTCTCCACAGGGGCAGGCACTACCATTCCAGTAACTGAAATATTTATTTCCAAGATTCAGGGCATCGCTTTGGGAATTAAGGTGCCTGGGGTGACTGAAGTCGGAATCAGAAGGTTTCTCAGTGAGCACAGAATCAAAACAAAACTAATTGCATAATCTCAGGGGAGGTGGCGAGACTAACGCAGAATCTGGGAAATCGGCCTCCTGGTGCCATGCAGTGCTTCCTGGCGGGTGGAGCACTCCTATCTGCTGAGCCCTGGCCTCTCTTGTCTGCTGCCACTCCCGCCACCTCACCCAGGCCATTCACAGTACAACTGAGAGGGTTGTCCGTTTCTTTACATTGTTGCATTCTGGTCTGGGGTTTGATCCCAAACATCATGATCCCAGCAGTAGCTGATTTACAAATCAACTTTAAGAATGCTTCATCCATAGAAAGCCCGTTGATTTCTACCAGTTTCTACTTCCCAGAGCAAATGGAATATGGATTGTGTGCTGCCATGAATTTAGCATTTACGTAGTTCTAAAGAGTAGAATGTTAAAGTGTTAAAAAGGAGATTATGTTGATTCTTCTGCGAACTCAGGATAAAGATGCCAGGCTGGCCCTTCAGAGTAAAGGAACTCTCCGGAGCCCCACCTGTGTGGTGTTAAATAATTAAGGAAACTGCACCTGGGTAGGTTTCAGGTAGGGCGGAGGAGGTAGTCTAAAGACTTGCATCAACAGAGAATTTGGTTTTTTGCTTTGTAAAGTATATGATTGTCTAACCCAGTGGTCGGCAAACTCATTAGTCAACAGAGCCAAATATCAATACTACAACAATTGAAATTTCTTTTGAGAGCCAATTTTTTAAAACTTTAACTTCTTCTAACATAAGGCGACCAGAAAAGCGGGACAGTCCCGATTTTTAACAATTTGTCCCACGTCCTGCAGCGTTCGGGCCTTTTTTTTGAAACGCCTTGGGAGGCGGAACAAATTGTTAAAAATCGGGACTGTCCTGCCAAAAGCTGGAGGTCTGGTCACCTTAAACAATATGGCTTGTGATTTCATTCCCTACTTTTTTATGTTCAAATAAGCTCTTTCAAAGTGAAATCAAGATACAGTAATAATTGTTCATAGCTAAATTAGAGAATCAAATAGCACTTCTAAAGCATCTGCTATTGGTAAGATATTGTTTTAAGCATGTTACATTAATTCAGTTGGCCCCATATCTTCATAAAGTAGCATATCTCTCTCTCTCTCTCTCTCTCTCTCTCTCTCTCTCTCTCTCTGGCAAAGAATGGTAAGAGTTTCAGTTTCCTCCTGCTCCAGTCTGTAAATTTCTCAAAATGAATTTCTGTAGGATATGACCTTAGTAGAATCTCATTCCTACATGTGGTTTTAAAAATCTTTCCACTTTCAAGTCTGCCTCCCGGCAAAGGGAGGGGCCAGACAAGAAAGCCAGGGTCGGAGGCCCTCCCTGGGTTTCCCCAGGCCTCATCTCCCCGGGAGTGTTTCCCAGAATCTCTGGTTTCATCCCTCCTTCCTCTTCTTTGGCTTCCTCCCCTGCCACCACAAAGAGCCACATGCTAATGATCATGTACACCAGCACCTCCTCCTCCCCAGGCGCTCAGGGCCAAGCCACGCCCCACACCCATCTCCTGGGTCCCTCACACACTGTCCTGAGCCCTGGGAGGGTGGAGACTGCTCACCAGCCTGGTGCTCACAATCAGACCCATGCCTGCAGGTGAGGGGGTAATTTGGCTCCGGGGCCAAAGATACTCAAAACCAAGCCCTGTGCAGAATTCCCCTCATAAATCTTGGCTTTAACTACAAATTATTTAGACTTATCTCATTTTACTTCCTTCTCTCCCATCAAATTCAAAGGACTGGAGACGTAAGAGAAACACTGACTCTGAATTAAGCAGCGTCATGAACTCGATCATCTTTAAGTCTCTCATTTCATAGAAGTGGGGACTCTCAGGAGCAGGGAGAGGCGGGATCAGAAGCTGTCCACAGACAAAAGGGCCTTTGCAAAGCCAAACTTGCTATGGGCTTTACAATGGGCGGTTCAGCCCAAATGAAACCCAAGATAAAAGGTCAGCCCACCTCACTGTGACGTCATTGCCCTTAATAATTGTCCTGGGTGGTACACCTCCAGAAGTTTCAAACAGGAAATAACAAGATTCCAGGGGCTACAGTAAGACAATAATGACAGCTTGGGAGTGCAGCTGCAGCCACTTTCTGCGATTAGGGCCTCCGTACCTCCCCTTGGCCCTGACAATGGTTCTAGGTGCTACCTGACTCCTAAGGCTTTTCTTACACGCAGTTCAAGTACCTGCTTGCAGGCTTCCCCTTGCCCAGCACACAAACAAACTTTAAATGACAAAGGAAAACACTGGTGGCACGTTCCAAGGCAGGCTCCAGGCGGGGATTTCCCAGAGTTTGTTATGAGAGGCAACCTGTTCTGCCCCCCAGCACGGGAGGAGCCAGGAACCAGGTGGAAAAGCCATGAGTCAGGCCCAGAGAATTTCAGTTTCAACACCCACTCTGCAAGAGGCTGTTTAATTATACCTGTTACCTCCAATGAAAAGGTCACCCACTCTATCGTAAATAATTAATTGCTGGCTGCTTCACTTGTTCTGGTTCTAGTTCCTTAACATTTCTGGTTAATTTTTTGTAGGAAAACCATGATGTGGTTTGTTTTGTCTTATGGGATGGTAACCAGAGTCGATGGTCATTTGGTGGGCTGTCAGCTCTCCTTTCTAAAAGACATCTTAGTCAAGAATAATGCTTAGCGCTGTCATGCTTGCTGGCTTTCCTTGTTATGATGACAGTGAGAAAGAGGAGAGTTGCCAAGTCTGATCTATAATCCTTCATCATAATGTAGCCCCTTCATTCATTTAAGAGAAAAATGGCCAAAGTTCTAATTTGTTGGAGATTATTTCTAGGGGAGATGTGGGGAATGAGGGATTGGTAGGAGGAAGAATTGTCAAATGTGTTTTGATAATTTCTTCACCTTATTTTTCTATCCTTTTCTCTACATTATACTCATTTAATGCCTATTATAAGCTCCTTATTAACAGAAGCACATAATTTGTACCCATATCTATAGCCAATCTGATTTCCTAGGCTCTGAAGCTTGATAACTGTGGGGCCTCATGTAAGAAAATTAAATATTTATTCAGAATAAGGAAAGAAATCAACATAAGTTGAAAAATTTTAAATGCTGACAAATACCACAAAAATTACAAAAATCCAAAAAAAAAATAACATACTGTCTTTAATAACTAACCACCTGACATATGTCTATAATACTGCTTTCTTCACACATATTTGCCTGCATACTCTTTGATCACCTCTTCTTGTGACAATAATTTTCTAGAAAAACAATAGAAGGATAATGCAGTTTTTTTCTCTAGCATTGTCAATCAATTTTTTTATTTTGTTTTAGATTAAATAGTTGGGATGTAGGAACATGTGACACACGTGGGGACATATCTTTGATTTATAGTACTAGTATAAGTTTATGCCCTTCAGACACAGAGAGGCCTTCCTTTTTGACTAGATAGATATCAATGAGAGTTGCAATCTCTGTTTACAATTTACATGTGTGATGATTGGAGGAATTCCCACTGATCAGCTTTTGCCTCCACAATCCCACACCTGGGAGATCCTCCAGGACCAGATTCTGCTCAGCACATTAACCTCATGGTATGACATCTGGCTGTGTGCCTTCATATCACAATGCTGGATGAGTTGGCAAAATGAGGTTCTAGGAGTATTTCTAGAAGAAAATCCTACAACAACAATGAATAGCAATAATTTAACTATTATATATAGAGTTGACTATGAATCATTTAAAAATAAACCTAAACCAAATACGTTCCAACTTATCTTTGCCTCACCAGAACCCCAAAGGGGCTGTGGCTGCTCTACAGCAACTCTGCACAACAGAAATGATAGTCCTAACTGATTTCAGTTAAAATCATTTACTTTTTGCAAATTTTACAAAACTCATGAGCATGGCCCTATAGCTGAAGCTTCATTAACATCACAGTAATTTTGCCTCTGTTCGTATCCATTTTAAAGCCTAGTTCAGTGCTCCATAAATAGCTGTTAATTGAAGAAATGAAGAAATTAATCTGTAAAAGACAATGAAGAGTAATGAAAGAGGACATTAAAGTTGAGGCTGTGCCAAGCAGTGTCTCTGCCTGATGCAGGCCCAAAAGCAGGCAGGCGGCTGCCCTGGGAAAATGCCATGGATGTTTTAGGCCGGAGATCTGGATTTTAGACCATGACACTTTTCAAAAGCAGAGTCATCTTGGCAGTGAGTGAAGGTAGGAGGACAGCCTGCATGTACCAGAGAAAAAAAGGATAGAGGTTAGGTAGAGAGTGGAGATAGAAGGACAGAAAAAAAAAAAAAAAAAGTTTTTTTTTTTTTTTTTGTCTCAGTAGTTCTTCAATTCTTCCCCCAGCAATGGCAATTCTGTGTGTAGCCTGGAAGGAGAGCATGTCAGAAATCACTTGTGAGCAGGTATATAAAGGTTTCCAAGTGACTCACCAATCAATGACAGCGATCTGTTAGCCCTGGAGGGAATCCTTTACTGAGTCTGAAGATTCTCCCGAATTTTTAGGAGACCTCTGTAGTTAGCTCTTTTTTTCCCCCTAGATAGGAAAACAGTTTCATGAGTGGGTGTGTGATCTGTGAGAATCATTCGTCAACCTAATGAGGTCCATTGCAGAGCTGGGGTGAGACCTCATATCATCTATTTCCTAGTTTTCTAAGGGCTTTCATATTCTCCTGTTTGTTCATTGACTGGATGACTGCGTATTGACTGTAGATTGGTAGCTCTGACATGCCAGGTACTCTTTAATTCTGAGGACACAGTGGTGGGCAAAACTGGCAAAACCCTTGCTCTCATGGAACTTCCATTCCAGTAGGAGGACAAATAGTGCACAAACAAATGAATAGTGTATATCAGCTCTAGATTGTGATAAATGCACCGAAGAAAATAAAACAGGGGGTGGGGTACAGATCTGGAGTGGTGTATGCGTGTTGTGGTAACAGCAATTTCAGGAGTGTGCTCTCTATTGAGGAGATACCTGGAACTGGAATGGTGAGAAGGAGGTGGGTGAGCAAGCATCTGGGCAAGAGTAATCCAAAGAGAAAGGGAATGCCAATATGAAGGCCTCAGACCCAGAGGAGCTGGCACCTTATAGGAACAGAGAGCACACCAGTGTGTCTGCAAAGTGAAGTAGTAGAGAAAGGGATGCAATGAGATTAGATGGACAATGGCCATATGGTGATGGGTTCTGTAGACTATGATGAGAATCATGGATTTAGACAAATGAGCTTCCCCATTCAGACAAATTAACTCTCCATTTTACAGTGCTATCCCACATACCTAAAGGGTGATCA
This sequence comes from Pipistrellus hanaki, assembly GCF_964339955.1. Classification (NCBI taxonomy): domain Eukaryota; kingdom Metazoa; phylum Chordata; class Mammalia; order Chiroptera; family Vespertilionidae; genus Pipistrellus; species Pipistrellus hanaki. The sequence goes on along the minus strand of NC_140505.1, from coordinate 76,217,390 downwards.
TGGTGAATGTAAAGACCACCCGTGCCAGTGGCAGGTTCAGGAAATGATGAGAATGACGGAAGGGATCTTTGCTGGCATGCTTTCCCAAGAGAGTAAGCTGGCATCATGTGCACAGACAACTTTTACAGTTTAAAAAGACGACTTTGGTTACGGTGAGTGGACAGACTCTCGTGGGGTAAGAGAAGTAGCGGAGAGGCCAGTTAGAGGATTATTGTGGTAGTTCAGGCTAGAAATGGTGCTTCACCATGGTACTTACAGGCACACATTTTGGGGGTATTGCTGAGAAGACTTGCTGAACAATTGGAAGAGGGTGTAGGAAAGCAGGAGAGGAGGATACTGTTGTATTGGCTGAGATAGGAAAGATGGAAGAGAAATAAAATTTTTGTAAGAAAGATAAACATTCTGTTTGGCTGTGTTGTTTGTGACACCTAATTATATGTTAAATATGACACTGGACAGAAGATATGGAACCCAAGGAGGAGGGTGGGGCTGTGTTTATATATTATTGGTTTTATTGGCTCATATTGATGTTTCAACAGTGTTGTGAACAGCCAGGCAAACGCACGGTTTAAATCATGCCATTGACACAGGTGAGAAGTTAACTAACTAGTTGTTCACTAAAAATTTTCATTCCTCCAAAGAAGAGTTGTTGATGTTGGAAGGAGCTGCCCACAAGGACTCATTTCTTAGCCCCTCTAGTCACAACATGGGACTAATGTTTCCAAGTCAAGGCATTTATGAAGTGGTAATGTCATCAATTCTTTCTTTTTCCTTTTAATGGGTGGTTGCAAAAGATAATGTGTTCCCCAGGCAGTATTCCTCTACCTTGACACTATTGACATTTTGAGCCAGAAAATTCTTTGTTAAGGGATCTTAACAAAGGTGTGCATTTCTGGCCCCTGCACACTATATGCTAGTGGTGCACCCAATAGTGATAATTAAATGTAATTCCACATGTTCCCCAGAAAGCAAAATCACTTCTGGTTGAAAACAGCTGCTCTAGGAGGTAGTGAAGCCACAAAATAAAAGAGCTCTAGGTTCCAGAATCACTGCACAGAGTACAGTCATCACCCACTGACTGGGAAGACACACTGTACTTTCACACGAGTTAAAATAAATGCTTAGTGTGTTAAGTCATTTATGTACAACTAGGAGCTTATAGGTTACATCAACTGTTAATTAAAATACTAATAATTCCATTAGCAAAAAAAAAAAGTAAGAAAACCCCTAAAAACCACAGTCTTTTGTCTCTTCAATGCTACTAGTTAGCTGTGTGATGAATTAAACCGTTCAAATATTCTTAGTTTATTTTCTCATCTGAAAATAAGGCAAAGTTGGACTAGATATGTAGTTTCCAAACATTTAAGACTACAACTCAACAAAATAAAGGATAAAAATCATATGATCATCTCAATAGATAATGGAGATATGGAGGAAACATAATAAAATTCATACATGACAGGTTCTCAGTTAACATTATACTCAACAGTGAAAAGCTTTTAGCTCTAAGATCAGAAATAAGACAAGGATGCCACTCTTACCATTTTTACTCAACATTCTAGTTTTGGAAGTCCCAACCAGAACAATTGTGAATGAAAAAAAAAAAAGTGATTCAAATAGGAAAAGAAATAAAACTGTCTCTATTTGCAGATAATATAACATTGTACATAGAAAATCCTAAAGACTCTATCCAAAAACAGAACTAATCAATGAATTCACTGAAGCTGGAGGATACAAAATCAATATGCTAAAACCTATTGTGTTTCTATACACTAATAATGAACTATCAGAAAGAGAACTTAAGAAAATGATCACATTTACAATTGTATAAAAAAACCCACAAAATTCTTGGAATAAACTTAAACCAAAAACGTGAAAGACCTGTACACTAAAAAGTACAAGTCATTGCCTGGTTGGTGTGGTTCAGTGGTTGAGGATCAACCTCTAATCCAAAAGGTCATGGTTCAATTCCTGATCAGGGGATTGTGAGTTTGATCCCCAGTGTGGGGCATGCAGGAGGCAGCTGACCAACGTTTCTCTCTCATCATTGATGTTTTTATCTCTCCATCTCCCTTCCTCTCTGATATCAATAAAAATATATATTTTAAAAACTTATGAAACACAAAACAAATAAAAAACCCTATATGACATTAATGAAAGGAACTGAAGACCCAATAAATAAAAATATAGTGCATGCTCATGGATTGGAAAAATTAACATTACTAAAATTTCCATACTACTCAAAGCAATCAACCTACAGATTCAATGTAATCCCTATCAAAAGTTCAATATTATTCTTTATGGAAATAGAACAAACAATCCTAAAATTTATATGGAACTACAAATAATACTGAATAGTCAAAAATACTGAAAAAGAAAAACTAAGCTGGAGACATGATGCTCCCTGATTCCAAACAATATTACAAAGCTATGGTAATCAAAACAGTATGGCATTGTAAAAATAAAACCAGAAACATTGATCAATGGAACAGAATAGAGAGCCAAGAAATAAACCCATGTCAATTAATTTATAACAATAGAGTTAAGAATTTACAATGGAAAAATATAGGCTCTTCAATAAATGGCTTTGGGAAAACAGAACAAACACATGCAAAATAATGAAACTGGACCACTATCTTACACCACACACAAAAATTAACGCCAAATGGATAAAATACTTGAATATAAAACCTGAAACCATAAAACTTCTAGAAGAAAACATAAGTTATAAGCTCTTTGACACAGGTCTTGGTGATAATAATTTAATGTGACACTAAAACAAAATCAACAAAACAAAAAATCAACAAGTGGGACTAGATAAAATTAGAGAACTTCTCTTCATTTCAAGAAAATGAAAAGACAATCTACTGAGTGGGAGAAAATAATTGGGAAACATATATTTGATAAAGGGCTATTATCCAAAATATAAAAAGAACCCATACAACTCAGTAGCAAAGAAACCCCCACAATTTTATTAAAAGATGAGAAGCAAATCTAAACAGACTTTTTTTTTTTTTTTTTTTTTTTTTCCAAGAAGACATACAGATGACCAACAGGCACATGAAAAGGTATGCAACATCACTAATCATCAAGGAAATGCAAATAAAACCACAATGAAATATCATTTCGCACCTGAAGAATGGCTATTATCAAAAGACAAGAAATAACTGAAACCGGTTTGGCTCAGTGGTAGAGCATCCGTCTGCGGACTGAAAGGTCCTGGGTTCGATTCTGGTCAAGGGCATATACCTTGGTTGCGGGCACATCCTGGGTAGGGGGTGTGCAAGAGGCAGCTGGTCGATGTTTCTCTCTCATCGACATTTCTAGCTCTCTCTCTCCCTTCCTCTCTGTAAAAAATCAATAAAATATATATTTTAAAAAAATAGTAAATGCCAATTATATCTTAAAATACAACTGCAACTCACAGAAAGAAATACATTGTGACTCAGGACACATAAGAATTTAACAGAAAAATACTTGTTATTATTATGAGCAAATATCGCTGATATAAATTGGATACTACATCATTGTTAGAGTTATGGCTACAAAAACTTTGTGAGAAAATAATGATTTTATTGTGTTGAAAAGTAAGAAGTTTTAACTGAATTCTTTCCCATAGCAATCACCTTGAGCACTACTCATAAAAACCCATTTTGTGTAGAAATTTTGTTTTTCTAATAGAAAGGAAACCTAATACTCCATTTCAAATCCAAAGAAAACCCAGGTTCTGGCCTCCACATTGCTTCTGACAGACTATATAATCTATAAAAGTGGTGTAAGGAAAATATGTTGCTTCCACCAGGAATTCTGGTGAGAGAGAAAATGACATTATTTGTAGCACTTTCCAAAGGCCAGTTCTATATAAATATAAGGTGTTATTCTATCTGCCTTTCATAATTAGAAAAAAAAAATGTTATGAGACATTTTCTTAAAAAAAAAAATAAGACTATGAATCCTGGGTAATTGCTACCATAGACATTCAATAGAGCATGGAAATCAAACTCAAATGGTAGCCTATTTTCCTGTCTCAAACTCTTTTCCTCGATTAAAAAAATCCTAAGCCCTAAATCTACAGGCTGCAGTGGAAGTGAAGGAACCAGTCTCTGCTGAGATATGCCCCTTTCTCAGGCCTTGAATGGAAAGATTTATGAAAAGTAAGGTATAATAAAGTTAATGAGAATGTACAAGTGCATTGAAAGACTCCAATTTAGCCCAGAGGACCTCACAGTTTCTTCCTTTGCAACATAGTCCACTGGGGTTATACATTACTTTGCCAATTGGTTCCAGAAGTTGGTCAACTGTTTTGATATCTCTCTGAGGAGTTACCTTTTATTGCTCACAGCACGGACACTTCCTAAGACTGCAATTTCTTGGACTTCAATTACCTGTGAAGTCTCTCTTGGAAAGGTTAAGACAAGTTTAAAGGGAACCATTTTCTTGCTTTTTCTATCCAGTATGTTAATATTTTATATGTCAGTGGATATGAAGAGAAATTATACATGGTAAAAGAAAGAGATTTTTAACAGATCTAAGGCAAAAATAGGCTTAGATATCAATGGAGAGGATGTATACACTAAGATGTTTTTTATTCCAGAAAAATTAGAGACTAAAACATCATCATTATCAATCATCTGAGAACTCTCTAACCTTGAGATTCCTGGATACTTTTCTTAATAATAACATTTATAAGACTTATAATGAAAACAATAATAGCTGGAGTAAACATTTATTTATCTCTAACTAAGTGATGGACATGGTGCCAAGCATTTTATATGTACTCGTATTGTTTCATGACGTCTTCAACATAACCCAAGGAAAATTTTATTATTATACCAATTTTGCTTAATGAGGATTAGTAACTTGCTCAAATAAAGAGCAAGTTACTAATCCTCATTAAGGAAAGCTAACAATTGTCACTGTAAAGATTTGAATTTGAATAAATGAAATCCAAAGTTCGTACTCTTTTTAATATTTTTATTAATTTCAGAGAGGAAGGAAGAGGAAGTGAGATAGAAATATCAATGAGGAGAGAAAATCACTGATTGGCTGACTCGTGCACACTCCCCTCTGGGATCGAGCCCACAACCAAGGCATGTGCCTTTGACTGGAATTGAACATGGGACCCTTTAGTCCAGGGGTCCTCAAACTTTTTAAAGTGGGGGCCAGATCACGGTCCCTCAGAGAGCTGGAGGGCCGGACTATATGAACTACTAATTCCTACTATAACACCTCGGCTGCGCTCACTGCCCAAAAAACCTGGCGGGCAGGATCAGACTCCTCTGCGGGCCGCATGTGGCCCGCGGGCCGTAGTTTGAAGACCTCTGCTTTAGTCTATAGGCTAATACTCTATCCACAGAGCCATACTGGCTAGAGCCAAAGTTCGTACTCTTTAGCATTGTGATGTACTTCCTTCTTGATGTCTTGATGTCCATACTGACACTGCTATGCTTCCTAGAATAGATCATGGGTAATTGGTACTAATGCACTACTAGTGGTAATGGCATCTATTTGTTAAATCATTTTGACTTTCTTGAGAAATAAGGCTTTTACCAAAATTCTAGTGTACTAGATTTCAGGCAATGTAAAAACATTTCAAACCGCTTCTTTTAAATATGCCACTTTATACTTTTCTTTAAGTGACCATATAAAATCCCCTTTTCTTTTGGAAATAAACCCACTTTTCCTGAGTACATGCCATTTGGACACGTGATCCAGGTTCATTCACAGTGATTGGTCCAGACTTGGGTATGTGTTTCAGCTGAACCAATCAGTTCTTCTCTGAGATCTTTTCAACTGAGGGAAGTAAGAAGACTCTTTAGTCACATGAGCCAATAAGTCATCTTATTTTATGTTGAGTTTCTGAAAAAGCCCTGATTAATATAAACTTATTGCCAACCCTTCTCAATTTTTGTGTTATTGTAAGGTCCCAGGATACTTTAGCTATAGGAGAATTTGGTTTTGTTTTAATAAACACCAAAATGTTCATTTTAGAGAAAATGAGAAATGAGAGAAAAATGGGGAATGGATACAGACAGGGAAACATACCCCTATTTGAGGACATAGTTTTGGAATGTTGGAGGACATAGTTCCACAGGAAATTATAATACTTCTTCCAAATATTTGTTTAATATGGTAAGACATTTACAAGAGGGAGATGCTAGGAAAGATGTTATCCTGCCTAAATGTTGCGAAGTACTGAGAATTTTTTAAATCTAATTTTGGGCCAATTTTGAGAATTTATCATACTTTAGGCTTTATAAAATATTTTCCCCCTGGGTGCTTCTGCTTGCGTAAATTTTCTGCATTAGGCATGCATGTTTTTCTAGTGGAATCTTTCTATTGTGTGCATCTTTGTCCCCTAAGGACATAACAGAAAAAAAATGTATCAGCTTGTTTTTCTATCTAAATTGAGGTTTGTACTAAACACAAAAATCTAGCTACAAATAAATTATGCTCTGATCTTAAGGATAAAATAAACACAAAGCAATGCAGAGTTGTGTTTTTCCAGGGTGAAATGGAACATGATGTTCAGAAGTTTCCAATTGAGTTCCAAAATTAGAATAAATCTTGGCAAAATGCATACTCATGTCCCATTTGAAATCTTATCATTTCAGTTCAGTACTGGCTACTCCACGCCTTTCTCATTTCAGTAGCTCCCAGGAGGCCTGACTCTGTGTGTCCTGGAGCTGCCCTGGGCCTGCTGGTTTTAACTTTGCCTCAGTTAGATCACCCAACCAGTCATCTAAGTCTTGAATACCCACTTTAAGCCTCATTTTTTCTAGGAAGCCCAGCTATTGCTGCTAGATTTGCGCAGAGTACTTTTTACTTTTTTTTTTTCTTTTTTTTTTTTCTTCACATCTATACCCCTCTCAGAATACTTGGTGGTAGATGTTGAACGTAAGAAGCCTTTTGGCTGGGCAGTGAGCTCTGAGTTATTATAAAAGTCTCTGCAGGTTATACATTCTATAATAGGTTGTTTATTTCTAGATTAGAAGCTTTCTTGGATAGGTAGTCTGTTCAAGTGTGAGAATGTGGATCTTCTTATTAGGAAGTTTTTAAAGACATCCACATGGTTGCCAATTAATGTCAGGCAAGGGTAAATACTTGCTGAGTTATCTTCCGGATGTTAAACTTTATCACCAGGATGGACTTAAAAATCTACCTTCTGTTGTTCATGGGGCCTCTCAGCTCAGAACTTCATCTTATCTCCCATTACTCATAAATCAGAGTGTAAATACTTCCATCTACTGTCTCTTCACATGCTTTGTTCGTTCTTACCTCAAGACTTCTGCACATTCCAGTTTTCCTCTTGGAATTCTTCCTTCCATTCCACTCTACAAATGCCACTCATCCCTCAGTCCCATCTCTCATCTTCCATCCTGTGTGGGCATTTCTGCCAACAATTTCAGCCCACTCTGGTTGCTTGCCTCTCGCTTTTCCCATAGCATATGTCACACAATTAATACTTTATTAGTATTCAGTCTTTTATTTTTCTGTAATTATGTCCCTCAATTGTACCAATGAATTTTCAACTCAAATCACATATTTCAGACTTTCTTTTTAAAAATTTCTTGCTACTTGAAAGATAGATACTTGGAATTTTCTCAAAGTGCAATGTTATCTAAAAAAAAAAAAAAATTGAGCAAAAATTTTTCACTAAAAACTACAGAACATTACTGAGATAAATTAAAGGAGACCTAAATAAATAAAAGTATAGATTATGCTCATCGATTATAAGACTCAATATTATAATACAAAAGAATATTTTCATGAGCATGGGAAAAGCTAAGATTTCATAAATAGCATTTATGAATTTTATGATGTACTATACATAAAATTTATGTCAGATGATACTTAAAACAAGAAGTTTTATTTATCAAAAGAGTGACAAATAAGGCCATAAATTAGAAGTCTCATTAAAAGAGCAACAAATATGGCCATAAATTAGAAGAAAATATGAGCAAGTTATATTTCTAACCAAGGACTTAGACTCAAAACCATGTAAAGATATCCTAAAAAGTATAAAAAGATAAGCATCTCAACAGAAAAAATGTGCGAAAGACTTAAAGAGGTAGTTTACAAAAGAGAAAATCTGATTGGCCAATGAACACACGAAGAGACTAGGGGCCCAGTGCACAAATAACTGTGGACCTCGAGGCTGCAGTAGGCACAGGGGCAGGTCTATTCCCGCTGCCGCTACTCACACATGCTGACGGCACTGGCCCTGTTCTCACCCACTGACACCGCAAAGCAACTGGGGCCAGCGCCAGCAGTGGGTGCAAGAGGGGCCAGTGCTGTCAGCAGGTGTGAGCGGTGGCTTCTGCCCCATCACCCCTCAGGAGCAAGGGGAGGTGGAGAAGCCCTCAGGGGTGGTCAGGGCCAACTGCCGCAGCTCACAGCCACTGATGGCTCCAAGCAATTGGGATCAGCACTGGGCACTGGCAGCGGATGTGAGCAGCGGTGCCAGCAGCGGATAGGAGCGGGGCAATAGGTGTGAGCACTGAATTGGGACTGTGGTGCGTGAGAGCAAAGAATTTTCAGTAACCACCAGAGGCTCGCCCCAATGACAGCGACCAGCACCTGCCTTGGTCTGGTGCCCCTGCTCACCTGCTCTACCATCCTGCTGTGGCCAATGCCTGCCATGTTCTGTGCACGTTCCCTGGTGACCAGTGCACATCATAGTGACCAGTTGTTCGGTTGTTCCAGTTGTTCTGCCATTCGGTCTATTTGCGTATTAACCTTTTATTATAGGACTAGAAGCCTGGGGCATGAAATTCATGCACAGTGGAGGGAAGGGGTTCCTCAGCCCAGCATACACCCTCTTCAATCTGGGTCCCTTTGGGGGATGTCTGACTGCCGGTTTAGGCCCACAGAGATTGGGCTAAACTGACAGTTGGACATCCCTCTCCAAAACCAGGACCACTGGCTCCTAACCACTCACCTGACTACCTGCCTAATGCCCTAACTGCTCCTGCCTGATCTCCCCTAATCACCTCTGCCTGCTGGCCTGGTCTCCCCCAACATGCATATGATTGGTGTCCATCAGCCTGACCTGTGCCTTCTCGCAGTCTGGGAGCCCTCGGGAGATGTCCTCGAGGGAGCGAGCCTAAGCCAGCAGTCAGACATCCTTAGCTCTGCTATGGGGGTGGGATAGGCTCCTGCCACCACTGCTGTGCTTGCCAGCTGTGATCCCAGCTGAGGGCTTCTGGCTGAGCGTCACTTCCCCTGTGGGAGTGCACTGACCACCAGGAGGCAGCTCCTGCATTGAGTGTCTGACCCCTGGTGATCAGTGTGCATCATAGCGACTGGTTGTTCCACTGTTTGGTTGATTTGCATATTAGCCTTTATTTATATAGGATGGGAGGGACTGACAGAGGTCAGAGGGGAGGGGGATGGACATAGACAAAACTGTGGTAATGGCCAGAGGTGGGGGGCTGGGTGGAGGAAGGTAAAGGGTGGGGGGGGGAAATGGGAGACATCTATAATATTATCAACAATAGAATAAAAATAACAATATACTGCTGAAGCTGGTTTGGCTCAGTGGTAGAGCATCGGTCTGCGGACTGAAAGGTCCCAGGTTCGATTCCAGTCAAGGGCATGTACATTGGTTGCAGGCACATCCCCGGTAGGGGGTGTGCAAGAGGCAGCTGGTCAATGTTTCTCTCTCATCGACGTTTCTAGCCCTCTATCTCTCTCCCTTCCTCTCTGTAAAAAAAAAATCAATAAAAATATATTTAAAAAAATAACAATATACCACTACACTACCCACCTATTAAGAAAAATAAGATACATTATGAATTATGTATTTACTGCTTTGATAAAATTGAAAAAAATTAAAAAGAAAGAATTTTGTCCAGAAAGGAGTGTTGTTAAAATGCTTTATTTTTATTTTTATTTTTATGGTAAAGCTAAGGAAGCTTCAGAGCCCCTGTGAGGGCTGGATTTGTTCTGGGGGAGAGAGCAACCAGCAGCATTCTAGATAACCTGGCTAAAATAATTTAAAAGAGAATGGGGCAGATTCCACAAGCCTACAGTTATTTATAATTTATTTCCTTATTCTAAATAAAGTTATTTTTGAACCTTATTAATCCTCCCTCTCCCCCATCCCTCTCCCTCCTCCTCCCCCCACCCCCCCCCCCCATACCCCTAAAATTAGTCCTTCAAGTTCAGTAAATGTTAGGCCTCACAAAACCTGTGTTAGTCCCTGAGGGTTGGGGTCCCCAAAGGAGTTTGGATTCATTCATTATATTTATTTGCTCCTTTTAATTCTTGTTCTAGAGGGAGAGTGAGGACAGTTTTTTACTCAGTAATTTTTATAATAAGAATTGTATTGGAACCTGTTCCTTCTTTGGCTGTTTATGGGTTTACCTTAACGGGAACTCACAGAGATTTTAAGCCCTTTGAAGATAGGGACAGAGCTGTATTGTGTTTCTACAATACAGGCACGAAGTTAATACAACTTTTATAAATATTTGTTGAAGAAACTGATAAATTTCAGTGCCATGAGGCATTACTTTTCCTTCTGCTCCATCTCTTTGTTGATATGTTTGTATAAAGCATAAGACTGAGGGGATGAGCAGGTAGAGTGGAGTAAAGTTTCTTTATTTAAAACCGAGATCCCATGCTTTGATTTTACATAGTAGATACATTTCTGAATGACATTTTGAATTGGGTATATTAGATTTTGCTAATATCAACTCCCTTTACTCATAGAGATTATTTTTAATAATGTTTAAACATTTCATACTATGATGTGCAAAATATTTTGCTTATTTCAAGAATCTTTGTGCATTCTTTCTGTACTAAAGTAAATTATCAACATGATAAGTCTTTTTGGGGGGTCTGCTTAAAATGGGGCACACCAGTACCAAATTCGGTTCTAACAATAACTGATTTGCATACCAAGTGTGGAGTTAGATGGCTGTTGGACATAACCATTTTTTTTTTTTTTGTCTCTTTGCTCCCACAGCACTTGCTTCAACCAGAGGCGGTGTCTTGACCCTCCATGACCTCTTTGTCATGGTGACCATGGGGTCTACGGCCTGAGGCCTTGGCAGTCAGCAGGGCATTGACCTTCCCAAGATGGTGGCAACCCTGAAGAATGCCTGTCACTGTCATGGGTGGGGTACCCTTGGCAGAGGGGGAATAGGGAGCACATGGGGAGAGCTTTCAGGCAGGCTGGCTGAACGCAAAAGAGTCGCACCAACAGCTTTCCTCCTCCTCCCCTCTCCTCCCATGCTGGCGGGCTGATGGCCAAGGGGAATGGCAGCCACTAGCGAGGCCGGGTGCAGGCACATGAGGGGGGAGAGCCTGAGGTTCTGGGTGAGCACTTCTCCCCAGGGTTTCAGAGGGTATTGGGGGCGGAGATGCCCCCAGCCTCTGCGCTGGGATGGAGTTGGAAAGGAGGGAGGCTGGCTCCTCCCCCACTGCTGCGGGAGGACCTTGCGGAGGAGGAGCTGTGGATCCTTAGCCCAGACCCACCCTCCTAGAGGCAGGGTGCGGCTCAGGTGCTGCTGAGGCTGTAAGACCCTTGGGGTGCTGCCCCATAGCGAGTCCCTAGCTTGGGTGTCTGAGTGGCAGGCTGGGCAGCAGGTGGCAAGAGGAGATGGAAAAACTAGCCCCAGGCCAAATAGGTGAGGCAGACAAAACTTCTACCCAGGCAGCACCGGGGCTGAGGAGTTGTGGTGGATAACAAAGTGCTTGCATTTGAGGCCTTGATGCTAGTGCGGGTCTGAGAATTTGGTGGGGTGCAGGATGCACCTCTCCTGCCTCCTCCTGGCGCAGGCTCTGCTGTGCCGCTGGCCCGGGGGAAGGTAGAGGCTAGCCCAGAGTGAGCCGCTTGCTGCTTGCTGCCTGCTGCCTGCCTACCGCAGCTCATCACTCCCCTATGGGCTGTGGGAAGGCAACCAGTCAGTCCTTTGGTCATCCTGGTCACACACACACACACACACACACACACACACACACACACACACATATATATATATATATATATATATATATATATATATGTATGTATATGTATATATTAACTTCATTAGCATCAGGAAATGAAAATTAAAATCACAAGCTTAAAAAGCACAGCCACCAGAATGGCTAAAATAAGAAGGACGTTCAACACCAAGTGTTGGTGAGGAATTAGAATATTTGGAACACTTGCAGCATGTGATTTTACAGTGTTAGTATACAGTTGATACAACCACTTTTCAAATCTATTTAGCAGGATATACTAAATCTGAACATTGGTATACCATATGAGCTAGTACTTTTATTCTTGGGTATATTTGAGTACATATGCTCATCAAAAGGCAAGCGGGAAGAATATTCATAGCAGCACTGTGCATAAAGACCAAAAGTGGAAACAACCCAAATGTTCATCAACAGTAGAATGAATAATTGTGGTATATCCATGCAATGACATCCTTTCAACAGAGAGAATGAGCAAACTATTGCTATATGTAACATTTGGATGAATTTCACAGACATGCTATTGAGCAACAGAAGTCAGACACAAGGAGTATAGATTGTATAATCCCATTTCTTTAAAGTTCAGAAAGAGGCAAAACTCATCTGTGGCAGCCAGGAGGGCTTTGCAGGATGCAATTGTTCTGTTTCTTCATCGGGGTGGTAGGAACAAGAGTTTGTTCTTTTTGTGCAAACTCACTGAACTGTGCACTTATGATGAGAGCATTTTTATGTATATATAAAGTATTTATGTTTAAAAACAAAAGATTACATCCTAGGAGGATGCACTGCCACTCACCAGAGATTTTTACAATACTTCCTGCTTCACTTCTGCTCACAGGCCCAGGAGTGGAAAACAAGGAAAGTTTGATTAAACAATCAGACCCATAAATTCAATTTCAAACCTCACCTTGACTTGGAAATGATAAAAGACGGGTTTGAGCTACTCAGCTCCCCCTGCTTCAACAAATTTACTCATAAAACCACTTCAGAGATGATGCTTTGCTTTGCTTTCAATGAGAAAAGCATCTTTATTAATAACCCTCACATCCTTGTAATCTTCCCATTGTTGTTCATCTTCTGCCTTAGAATTTTCTAACTCCCTCTCATGACTGTGATCTTGTTGAATCTTGGATCTTAATTGTGTGTATTCTTTTCTTATTCCATTCTCACTTCGTGAGGTCAAAAAAGCCTTGTGCCTCTCAGTTTAGTACATATAAAAAGCTCAGGGCTGGATTAAAAAAAAGATTTAATTTAATTAGATTATCTGCAAAGCTCAGTATTATAAACCAAGTGAGTCATTTTGTCTGCAGGTCCTCGGATGGTCCTCGTTGTGAGTGGGGTAGAAGGCCGCCATTCCCACCAGAGCACACACAGCCCGGTGCTGAGGCACCTTCGCTTGAGTCTGCAGGAAACCAGGCTTGATTTTCCAGGTTGTGTTTGGGCACTCAGATTGGTTTAGGCTATTCCAACCAGAACATTCTCTAATGCTGGAGTTAAATTAGAAAACATATTCTCCCGTTATTGTGCACATTCTGTCAATTATACTGAAGTGAGGTAAGACAACATTGCATTTGGGGCTTAGAAGTCCTGAATTTAAAATGTTTCTGGTTTAGCACCTACCAGCTCTGGAAGGTCAGTGGTGAGGGGGTGGGAGGGACGCTGAGCGCCTGCTTCCTTATCTTGCCCCAATGTACTGCCACCCACAGCTGATAGGAGGATTCATTCATGCACACATGCATTCAGCGTTCAACATTTAACATTCAAGGCACTCCATGTGTCAGCCACTCTGTTGGCTCTGGGGACTCCAAAAGCTCACAGTTCAGTTATGAAAACAATATTTAGTATTTCTCAACCTATTTTTCATTACTGGCCTTTCAGAAACTTTCTTCAACATTTTTTCTAATCTTTCTTCCTTCCTCCATGACATTTTAATATCATAGTTATACTGTAATTTATGAATGTATGTATATCTATGCTTTATAATAAAAAGAGTAAGATTTTTTTTTTCAACCTTGCCACCCCTCTCCCCAAGACCCACTTTTTGCCCCTCAGGGGATATATTCCCCCCACTGAAGGGAACAAAAATTCTAAGAGAGTGGGGTGAGTGCAATAGAGACGGAGGTACAAGCTGCTGAGTCACTTCATGGCCCCTACTATGATGGGTGACGTCTGGGACGATTTCAGGGAGGAAAGGGAGATGCTGGTGATCACAAAGGACAGGCCGGGACTGCCTGGCAGTCACAGGGAAGGGGAACTCCCATGGCAGGCCAGGCCCAGGCGATATGAGGCGGTGGGCCCACTCCAGTGGGTGTGGGTGGGGCGGCCAAGAGTCAGCAGGGCCAGCGATGGAGGACCTTGAATGCCAAGTCCGAGAGCAGAACTGACCCCAAGGACGTTGAGGACACAAAAAGTCATAAAGAAGGGCAATGAGTTGATTATTTCTATACATTTTCAAGTTCAGGCTTTTGTATGGATAAGGCAGGGAAATCACATTGGGGAATTATTGGCAGAAATTCTGAGGACGTGAATGAGAGCAGTTGGCTGTGATGATGAGATAAGAGGGAGGGAGATTTTGGAGACAGGATTAAGTGAAACAGTTTATGTGCCAGCACCTGGCATGCTCTAGGACCTAGTAGGTAATTGATAAAACAAAAGGCTTTTTACTAAAACTCAGTATTTAGGTCCATTTGGGATATTAGAACAGCATAAGCTTCCCTGAGGCCTCAGAACCAGATTGCTCAAATCGGTCAGTGGCCTGAGGTTTGATATTTGTTAAATCAGTGCTTTTCTTTGAAGTAAAACTGGATGGCGTAAACCTGGACAGTGGGCTTGGAGGGGACAACACGAGCTGTTCCTTGACTGAGCCCGACCACTGAGCTGAAGGATCTGTGGCCTGTGTATAACAATAGGCCCGGCCAGGCAGCGGCCGTCCTCAGACCTGCCTGGGCTTTGCATACTGACTTCAAATACTCCCCTGTTTCTTAGCTCTGGTCTGAACCACTGACCACATTGCTTACTGCACCTGCAGTCTCTTCCGCCTGGCTTTGCTGTCTTCTGGGAAGGACCCGATCGCTCCCATGATCCTTCAGAGATGACCATGCACTTCTGTTTGTCTCAGTTCACAGTAAATTAACCTGCGTATGGATTACCCAACACAAAAGTTAAGAAATCTCAACTGGGGAATGGCTTTTCTATTAAGTGTGTGTGTGTGTGTGTGTGGGGGGGGGGGAGGGAGGGGGGCCGTGGCCTTATGGCCATGGAAGGACTTTGTCATTCCTAGAAGCCAGGAAAGAATTCACCTAGGTGGGCTGGGGAGCTGACAGTGGCCACCCAGAGAGCTGCCTGGCCAGGCCTTGGGGTATCCAGCAGGTGTCTGTCCACCCCTAGAGACCCTGTGATATATGCTAAGGCCCATGCCCTCTAGCTTTGTGCAGAGCACTCACACTGTGTAATAAGATGGCTTTTACCTATTATAAGTGAAATTCATCCCCCAGGAGTGCCTCCTCAGTGCTCATCCTTATCATACATCCCTCATACCCCCTTTCAAAAATCCCAAGCAGAAGCCGCCACAGTGACTGTGGAAATCAAGAACTGCCAGTCTCCTTCTTAACCATCTCTTTTGCTGTGCCCTCTCTGGCTTCCCCAGTCTTCACCTCAATTGGCCTCTTCCCCTGGCTCTCAGACCCAGTTAGACTGACAACCGAGTTTCAGACTGTTTACCTTGGCTCTAACATAGAATGCATTAGGACACTACTTTTGAAACTGTCCTTCATGGATTTGCAGTGAAATTTGGGCAAAGGGCCCTGGCCCTATGCCTGCCCAGGGTGTAAGAATTGGATTCAGCTGGGCCTGCAGAACTTTCCAGATTTCACTTATTTATTAGAAGTAGAAACAACAGTGCTGAGAGAGAACCAGAGCTGAAGGTGATTAAGGAGATTGCTAAGGAGCCTGCAAATGCTCCAATGAGGCCAGAACTTCTGACTTGGCTTAAGCTTCATCCCAGCAGGGGCCACATCCCAAGATTGCTGACTTGTCCAGAAGGAGGTCTTCAAGGCATGCCACCATCCCCGACATAGTCCCCATTTAAAGAACTGGATTAAATAACCCTGAGAGAATTCAAACCTGGGAGTGAAAACCAGCACACTGGGACAAACTCAGGATTTAGAACAACTTAGGGACCAAGCAATGATGTAAAATTCTTGGGAGAATAAGAAATATGGTTGAGATTTGTGAATGGTTTTTCCATTAACCACACAGTACAAGGGAGAAGTGTTGTGTACCATCATGAATTGGAAGAGTTTTCAGGATTTTATTTTTATTTTTTTTAGAAATATATTTTATTGAATTTTTACAGAGAGGAAGGAGAGGGATAGAGAGCTAGAAACGTCGACGAGAGAGAATCATTGACCAGCTGCATCCTGTACACCCCCTACCGGGGATGTGCCCACAACCAATGTACATGCCCTTGACCGGAATCCGCAGGCCGATGCTTTATCCACTGAGCCAAACCGGTTTCAGCAGTTTTCAGGATTTTAGTTGATAGTAAAACTGAGGGAATATAAAGCACAAGATCCAGCCTCTCAAATTTCACTTACCCAATTTGAGCATGCCAAAGCTATTCTTTCCTTCATAATCCCAATTTCTGTTGATCAAAGCTATTAGCATTCCAAAATTATCTATTATATGATTTGAATGATCTATAATGCAATTTTAACCTGTAACCAATTAGCCTAACATAAATATATTTAGTATATAATTTCTTAATATACTTTAGTGAAGTGTTTTTCAACCTTTTTTGGGCAAAGGCACACTTGTTTCATGAAAAAAATCACGAGGCACACCACCATTAGAAAATGTTAAAAAATTTAACTCTGTGCCTATATTGACTATATATAAAGTAATTCTCTTGAATAGGAATCAAATAAACACAAAGAAAGTATTTTATAATTACTTTATTATGAAATATTAAGTAAACAAAATAGTGAAAAATTATAAAATTCTTGTCTTGTCTGCACCTACGGCACACCAGGCAACATCTCGTGGCACACTAATGTGCCGAGGAACAGCGGTTGAAAAACGCTGCTTTAGTGAATCATTTAGTCTTTTAATAAATATTTATTGAGTACATAGTAAGTACTGGACTCCCTGGCAGGTGATGGAACAACAATAATAAATCAGACATAATCTCTATCTTATTCTATCAGGGAAGACACACATTAAGCTAGTAAATACACACAATTATTCAAAATTATAACTTTATTAGCTTTTTGGAAGTATTAGTTTTTAGACAGTATAATGAAGGAAGGTAAGCCTGGCTTAGAAAGGAGGGTCCAAGAACTGTTCCTCAGAAAGTGAATTCTGAACTTATTTAGGGTTATGCAGCTATTCTGTCCAACACAGCAGCAACTAGAGGAATGTGAGTATTTAAATTTAAACGGATTAAGATAAAATAGAATTAAAAGTCCAGTTCCTCAATTGAACTAGACACAGACATAAAATGTTTCCATCACTGCAGAAAGCTAAACTGGGCAGTGCTGTTATACAGTATTTAACCAGCTGAAATGGAGCCCAGGGGAGCAAGAAGGAAACACCTTAAGCAAAAAGCAGGTGCTCCTTAATTTAGAAACACAATTATAATTTGAGAGAAATAAGATTTTTACAATGTTCAGTTGATGTGATGTGGTGATGGGTTTTGGTGAACAATCAGAGGAGAAGGGAAATGGCCCTACTCCTGTTTCCTGACTCAAGCAAGAACAGATCATTCCCATCAAGTTGTTCCATTCTTATTCCCACATGGGCCTTTGGCTCTGGCTCCCAGGTATATGAAAGAGTCAGTGGCCATGACAGCATAGCAGAGAACAATATGTTGAATTGTTCAGCGAAATTTATACTAATAAAAGGGTAATATGCTAATGAGACCAGGAGACCTTATGGGAGACCTTCTGGATGTCCTTCTGGACAAAGGGTGGCAGGGCTGAGGCAGAGGCAGTTAGGGGTGATCATGCAAAAAGGGGAGGGCAGTGTGGATGATCAGGCCTGTGTGAGGGGGAGTTGGGGGCAATCAGGTCAACAAGAGGGGGGCAGTTGGGGGTGAGAAGGCTGGTGGAGGGTCAATTGAGGGCAAGCAGGCTGGCAGGCAGGCAGGCAGGTGAGCGGTTAGGAGCCAGTGGCCCCAGATTGCGAGAGGGATGTCTGACTGCCATTTTTGGTCCGAACCCTGTGGGCCTAAACCAGCAGTCAGGCATCCCCTGAGAGGTCCCAGATTGGAGAGGGTGCAGACCAGGCTGAGGAACCCCCTTCCCCTAGTGCACAAATTTCATGCACCAGGCCACTAGTATATAATAAGTGACAGAATTGGACAAGTTACAATAAATTTCAAATTGTATAGTGATAATTAAATATAACTAAATATCAGCAGTTACCCCCCTTGAGTTGTCTTCTATTGTCCTCTGTGCATGGCATAAGTGTTAGTGCTCCCGAGAGTTCTGTTCTGATGGTTCCCAAGTCTGTGATTCTAGCCCCAGATCTTGTGCTTCAGACCTCTCACTTCAAATGTCCACTAATAATCTCTAATTGGCTGTCCCACAGACACTTCAAACTCATCCCTATGGTGCCTACCTAAACTGCACCTCCTTCTCAGTTCCCAGCTTCAGCAGTGGCAACAGAAGTCTGAGGATCATACTTGACTTCTGCACTGAAATCCTATCTGTCACCGAATCCAGTTGATTTCAAAGTAACTTCTTGAAATCATTGACCTCTCTTTCCTTCTCCACTATCCTAGTTTACCTTCCACAGCATAAATCATGCAACCATTTCCTAACCAGTCTTGTTGGTCCACTTTTGGCCACCTCCAAATCATACTCCACACTACAGTCATAGCAATTTTGGTCATCTGGTAGTGTCTTCCCATTGCTTAAAACCTTTCAATGGCTCCTCATTACATTGGTCCAAATGACTTCATGCAGTAACAAGGCTCATTTTTATTTGGCCCTGCTTACTTCTCCAGTTGCTTCTTTTACTCCTTCTCCCTTGTACATTATTCTGCAAATACACTTAGCTTTATTTAGTTCCAGGCATCCATTATGCTTAACTTTGTATTGGGTTCTTTGCACATGCTACTACCGGAAACACTTTCACCATCACCTGGCTTATTTTCCCCCTTTCTCTGGCTTATGTAATTTAAATGTTAGTGTGGTGTGTTTTTTTTTGTTGTTGTTGTTGTTGTTTTTTTCAAGGAGTCCCTCCTCCCCCATCCCAGTGTGTGGTTAACTGCCCCTGTCATATACCCATTGAAGTGGATTGAATGATGAACACCCCCTTCCAAATAATTCCACATTCTAATTCCCAGAACCTGTGAATGTCACCTCAATTGGAAAAAGTTTTTTTTAGAGATATAATTGCATCTAGAGATGAGATTGTTCTGAATTACCCAGGTAGATCCTAAATACAATGACAAGGGTGTTTAAAAGAGTCACAGAGAGAAGAAAAAAGAAAATGTAAATGAGGAGACAAAGATTAGAGTTGTGAACCCCAAGCAGAGTAATGTCAGGAACCACTGGAAACTGGAAAAGATAAGGAAGGATTCCTCCCTAGAGCCTTCAGAGGAAGTATGTCCTTGCTTTCCCTTGATTTCTGACTTCTATAACGGGGAGAGAACTTCTCCTGCAGGCCAGAACTTCTCTAGCAGGTGAACATAGCATCTCTGTGCACTGTAAAAGGTCACAATTTGCCATGACAAATTGTTCTGCTCCCCAATGGCTGACCGGGATCTGGCGCTTCAGAGCATATATGTATTATCTTGCTGGGAAATACTGCTAAGGTTAGGAGTCATTAAAGCTTCTTGAATTGAAATATGAATTGGACCAGCTACATCATTTGCGGGCCCCAGTGCAAAAGAAAAAAGTGTGCCTCTGGTTTAAACACTATTAAGAATTTCATGATGGCAATAGCAGAGCGTTAAAATGCCTTCTAGATGTGATGTCCTTTGTATTGCACAGGTCTCACATCCATGAAGCTGATCCTGACCATGAATAAAAGGTCTACTGAAATGAACATGAAGTCATGTGAAATGGGGTAAACTGGTAGGAGATATGTCAGGGGAATGAGGTAAGAGCTCCACAGCAACAGTCCAGGAAGGTGGGGGTAAGGAGACCCTGGGCTAAGATGCAAAGTGAGGAGAGAAGCAAATCTAAGCGACAATATGTGTTCACAGTCAGAAATGCTTCAGACTTCACAGAGCAGGGGAGGCATCCGTGGAGAAATCAGGGAACATTAGTGTGTCATTAACAGTGCCCTGGGAGCTGCCTCAGGCAGGCAGGACTGGAGCTCAACAGAGGCGATGAGAGGGAGCATGGGCATTTTATCCACCAAGGAACCTCCTAGAAATATCAGGAAGGTGCCTAATTACTTACTGTTGTAGTGAGAAAAATGGGTGGAAAATACGGTGAAAGGAAACTAATTCTCAGATCCTCCCAGGAGCCAAAATGTGTGAGGATGAGGCATGGTGGGGACCATTGCAGGCTCATGACTATCCCCAAGGAATAGCCACTGTGCAGCTGCAGCTATATGCTGCTTGTGGGAAAAGGGGCACAGTGGCCAGAGCTTTGGATCTTTAATGAGGAGCCAAAAATCCAGAATTTTGAAATCTTTGTTACTTTTTAAGTGTTGACTACTAAGTTAAATATTTTCTTATAAATACTGTAAGCCAAGCAAAACATACCCATGGGCCAGCTTGGGACTCAGCTTGCAGCTTCTGTATAGGACATGCTGGATAAGAGCTAGGATGGGGTTCAAATCCTGCTCTGCCACTTGGCAAGCTGTGGCCCCCAGAAAGAGCCTTGCTGAGCTCCACTTTTCTATGTAACAAGGGACAGTTTTGGCATTCACCCTTCAGGGTGGTGGTGAGGATTAAATGATTTCTTTAAAGCACATGTGTCAAACACAAGGCCCGCGGGCCAAATCCAGCCCGCCAGGCCTTGCAATGTGGCCCGCACCGCGCTGTCATCACTGCACTCCGCTGTCAGTTTATGACATTGTCAGTTTATGACTGTTCAGTAAACCATTCGGCCCGCGATTTAGGCTGGATTTTAGATTTTGGCCCCTTCTCTGATTGAGTTCGACACCCCTACTTTAAAGTAAAGCACAGATGACAGTATGTAAAGCTAAATAATTGTTGGCTGTACTTACTACTTAAGGATCAGGATCTGTGTTGTGTACTTTATATATTCTACCAGAGGCCTGGTGCATGAAATTGATGCACAGGGGTGGGGGTGGGGGTGTCCCTCAACCCAGCCTGCATCCTCTCCAATCTGGGACTCCTCGAAGGATGTCCTACTGCTGGTTTACAGGGATCGAGCCTAAACTGGCAGTCAGACATCCCTATCGCAATTTGGGACTGCTGGCTCCTAACCACTCATCTGCCTGCCTGCCTGATTGTCCCTAACCACTCTGCCTGCCAGCCTGCTTGCCCCCCAACTGCCCCCCCTGCTGGCCTGCTTGCTCCCACTTTCCTTCCCCACCAGCCTGCTTGCCCCCAACTGGCCCCCCTGCTGGTCTTCTCACCCCAACTGCCCCCCCCCCACCAGCCTGATCACTCCCAACGAACCCCCCCTCTAACTCCCCCCCTCCCCGCACTGGCCTGATCACCCACAACTGCCAACCCATTCTGGCCTGATCACCCGAAACTGCCCTCCCCTCTTGGCCTCTAACTACTTCTACCACAGCCCCACCACCATGGCTTTGTCCAGAAGAACACCCAGAAGGTCTCCTGGAAGGTCTCCCAGTCTAATTAGCATATCACCCTTTTATTAGTATAGATAGAGGCCTGGTGCATGGTGCTTGGCTGGTTTGACCTAAAGGGTATCCTGGATCAGGATGGGGGTTCCCTTGGGGTGTGGTGCACCCTGGGTGAGGGGTCTGTGGTGGTTTATAGGCCGGCCATATCCCCATGGGATGAGGGTCCCTGCTGGGTGGTGCCTGGCCAGACTGGGTGAGAGGATGAGGGCCGTTTTCAGGCTGGCCACACCCCCTTCAGGGTGAGGGCCCCCACTGGGGTGCCTGGCCAACCTGGGTGAGGGGCTGATGGCTGTTTGCAGGCTGGCCAAGTTCCCCAACAGGAACCCTCACCCCATGGGGTTGTGGCCAGCCTGGGAAAGGTGCTTTTTTACTTTTGATTTTTTTTTTTTTTTTCAGCACCTCCTTGAGCAGAGGCCAGGGTCAGCTGGAAGCAGGTATCTGGGATTTATTTATCTTCTATAATTGAAATTTTGTAGCCTTGAGCAGAGGCCAGGGCAGGCCAGGGCAAGCAGGAGCTTGGCTTCCTCCATCGTAGGGGGCAACCCAAGCCTCTGCTCACTCCAGCTCCGTGGCCACCACCATCTTTGTTGGGGTAATTTGCATACTTGCTCCTGATTGGCTGTAGTGGAGTGATGTAGTGGAGTAATGGTTAATTTGTATGTTTCTCTTTTATTAGTGTAGATTTTTTGCTCAGAACCATGTCATCAAGGAGGCTTTAGCCCTACCCACTTCTCAGACTTGAGGTGGAAAGAAAGGCTCAGAGATATCAAGTCACTTGCCTCAAATCACAGGTGCTAAATCTGAGCAAGAGTTCAAATCTTGTATTTCTGCCTGCGAAGGTATTCCTTTTTAACAGTCATTCTTACCCTGTACTGACTCTTGTACAGGACCTGGTGGGCAGATGGGAGATGGGGGGACGCTTAGTTTTACAGTTGTTCATATAGAAAATAATATAATAATAAATAAATAATAATATAAGAATAAACTCTGTTTCCACATATTCACAACTATAAACCTACTTTTGCCCCAAACTGCAAAAGTAGGTTATAGTTATCTTGGAGGTTTCTAGAAAATGTAGTTTAGTCAATGATACTTTTCAACAAAAATTTTAATAACAAAACAAACTCCTAAAGAGGGGCAAAAAAGGCTTCCCCCCTTCAAACTCTCTCTCTCAAAACAAAAGTAATGAAAGCTGCCAGTGC
This sequence comes from Pipistrellus hanaki, assembly GCF_964339955.1. Classification (NCBI taxonomy): domain Eukaryota; kingdom Metazoa; phylum Chordata; class Mammalia; order Chiroptera; family Vespertilionidae; genus Pipistrellus; species Pipistrellus hanaki. The sequence goes on along the minus strand of NC_140505.1, from coordinate 76,194,426 downwards.
ATCCCTCCACCCTCATCCAAAAACTCTTAAATAGCATTGTTTGGGGGAACACATTATTCTTTGTATTTTTCCAATTCCCCAGGACAACATTGCATTCCTAATCTGCCTCAGCGGTGAAGGAGTTGACAGTTTAATGGACAAGCAACCTGTGTACAGGCCCCAAGGCAAGAGTTTAACAGCTAGGACCCTTATGCCTTTATTGAGTAGACCAGCTCCCTGGGATCACTCAGCAATGGTGACAGGTGTCAGAGCCATGCAGGGGGCCTTCAGGCCTCTGTGCCCTGGAAGGCAATTAGGTATTTGCTCAGGGGCCTGCACTTCATGTATATCCTCTAGTCCCGCTGACTGATCACTCCCTCATGCTCTTCTCCTGGAGCTTCCCAATGGAGCTGTCTACCTGGAATTTTCCAGCAATCTGGAAAAAGAGAAAAGGAAAAAAAAAATTGTATTGGTAGTGGATATGAAAGTAACAGGAATTTTAAACTTGTTTCTGGAACAAATTCTGGGCATTTGAGTTGGAAGTGGAATTGGGGTAGGAATCGGGGAGGTCCCAGCTGGGATGAAATTCACGGCCAACAGCTTTGTTTGATTCTTCTGACTATAGCCAACCTAGTAGGGCTCAGAGCATAATGTTCTCGATAATGACACGATTTGTTTTCCTTCCAAAGCTAAAAATGGCATTTCAGCCTGCAGTGGGGAGCTTTCTTACGAGCCTGTGGGGTGGGAGAGCAGAATTCATCCTCCACAGGAAGAAGTGAAGGCACTAAGCAGAGTGGACTTGAATCGAAATGTCATGTGGCCATAACACTTGCCTAAACAATATACATTTTACTTTATTTTGGAGAAATTTCTTTTCAGTCTTCTCCTGGGTAGGATTACTGAATCCTGCCTCAGTCCAAGGGGCACATATTTGCGTTAGTTCTATAACTCACAGCAGAAACGAAGTCCTGAAGCTTGACCCAAACCAACTGATATTTTTTGGCCCTATGCTGTACCTACTTAAATGGCTTTCTTTTGTTCACACTTTTCTGGATTCTTTCAGATAATTGGAAGGATGTAAAGTAAGCCTCAGTGCTTTCTCAACAGGAAATACTGGAAGCTAATAGGCATTTATGCCATTAAGAAAAATAAATGGTGGCAATTTGCTAGCAGTTAATAATGATTGTAAGTGATTGCAAATCTCAGATGCCGCACAGACGCTACAGATAGAAATAAGGGAGGGCTCCCATGCTTTCTCCATCAGTGAAGTGCAGAAATTAAGTTTGACTCTGGCCAAAGCCACGCTCTATGCTGCAGGGGAACAATGAGTCACCAAAGACACAACCCTTGTCCCCACTGACATTACAGTAGAACACAGAAGCGGGGTGCCTGCAGTCACACTCTCACCCAAAAGATAAGCACAGTCTCAAAGATGTGCATTGCGCAAGTTCGCTTCTAATCAATGGCTTAAATTCAGGACGCATCTGCCAATATAAACTACTAGTATACCCTAAATGGGTGAGTTCTCAGGCTGGCAAACCACAGCCTGTTTGTTTTTTTTCTTCAGACCACGTAGTGTTTGTCCATCTTTTGTAACTTTGTTTTTATGGACAATATATTGATCCCCATGTCCTCATAGTCAGTCCCAGGAGGTCTATGTCACCATCCTGCTGGAGGGAATGTTGCGTCTTCTCTTTCTTAAGGGTTTCAGTGGGAATGGGGAGGTGGTACCTGGCTTTGGCAAAGTAGTGAGTGATAGGCAATTTGGGTGGAGATGAAAAAGCAGGGAGGCCTCCAGGGCATGCATGGGGCAGTTCTTCAGGAAGAACTTTAAATTTCAGCCCACTGGGTTGGCTATAGTCATGGGGCCCTGGGCAATTCCTTTCTGATGTGTCCCCCAGCCAGCAGGGACCATATGAAGCTCAGTTCCCACATCTGGAAAATGGAAGTGATGGTAATAAATGATGTTTCCCGCATGAGCATTGGGCTGTGAGATAAGGAGGGGGTATGAGGAAGCAGCTAATACGATGCACTGTCCCATAGTGGCATTCAGCAAACAGTGAATCTGATCTGTTAGAGAAAGCGTGTACAAAAGTAAGACAAGTGCAAATACACTTAGTACAAACCATATAAAGGCTGAGAAATAGGTGTGGAATAATTTGGATGTGAGGTAATTTGTGGACTAGCAGATAAAGTTATCGAGGAAAACTCTGAGGAATTTCCATGTGGATGCCTCTCCACAAGACATTTCTTGGCATAGACAGGCCTTTGGGGTTCTTCATGTCTGGGTTTGCTCAGCGCTTCTGTGAGGGGCTCTGCACTCTACTTCTGTTCCTGCTGATAAGAGAGAGCTCAACCCCACCTGTACAGGGTTGCAAGATTTAGCAGGTAAACATGCAGGATGCTCCACTACATTTGAATTTCAAATAAGCAATAGATAATTGTTTAGTATAAGTAGGTCCCATGTAATATTTCAGATGTACTTAACACTAAACAAACATCTATTGTTTATCTGAAATTAAAATTAAACTGAGTGTTCTGTATTGTATTTGGAGATCTTACCAGACATCCCAACTTGTAAGGGACCAAGGCAGAATTCAGCACTCCATACCCACATCTTGGGGAAGAGAAATGAACTACATCTGGGTGGTTGGAGCCTCTCATGAAAAATAGCTTGGACAATGCTGAGGAACACCAAGAATTTCTTGCTCAAAAAAGCTCTACTAGCTCCCCTTTCTCCAGCTCTCCTCTTTGATCAGGGACACTCCTTGCATAAACACCAAGGTTGATGCCTGTGAACTGGGATAGCTGCACAAATTCAGCCCTAGTGGGAGAATGCTGCCTGCCCTGGGGAAGGATCTGAAAGAAATTCCTTGTGAAGATAAGGAGGGGGTGTGAGGTCAGGAGTTTCTCCAGACTTCAGTCCTCCCCTTCAAAGTCAAGCCTGCTAGCATCAAATTTACTGCTCCCTTCAGCACCCATCCTTTCCCTTTTTGTTTCTCCGATGGGCACAGGGAACTTTTAATTGGTCATATGCTCTGTGGAGATGGAGTTTAGTAAATTCTTAGAACAACAACATGGCTTGCAGAGGAAGATATGAGGAGGCAAAGAGAACATTGAAAATTTAAAAATAATGGTGTACTGGTCAAAAACTTGAAAGGAGGTGATCTTAGAAGAAGGATTAAAGGGTGGGGGAAGAAAGGGGTCCTAATATGAGGTGACAGGAGAAGATCTGACTTTGGGTGGTAGGCACATGGTCCTATATACAGATTTTGTAAATTAGTAATCCACACATGAAACCTATAGGTCCATGTTGACTAATGTCACCCCAATAAAGTTAAAAATAATAAAAAGAGAAGAAGAAGTACTAAAGTACTAATTTCTTAATTTTATATAGTGGAAAGTAAGTCAATGCTGTCAAAAGCTAATCGAACAAGATCCAAGTATGAAATTTAGAGTTATACACATAACCAACAGAAAAAAAAAAACTTTAAAAGAATGACAACAACAAATAACTCACTAAACTCAAGAAATATCCATCCTTAACCATCAAAGATGCAGTTAATTTCTCTCCCCCAAGATGTGAGTATGAAGTTTTTTGTTTCTTTTAAAAAAAGTGTTAAAAGCATATAAAGACATATAAGTGTATCATTTAGGCTTTTTTAGGTTACACTGAGGCAACAAACAATGCCCAAATATTAAAACAATGCTTCATTGTTTTGCTTATACTCATGTCTGTGGCTATGCCTGCCAGTCTCCATGATGGCCCCTAGTGAGCCTTGCCCCCGGGCACGCACACCTTTGTGTAGTTTCCTCCCACCTGGTACCAGATTTGGTCTATGTGAGCAATATTATACTGAAGAACTGATAACTTCCGAAATTAGGTTTTAAAGACACTGTGGCTTCCATTGTGAGCACATGACATGTCCATCTTGGATCACTGGCTTTGGAGGAAACCAGTTGTCATATTGAGAGGTCCCTGAGGTGAGCAAGTGAGACAGACCTCCAGCGAACAGACAGGTGAGTGAGTCTTCTTGGAGCCTGCCCCAGTCACACCTTCAGATTGCCATAGACCAGCTTGACTGCTTGACTGAAGCCTCTTCAGACCCTGAGCCAGAATCACCCTTTATTAAGCTGCTCCCAGATTCCTCATCATCAGCAATGTTGTGAGACAGTAATATTTTTATTTAGTAAAATTATAAAACAATATTTATCTGATAAATATTTTTATTTTAAGCTCCTGCTCAATTTTAGGATAAATTTGTTCTGTAGCAGTAGATAACTAATACAGTGGTCATGATTTGCTGCCACAGCTGTGAAAAACTGCTCATTAAGGGGTAAGTATGGTCCCTGGGATATCTGCTCTCCTGGCAGGGAAGAAGAGCCAGAGGGGAGTGGAATTTCACAAGGGTATTCAGCCTTCTGCTTAGAACTGGCATACTCGACTGCTGCTCACATTTCATTGGTCAAAGCAAGAACATGGTTCAGTCTGTTTACAGGACAGGTAGGTATACTCCTTCCCCAAGAAGGCCCTGCAAAAAGCAGGAAAGGATAATACTCTTACTGGGATGAGGCCATTAATAATTGGGAATTATAATACATTTGATCCCCAGAGTCATAAAATATTGCCAATAGATAACTAAAATATCTTTGGAAGGAGATTCAAGAAAATGATAAGACTGGTTGGTTCTGGGGAAAGAGGTCTGTGTGGAAAGGACATTTTCCACTATATGCTCTTTTGCATCTTTTAAATGAGATCTAAGTAAATTCAGTACCTATTTAAAATACCTTAAAAAAACAATTTAAAGTAGAGGGTGTAAGCTTTCCATTTTGAATTATGTTGCTAGTATAGACACTTAGAGAACCATCAGTTACTTATGTGGAGTGGAATGAGGATAAGGCATGAGTAATGAGACCCTTAGATGTTTTGTTTAGGTTCTGTTATTATTTTACTATTATTTTAAATAAAACAAACTCCTATATTTCTTCACTAAGGACAACTAAAATCCCTGAACATTATATCTGAAACAAACACTAGATGATTATGAAAGGTAAAAAGGAGAAGGCCGACCAGCTAGGCCCCTGGGGATCTGAGAAATGACATGGTCATGAGTTTCCAGACTTAGAGCTCCCAATGGACTCTCTGCTGATCCTTCAAAGTGGGGGTTTGGGGAAGGGGTTCTGCAGGCCACAGGAGATGAAAGTCCTGGCCCTCTACTTGGCCTTCTCTAACTATACCCCAGTGGGCGAATTGGAGGCAACTCAATACAGAATCACAGGGTAGAAGTATTGGTTTTCCACTTGGTTTGGCTGCCATGAGTGGGAGCAGGACCAGTCTGAAGGGTCAGTGGAAAGTCCATGGGGAGCAGGAACTTTCATTCTCACCCAGCCATAAGAAGGAACCCCTCCCTCAGGTGTCAACGGAGACTGAGTAGGAAACTTAGATTTCTACTTCCACCTGGCAGTAACAAGGTGGTCCCTCCCCTGCCCCCCTAAAACTCCTACATTATATTAGAGAAAGCCACTTACATTTAACCAAAGATATAAAACCATGTACTTGGAAAATTATAAGATAATGAAGAAAGAAATTGAAGAAGATTGCAAATAAGTGGAAGCATATACTGTGTTCATGGATAGGAAGATTTAATATCATTAAAATGTCCATTCTATCCAAAGCAATTTATACATTCAATGCAATTCCTATCAAGATCCAATGACATATTTCACAGAACTACAACAAATATTCCAAAAAATTATATGGAACCACAAAAGACTGAATAGCAACAATGGTCTTAGAAAAAAGAACAAAGTTAGAGGAATCATGCTATCTGATATCAAACTATACTATCAGACCATAATAATCAAACAGCATGGCACAGGCACAAAAACAGACATAGATCAATGAAATAGAATGGAGAGCCCAGAAATAAATCTGCATCTTTATAGTCAATTAATACTTAACATTGGAGGAAAAACGCACAATGGGGTAAAGATAGTCAATTCAATAAATAGGGTTGTGAATATTGGACAGATATGTGCAAAAAAATGGAACTAGACCATTTCTGACACCATATATAAATAATAAACTCAAAATGAATTAAAGACTTAAGTATTAGACTCAAAACCATAAAAATCCTAGAAGAAAGTATAGACAGTAAAATCTTAGACATATTTTTCTGATATATACCCTCAGGCAAGGGAAACAAAAGAAAAAAAATAAATGGGACTACATCAAACTAAAAAGTGTTTGCACAGTAAAGGAAGCCATTAACAAAGTGAAAATACAAACTACCGAATAGAAGAACATATTCACCTATACATCACATAAGGGGTTAATATAAAAAATTTATGAGAAAGTTATAAAACTCAATACCCTCCTCAAACTATTCCAAAAAATTCAAGAGGAAGGCACACTTTCAAGCTCTTTCTATGAAGCCAGCATTACCCCCAAAACCAGATAAAGATACCACAAAGAAAGAAAATTACAGGCCAATATCCTTCAACATAATGATAAAATTCTCAATAAAATCCTAATAAATCGGATCCAGCATTACATTAGAAAACTTAAAAATGGAGCTCCCATTTGACCCAGTAATCCCACTTCTAGGAATGTATCCCAAGAAATCAAACACCAATAAGAAAAGATATATGTACCCTCGTGTTCATAGCAGCACAATTTACCATAGCTAAGATTTGGAAACAGCAGATGAGTGGACTAAAAACCAGTGGTACATTTACACAATGGAATACTATGCTGCTGAAAAAAAAAAAAAGAAACTCTTATCATTTGCAACAGCATGGATGGACCTGGAGAACATTATGCTAAGTGAAATAAGCCAGTTGGAGAAAGATAAATATCACATGATCTCACTCATTTGTGGAATATAAATTCTTTTGAGAGCCAAATTTTTAAACTTAAACTTCTAACACCACTTCTTCAAAATAGACTTGCCCAGGCCATATTTTGTGGAAAAGCCACACTCAAGGAGCCAAAGAGCTGCATGTGGCTCGTGATCTGCAGTTTGCCGACTATGGCACTAGAGTCTAGTGACTAGACCAAAATGACTCAATGGATGCTGGTTTTCGGGCACACAAAGGTCATCTGACAGTCTATGAAATATGAAAGGTGAGCACTGAATCAGGAAGCGACCCTCCAGGGTGGCTCTCTGGTACAGGAGGTGTCTGTCTTATTATGAATCAGTGTTACTTAGCACTCCCCATATCCCTAGTGAAATCATTTCTTTGGTATGATGAAGTGTCAAGACTGGTGATTGGTTAGGATTATTTTACAGGCTCCACTCCTTTTCATGAATAGGACATAAGAAAGTAGTGGATCCAAGTCAGCCACCAGCCCCTTAGTTCCTTCACAGAGGACCCTGTTACCTAACCCAACCCAGAGCTACCTAATGCTCTCCTCAGAATATCACTGTGTCTGCCCAGTAGCAGCCTTTCATGCGTCATGCTCATGGGACTGCCGGGCCAGCAGGGGTCTTCCCCAAACTACGGAATGAGCTGAATGGCTGTTTTGTGCTTCCTTGCCAATGCATGCCTGTATGTCTGGCGGGGTTCAGACCAACATTTCTGATGTTGTGCGAGGAGATTTATAGATCCCCATGTATTTCTAACCTCAAGAGGCTACCAACAGTTATCAGAATAACCCGATGTTTTCTGAACAGGCAAATTTTGCCTAAGTCAGAAGGCAATGTTGTCTATTTCTCCTCTAGGGTAGGGATAAAACCATTTTAGTTAGATTTTTTCAATTGCCTAATATAGTATAGTGCTGCATTGAAAAGTAGGCATAGGAACCATACATGTTTAATGACGAGGAGGGTTGAATTGGAATAAAACTTCCTGTGTTCAAATCCTGGCTCTTGCATACAGAGGGGGGTGAGGGGAAGTTTCTTAAGCTCACTATGCCTGCTTCCTCTTCTGTAAAATGGGGATGGTGATGATAGTATGCACTTCATAGAGCTCATGCAGATTAAATTAATAGATATGAAGAGCTCAGAACAGTGTCTGACTTTAATAACCATTAGCTATTCTCATTATGCGGAGTAAATTGTTTGTTCTGTAAGTTAGAGCTCTGTCCAGACCAGCTATTATTGTGCAATCAGCTGCCATAAATTCACTCCTTGTTCCAAGAAATATTTCCCTGTTGATGAATCCACCTGCACCGCAGACTAAGCCTCCCTGGCAGGGTTGGGGCAGTCCACACAGCTAGCCCTTTCATCTCCTATTCCTATTTCTTGGCACAAGCTAGTAGGATGCTTTCTGAGAAGGCCATCTGGGATCCAATCCCAGTCATTCCTAATGGGTTCTTTTTTTTTTTTATATATATATACATGAAGAGACCTCCCCATGAGGATGTTGACTATGACAATTCTCCTTTGTTCCATTCCATCTCATTATTTTATGCTCTCCCATCCCCCAACTATGCTGAGTGATTCCCAGAGGGTGAACTGGAATGAGAACAGGGTACTTGTTGACTCTTGAAAAATAATGACTTTCCCCATCAGAGTAAGGTTTGGCAATTGTTCTGTGGTTAGGCTAACATGTGTAGTACTTGTTCTCTTTACAGCATCACAGGGCTTCCACACGCATGCCCAGAAGCACCAGCACACACATGCAGATCTATATCTGGTGGCACACACCCCTGTGTGCACCTATACCTGTTCCCAAGCCCCCCTCCTCTTTGTCACACAGTTTCCAAACTTATCCTGAAAAGTCCTGGCAAAGGGAGAAATCCACTTCAATCCTCTCATCATGTTTGCTTCTTCTTTCTTTTCAAGAATTGGGGTCCCTTACTCCTGTTTATTCTCTTTCTCTCTCCCCACTTGGCTCCGATCCTTTCCTCCTGTACCCTGGACGGCTCTAACTTGTGTGTGTAAGGCACAGGTGTGTGAATGTGCACCCTGTTCAAGGTGATGGTTCACTGTAGGCCCTTTGTGCCCAGTCAGGAGGAGTCAGGACATTGTCCTGCCACACTGACCATCCTCACTGGCTCTGGGACTGTGGGGGTGAGGATAGTTGGCTGAGATTCCAGCTTCTAGGACTGGTGTCTATCTTGGTTGCTGCTTATCGTAGGAGACTATGCCCCTGGGTCCCTAGGTGTTTAGAAGTCACTGCCTCCCATATCCTTAAGGTGATCCCACTTATTAGGCACATCCCTGTGCTGGGTTCATACCAAACACCCTGTGACTGATGTAGCTTGTCTTATATGCCCTGACAGCAAACATCAGGAGGAGGGAAGCCTCTCATTCTTGTCCAAGATAGTGACAACATGGCCCTGCCCCTTCCACACAAAGGAGGCTATTTATAGTTAGCATGGATGGTCACCTAGGTGTGTCTCTATAAATAGAGCCTTTCAGAAAAACCGTCCAAGCTGATTTTATCAGTCTCCTAAAGAGTGTTAACTGACAGGGAGAGGCATAATTATATTAGATTTCCATCAACAATCAAAAGGCATGGCTGATAAATTTGACAAGTGAGGTGTTAACAAGGTTGAGTAGGTAAACTCTTGGCCAGAGAGAAATGAGAGAGAAGGGTTACACCTATGTTTTTTTCTCCCCTAATTATGCACTGGCTTTGGCAAAGAGAGTAGATAACGCAGGTAGAGCATGCTTATATTCTGGTTGTCAAAGAGACGGGGGATCTGTTTGCTAAGCTCAATGCACAGGCCACATTAATAAGCACAGCCCAGCACTTAGAGCTCTGTAAGTTTATCAAATCTCTGCACCTCTGTCCCAAAGCTATGTTGACTCTAGTGATTTGTGACATCTCCGCTTCCCATGTTTCTCTTCTCCTTACCAGCCTCCAACCGTGTGAAACTGTTACATAAAATGACATCCCCTGTGGCCAGGGAGTTTCAGGCATGGGGAGGCTGCTCTAGGCAAGGACAAACATCCACAACCCAAATCCCAGCACTTGCTCCTCAGGACTGTGGGGAAAACAGAGGCTGCCTCAACCCCTTGAGGTCACTGAAGTGGAGAAATGAAGGCTGGTGTGAAAGCGGCTTAGAGCCAGAGAGGAACATGTGGGCCTGCGAACCAGAAAGCTGAGCCATAGATGTTGCTGACCTGTTTCCATATCAACCAAGTGTCTTTATCCAGGTGCTGGAATGACAGGGTTTTTCCAGCAGGTCGGTGGGGAAGCTTGTGGGACCAGCTAGGCCAGGTGAACCTTGCTGGCTGTTCTGTTTTCCCTGGGATCATCTTGTGGAGCCTGTTTCTCCTTAGTTGATAGGCAAATCATCACAGAGACACCACTGAGCTGGGTGTGAATGTTCCCCAGGCTACATTGGTCTTAAACCTGAATGTGACTATCAGCTCCTAGGATCAAATTTTGTTTGCTCAGCTGCATCCCTCAGAGGACCTGGTCCTCCTTTCCCAGTCCTAGCCCTCTCTGGTATCTCTGCAAGTTCTGAGTCTGCTTCATTGGCTCCATGATTAATCTAACCGTGGAAACAACATTCTGCCTTCTGTAAGCTGCTCTTTTAGGGGCCCCTCACAAAGTTATTGGATTACTTAAGTTTAGTAGATCAGCTTTGAGTTGTATATGTCCCGTTCTCTTCTGGGCACAACCCCCTACCACCAAAGCGTATAATTGGGGTGGAGTCCAACAAAAGTCATCCATGCCTTTTACTTACATTGTTTTTCTCCTCTGGGATGTATTCCCCTGGGTAGGCACACTCTTCCTTTAATTTTGCCCTTTTTTATCCTCTCTTCCCCCATTACAGTTTACCAGTTGAAGAGGCCAAGTTCAAAGATGAATGGATCTGAAAATACAGGTAAGTGTAGTAGAACAACTTGATTGCATACATGAGGAGGAAGGCCTGAGGGGAACAAATGAAGGGGCTGGTACAGAAAGCACCCTGGGGGAGGTGAGTGGAGCCAGGGAGGGAGCGGGAGATGAGATTACTGGAGACGTGGGAGGAGAACATCCTATGTGCTTCCATAGCAACCCAGCTTTCCTCTCAATTGCCTCCCACAATTATAATGCCTTGTAATTGCTCTTTCAGCCGTCTCTCCACTAATCTGTGAGTTTCAGAGACCAAAGCTTTAATCTCTGCATTCCCAGAACCCAGCTCTGTTCCTGATATATAACAGGTGTTCTAAACAGAAGAATGGCTTGGGCAAAGATCTGAAGGCAAAATAGTGAAATGGACTAGGGAAGAAACAAAATTGCTTGGTTTAAAATGATGGACATGTGTGGGGAAGTGACTCTCTCTCTTTTTTTTAAATCCTCACCAGAGGATATTTTCTCCAATGATTTCTAGAGAGAGTGGAAGGGAAGGAGGAGTTGGGGAGGGAGAGAGAGAGAAACATTGACCTGAGACACATCCTAGTGGTTGCCTCCTGAACACACCCTCAAAGGAGCTGGAGAACCTGCAACTGAGGTTATGTGCGGGGAATTGAATCAGAGACCCTTTGGTCAACAGGCCGATGCTCTAACCATTGAGCCACTGGCCAGGGTGGGGAGTGACTCTTGTAAGAGAGGATGATACCTTTATAATTTGCCTTGAGTAGTTGTATTTTATTTAATGCTTCTCTGTCCACTGTGCGGTGGCGGTCGCAGGGCTACCACAGCCACAGGGTGACCATGCAGCAGAGAGTGGGCCCTGACTTCAGTCTCTGATGGTCCATGCCACGATTCCACTTACATGGTTCTCAGCAATGCATTTAACTTCTCTGAATTTCACTCTCCTCATCCATAACATGGAGATAGTGACTACCTCATAGAGTTATTGTGAAATTGTATGGAACTAATAAAGGCTAGCTAGCATATGATAGATGAAGATTTCTTAAGCATCTGTCTATGTGTGAGGTTCTGTGATATTAGGATACCAAAACAGAAAAGATCACCTAGTGTTCTCTAGCACCTAAAGACAACTTTGAAGGGGTGGTAGGGGTAGTTGTAAAATTGTGCTGTTTAATACAGTGTGGTAAATGATCTTTTATGGTGACATTGGTGCCATGGAACTCAGAGAGAGATATATGGGGCCTGGGGATTTACGAGAGATGCCTCAGAGGAAATGGTAATTAAACTGTGTTTTGAAAAGAAGTAGAAATTTGGAAAATAAGAGGAGGGAGGAAGAAAAAGAATTTCAGACAAAGAAACAACTGTACCAAAGGACAAAGGATATTGACACACCTCCCTTGCGGGGTTATTGCAGGGGTGGGCTGAGGCACCAGGTCCTGCATGGGGCATAGTAAGCACTAAAAAAATCAACAACAGTAGTTTTCTTCCTGCTTGTGCTAAATCCCAGCTCTCTCTTTTCTAGATACTTCGTAGCTCAAACCAAGGAAATGGAAGAAAGTCTTGGAAAAGAGAGAAGTAGGAAGGCAAAGTTTCTCAGACCAAAGCTTTTATGACCATGGTTAATGATTGAATGAATGAAGGGGATATAAAGCAAGTATCTGCAGAGGAGGCCGGCAAAGGTCACTCGGGGTAAAAGGAGAAGAGACAAGAGGGTTCAGGTCACACAAGCTGAGAAAGAAAATGTCTCCAGGATTAGTTTGACCAGTTATGTTGAGCGTAAAGAGAGGTCAAGATGGATGAACATTGCTAGGGCTACTTCTAGTGGCTTTCAGCACCGTTATCAGGGGTATCCATGGTAACAGCTGTGACCATTGCAAGGGTCTGGTTCTCCAATGTTTGCAAATGGCTCTGGAAATTTTTCTTCTTTTCCTGAATCCCAATCGCCCTCTACACCTCCCATCCCATCAGGACTGTGGTACAGATAGATCGCTGAGAGGTGGGAGCAAAAAGGCATGCAGTTCTATCCAGGGCCCAACACATCAACCAAGCCACTCTCCCAGGATGCTTCCCGCCCCACCAGAGCCTTCTGACCATTAAGGCATTCACACAGGAAAACCTCACTTCATGAAGGACAGTTGCCTTCCAACCTGGAGTCAACATCGGAGAGGAATTTGATAAAATCGAATAAAAGCAAAATAAAATTTTCCTGTGTTATTGTTGCTGCTGGGATTGGTCTTCAAAATACCTGTTGGTACAATTTTCTAAAGAATCACCTTTAAAGGACTCTGACCACAAATATTTAATGACAAATAAATATGTTTGTCAAGATAAAGCCCTATGAGCCTGGGTCATTTACAAATGCACTGGTAAATAATGGGACCACATCAAATTCCTGCAGTGTTCACCTATTCCAAAATCTATTACAAACACAGGGCGCTTACAGCTCCTAAAAGCGACAGGCCTTTATTTGACTCATATGCCAGTGCATCAGGATATAGGCTCCCTTTGCTTTATTTATAGCTGAAACCCTGTAGAGTGGACTCCTGAAAGTACAGAAATGCAATGGAGAAGGCAAATAAGCATGGTAAGAGGTTTCATTTTCTTCTTGCCTCTTTTTTCCTTCACATTTTTAAAAAATTAGTAACTAAAATCTGGAGAACTACTTTAAGCAGTGTAAACCACTATGTTAATGTTTAATTCACTTTTGGTTGGGTGGTACCTTAAAACTTTGAACAAAATGGACTTAAATAATTATGAAAAGTGGAAAGATCTTAATATAAATTTGGTAGAGAAATAAGCACAAAAACAAATGCTTAAGGAGGAAGTAGGTTGTAAGGTAAAACCAGCCATAGCTAAAGGATTGGCAAACAGAGCAGGGAAGGCTGAAAGCTATGATGTGTAAGAAACGCTCTTAACTCTTCCTCTGGCGCCAGGCTGTGTTCTCACTCTGGTTCTCATTCTGCTAGATCTTCCCACTCTATGCCCAACAAAATTTGCCAGTTAGTCACCAAATACTAATGAAGCACTTACTATTGGGTTGGCAGCTAAGTAATTGCGGGTTTCACACATATATGCTTCAGTTGAATTTTTAGGTTTGCAGACGTAGTACAAATGTAAAACACATTTTGTTATTTGATAGTTGGCTATTCAGCTGTTAATCAGTAAAAAAAAGTTTTTTGATCTGTTTTGTAGTTTTCGTTTGGCGTTCGTTGAAAAATGGAAAATCAAAAGGAACATTTTCGTCATATTTTGCTTTTTTATTTCCGCAAAGGGAAAACGCATCGCAAGCTCATAAAAAGTTATGTGCTGTTTATGGTGACGAAGCCTTAAAAGAACAGCAGTGTCAAAATTGGTTTGCCAAATTTCGTTCTGGTGATTTTTCACTCAAAGATGAAAAACGCTCTGGTAGTCCAGTTGAAGTTGATGACGCCCTAATCAAAGCAATAATCAATTCGGACTGTCACAGTACAACACGTGAGATTGCAGAGAAGCTTCATGTATCACATACATGCATTGAAAATCACTTAAAACAACTTGGCTATGTTCAAAAACTCGATACATGGGTTCCTCACGAACTGAAAGAATCACAGTTAACGCAACGCATTAGCAGCTGCGATTTGCTAAAGAAACGTAATGAAAATGATCCATTTTTAAAACGACTGATAACTGGCGATGAAAAATGGGTTGTTTACAACAATATCAAGCGGAAAAGATCGTGGAGCAGGCCAGGTGAACCAACTCAAACAACATCAAAAGCTGATATTCATCAAAAGAAGGTTTTGTTATCAGTTTGGTGGGATTACAAAGGAATTGTCTACTTTGAACTCTTACCACCCAACCGAACGATCAATTCTGATGTCTACATTGAACAACTAACGAAATTAAACAATGCAGTTGAAGAAAAGCGGCCCGAATTGACAAATCGAAAAGGTGTTGTATTCCATCATGACAATGCAAGGCCACACACATCTTTGGTCACTCGGCAAAAATTAATGGAGCTTGGTTGGGATGTTTTGCCACATCCACCATATAGTCCTGACCTTACACCATCTGATTACTTTTTGTTTCGATCTTTACAAAACTCCTTGAATGGTAAAAATTTCAATAATGATGATGATGTCAAATCGTACCTGATTCAGTTTTTTGCTAATAAAAACCAGAAGTTTTTTGAACGTGGGATTATGATGCTGCCTTAAAGATGGCAAAAGGTCATTGATCAAAATGGGCAATACATTACAGAATAAAGTTATTTAGTTCCATGAAAAAATTGTCTTTGATTTTCTTTAAAAAATCCGCAATTACTTAGTTGCCGACCCAATAGTTGCAAAGCAGAATACTTAGCACATGGGATTATAAAAGAAAAGAAAAGAAAAGAAAAAAGATAACCTAAAAGCCCCTGTACCTTCAACCTACTTCAGACTAGGGAGAGCCCCTGTATTGTGCTTGTGCAACACCCTGGGTGTCTCTTTCACCACAGCTATCTTTCTTGTGTTACTTGGTTAATATCTGTCTTTCCTGGAAATTGTAAGCTCCAAGAGGGCAGTGACTCTTGATGACCTGACCCTACCTGTATCTGGAGCATCTAATATAGTGCCTGGCACAGAGGTGTAGATCTTTGATCCAGAATGAATGAATGAATGAATGAATGAATGAACGAACGAACAAGCAATGGAAGGACAAACACCATTTCTAGGCTGTTGAGATCATTAATTATTTTCTCTTTTGGTACAGCAATGGAAAGATGTCATTCAAATTTTATCTCACTCCATTCTCTTTCCTTTTTTCTTTCTTCTACACTTTCTGCCACGTGCTTCACTCCTCATCCCTCCCATCAGCCCCTCAAATATCAAAATGACAACATCAACAACCACCACAAAATGCATTCCGAGTGTCTGCATCCTGGAGGAGATGGTGGCCCTCCTGTGGCCTGTAGAGCATAGTCCACATCCACTGCTGTGCTGCAAGGGGCTTTTGTGTAATAGGAACATGTCCACTGGCTTGTTCTCAGTTTGGAAAAAGAAGTCTTGTTGTGGCTTTGAGTTCAGACCAATTTTCTTAATATTTTAAGATGAAGAGACCTATAAGAAAAGCAAATCAAAATGAGACTGAATGCTTCAAGTTCTCTGAAAGGCAGGAAGAATGCTTTGTGGTGACATTGTTTAGAAAGAGGCTTCATAATTGCTGTACTGGAGAGCCGACATTTGCAGAACTCAATTGTGTGGCGTCTGAGTAAGTTAGCAAAATAAAGACAGATGGCAATGAATTAACTCCAACACACCCACCAGACAATGGCAGCCAACATGGAAAAACCAAGGAGTGCTCTAAAGAAGTGCTTCTGGGATGGTTTTCTGAGTGCCTCCAGTAGATGCCACCTAGTGACTCGCAAAAACATTGCACAGCTGTGTACATTAAGGACACAACTTAAGGAAACTGCCATACACAGACTAGCTTTGTTTCATAGGCAGAGATATGGGGGACTTGAACATTTATATTTTATTGTTCAGTTCATTGGGAAATAATGGTTGAATTCTGTATTCATACAATATTCTGTATTGTATGTTTAGAGAAAAATAAATGACAGAAAAAAAGAAAGGAAAAGAAGAAAGAGAGAAAAAGAAAGAACTGCAAGAAATACAACTATCATTCAGAAATATGTGACACAAGTTAGGACAGATTTGGGTCCTGACCTTATACAAATAAACCCCAGGATAGTGAATCATTTCATTTCAAGTGTAAGATCCAACTAACTAGCAAAAGCTCTTTGAATGGTGTGGGACTGAGGGGTGGGCTCCTGGCTCACAGTTGGGACCCTGTGGTCACAGAGGTTGTCTGCCATGACTGCAGATGAGGGGACTGGTAGTGCCTTAGTCTATATTAGACAACCAAGTATCAGGCTATGAAATCATCTAATTTGGCCAAAAGCTCTTTTTGCTCCTGACTATCTGAGGGCGTAAGCTGAAATATGCTTATAATATATAGAATAGGTGATGCTTTTCTGTCTAAAGCAGAGATGAAGTAATATGAGCAGTTTTGTTAGTTTCTACCAAATGAGTGTTTCCATATGTATGCTCCTCCATTGTGGAAGGCATTGTTTGGCAATTTGCACTACTAACATATGTCATTTAGGGCTTATAGTCTTTGAATGTATGCCAAGAACTCGGTGATGAGACATTGGTTATTCTTACTATAGAATTTATTTTACAAGTGAAGGTTTAGGCAGTTTCAGTAACTGACCCAGAGTGCACAGTAGTTGAGAAGAAACTGAACTTTAGGTTCCGGGCCTCTCTCCATCATTACCTACCTCACTGAGCTGATACTGTGTTCCTTGTTTTTCCCTGTTAGTCATCTGCTCTATGTTTGTGCTCAAAAAAGTTTATTATTTGTTTGTTTGTTTTTACCCTTAACATCCTTTGGTGAGCAGCTGACTGTGCCAGCAAGTTTGGGGGGTTCCAGGCTGGAGGGTTGGGTACTGATGTGGTTAACTGGTTTGTCTCCAGCCAACAGGCCCATCTGTCCAGGGTGAGAGCTGGGTCCCTAGATGTTACAATTCTGCCATCTCAAGTAAACTCTCAAGAAAGTTTAAACTCTCTTTGAGCTCAATTAATTATGGGAGAGAAAGCTATACACATAGGCACAAACTCTGTTTACCAATTTCTAGTTTGAATTCACTTTAACAGTCATTGATTAATTGAATGTTCACCACATTTAAGGCAGTGTGCTAAGAGTCAAAACTCAGAAGTCAGAAAAAGAGTCTAGCTTTAGCAATGCACAGGGTGTTATTTACCTGTCTGAGGCCTGTCTCCTCTTCGGTTGAGTGAGAATTCCGGGCTGAAGTAAACCTTCTAAATTCCTCTCTCACTATAAAGCTTTATGAAGAAAGAATATGTGAATGTGAGGCTGGGTTTCAGATTTGATTTCTTAAAGTATGTTAACTTTATTATTTATTTATCTAAAGAGAGTTTTTGAGTACCCACTTTGTGTCAGGAACTAGTCTTGTAGAGTGAACAAGAGATTATACAATCTACTTCCAAGATAAACAGCAAATGCAAAATACAATGCCAATTGATGAGTACTGTGAAGAAATAAAGCAGAGTAAGGAGAGAGAGGGAAGAGTGACCAGGAAAAGCCTCTCTCTGAGAAAGCGGTGCCGATCCTGACTAATGAGAGGAAGAGAGCTCTGTGAGGTTTGGGATGAGAGTCCCAGGCAGAGGGAGGTGCAACTGTGAGGGCTCTACAGAGAGAGCAGGCTTGGCGTGCCAGAGGACCAGCCAGAGGACCACTCGGATGAATAGTTTATCCATTGCCACAGGTGGCTAACCAACATAGGAGGATACCCAAAACTGGTTGGTAAACATCTCCCGTGTGCCAGGTACTATGGTAGGGATTTGGAAACATAGAGATGAAAATGAATCACTCTCTGTGCAGGAGAAGCTTGTATGCTAGTGAAGAGTCAGAGATGCATAAATAAAACCATAATATTATGAAGGAGGTGCTATGACCGAGATCATGGCTGAGGAAGATGAAAACTTAATCAAGAAGGGGACATTTCATCTGGGTCTTAAAGGATGAAGTGTAGTTGGACAGGACAAAGATGAGCTCTAGTGTTTGCAAGGGCAAGGTCACATGGGAAGACAATGTGTGGTAGGGGAATAATAAGAAGTTGAGGTCCAGGTTGGGTGACACACAGGGCAACGAGAAGCCATTGCCAAAAAAGCCAGGGAGGCTTTTGTGCTTCCTCTTCTTTGACAGCTTCATGTTTGGGCTTTATTCTGAAAGCCAGTGGCCCCCATTATTCACTCTTAAGGACTCCCTTTTCAATAGATCATGTCTTCATAGATTTCTTTTTTTAACTTCTCCCAAATACTGAAGTTACTAAGAAGTAACTAATTAATGTGTTTCCCATTTGAAAAGTCATCCAATCTATAACTTCCAATCAGAGCCATGGCAAAGCATGAGATACAGTACATTACCAAAATGAGTGGATAAAATACTTTTCTGGAGAAAAGGAGCCATATCATGGGTGTGCTGCTGCACCAGACAAACCCCCAAATCTCAGTGGCTTAACACATGAAGGCTTATTCTTGTTAAGTGAGTCACTGTATGCTGGGAAGCCCTCCTCTACCTTACAAGAAAGCCATTGAGAACATTTATTTCAAGGTCCCTGTATCAGGCGAAGAGAGAGCATGGTAGAGGCACCCTATCTCAGCCTGGAAACAACATTGTCACTTTTGCTCACAGTTCATAGAACAAAACAAGGAGCATGCCCCAACCTAACTGCGAGGGAGGCTGGACCATGTGGGTATGCATGCGGAATGTGTGTATTACTCACTGCCTCTGCCACGTGGCATGAATGTGCAATTTTGCTCCTGGGTTCTTGGAGTTGAGGGGAGCCTCCAGTTGAGAACCACCGCTCTGGCAACAGCCAGCAGGGGAATGACTGGATTGGCTTCTTTCTCCAAAAGGGCATGGAGCAGTAGTTCAGAGAATGAACGGTAGTGGGTAGATTGGAGGCAAGAAGACCAGTTAGGAGGCACTGGGTCCAAATGAGGCAGGATGAGGGCCTGACCCAAACCATTGGCAATGACATGGAGCAGGGTGGTGGGTTCTAAAATTAGTTTGGGGGTAAAATTCTTCAGTTTTGGGGAGTCAGAGGTGTCAAAGCTGATTCCTGTGTTTCTAGGCTGGTGAGTCACAGGCACTATGACAGCAGCAGTGTGAGTCAGAGTGCAAGGCAGGGCCAGGAGGGCTGGATCCCCTTCTCCAGAGCAGTGGGAATAATGGTTGCTAGTTATTCTTTTTCCTTCTGACCTAGTCATTTGCCCTCACTCCTCCCCACCCAAGAAAATACCAGGTCTGAGTCACAGCTGGTGGGAATTCAAAATTCAAGGCACCCGAATTAGGGCAGGTCTGGTGGAAATTTCAGACTCCACCCCAGGGATTAAAAGCTTCATTATTTGAACTCATTCATGCTTAGATACTCTGTTCAGTGTCTATGCCAAACAGCTCATAACACTGCCATCATTCAGTGCTCCTTCTTCTCTTCTACTCACTATCCTTCATTGGGTGTTTTTTTTTTTTTTTCTTTTTTTTTCTTTCTTATTTTCTTCTAAAGTTTAAACTCTTCCCAACTCCCCCTACTAACTTTGCCGGTTTGCTCCATGCATTACAGCAATTCCCTCATCACACTGGGGATATTATAATGAAGCGTATCCATGCACTTCTTGTTCAGAAACTCAGTCTGTACCTTCTCCCATTATATAGAAACCTCATCCATGTAGTGTTCACACCTTCCAAACTGCTGCAAGGTGAGCAGAAAGGGCAAATCACACCCTTTTCAATAAAGGGGCCACACTCTGTAGTAGAATTGGCCCACTTTGGACCTCAGAGCTTTGAGTTCAGAAATCGATTTTGTCCCCCTGTTTGAAACATCAATCTCTTAACAGAATCCATGATATGGTTTCTTTGAATTTTATAAAAACAATTGAAAAAATCACTACAGAAGAAGTGAAACCACATTTAGGAACCAACTGTGTTCAGTTTATCAAAGTTCATTGGGTTTACTCGGTATAATTAACTATTAATGAATCAATGGTCATTATCGTGGCTAGCAGAAGAGAATGGGCTTGGGTGAAAGGGAAAACTTGGTACTTGGGCTACAAAGCTTCACTGTTCTTGTCTGCAAACAAAGGATCATAAGAGGCACATGGCAGTGTTGTTCTAGGATCCGGCCCACAGCATGTAGGGAGCCTGGTGCGGGGCTTGCATGAAAAGAGCCCCTCAATAAAGGGTAACGAGTACTGTGACTTATTACTCTGTTCCCTTCCTTATAACCTATGTTATTACAGCCTGCAATGTTTCTGCCTTCCTTCTTCTCCGGGTCCCTTCACCTTTATCATCCTCATCTTCTGTCATTCACTGATCCTTATCTGAGCCTCGCCAGGCTCCTCACTTCTTAGTTCTGGTATAATTGTGTAGAGTTGTTAGTATTATATTTGCCCAAAAGTTGAACCTAGAATTGCAGAGTCTGCATCAACTGTTTTTATACACACACTCTGATCTATTTATGTTTCCCTTTGCTGCTCGATGAGACCGTGCAGATGCTGAAGGAGAGCCTTCCTTCCACTCCTGTGGGGCTGTCTGGGAACACTGCCTTGTGGCAGAGGGAGCAGAGCCAGCAGCCGGTGCCCCTTTTGCCAGAAGTTCAATAAGCCTCCCTGCCTTTCGGTGCTAAGAGAAATATGTTGATCTTGAAATGATTCCACTGCTCAGAGATAAATTACTTCAGGGCCTGACTTTTGTCTGACCACTAACTATCTACACAGAAGCTAGGTTAAACACTGGACTGTTGCTGCCGAGCTGCAGATTTGTTATTCCATCTCTTACCATTTATATGTGAGGCAGCAGCAAGTACAAGGCTACGTACACTTATTTCTGCTCAACATGTCTAATACATTCCCTATGTAGTTTGAGAATCTAAAGCTGCTCCATATAACCTTTTGAGGAAATTATTTGCAGGAATATACTCAAACAGACAAAGCAAAACATTGAATGACACCCTCTTCCACCTGGGCCTGCATGCAGTGCCGTGGCATCCTTAGGTTTTCTTCTACCTGTTGAAAATGTTTGACCTGTGCATGGAGGTAACAAAGATAAAAAATAAAAAAGTCAGAGAGGAAGTTACATTCTGGGAGAGGCAGTATGGCTGCAGGGATGATGGAGGAAGGAAGGACTGACAAGCATGCTATATGTGCTGAATTGTGTCCTCCCCAAATTCATATATTGAAGTCCTGATCCCTGAGAAGATGATTATGTTTATAGATAGGGTCTTTAAAGAGGTGATTATGTTAAAATAAGGTCATTAAAAAGTCCTCAATCCAATATGACTGGTGCCCTATAATAAGAAAAGATTGGGACACAGATACACGCACAGAGGAGATACTGAGAAGGCACAAGGAAGAGAGCAATGACCATCTATCTACCTGCCAAGGTAGAAGCCTCAAGATATCAACTCTACTGACACCTTAATACCAGACTTCTGGCTTCTAAAAAAGTAAGAAAATAAACTTGTTTCAGCCACCCAGAAAACTACCACAGAAAAACAATACAGCTGATACACATGCCTTATGTGATATATAGCAGCAAGTGAAAATTACACAGGTAAAGAAATTTAGGAAACTGGAATAAATAATTATCTATCTATCTATCTAACATCTATCTACCTAAAGAACCAGGGTCTGTAATGTCCAAAACAACCAAATGGACAACCAAACATTGGAAGTCAGTCCTGCAGGTGTGGTGACCCAGCACTGACTGCTGAGGGGGCTGTGGATCAGGCCAGAGAGAAGCAGGATCTGATCTGCAGCCTCCATGACAGCTGTTGATCAGTCCTTGCCTCTCTTCCTCCGTGGGACTTGCCAGCAGCCATGGGGGCTGCTGATCAGCCCTGCCTCTCTGATCAGGCCTGGAAATAGGCCTGGAGACTCTGACTGGCATAGGAACCAACCAATCAGAACCAAATCTGGGTGAACTGTGAGTAGCCAATTGTTGCCTAGGAAGCAGAGCTTTTGACATTGACTGGCAGAGAAACTGACCAATCAGAACCAAATCTGGGTGAACTGCGAAGGCAGAACCTAAGGTGGGGGCTGAGGAAGGGTTTTATGGGCAACAGCTTTTTGGTGTAAGATGTAAAAAAGTGGTTCTATTTTTTAATGACCAGTTTGGCAGTATAGTGCATATGGCTGGCTATCAGTTCTGATATAAGGATCATGTATTTTTGTCTGCCAAGAGCATCTCCTCCTGCTGAAAAAGGTCCACCCCCCCATTTAAGCAATCCTAATCTATATAATCTATCTATACTAATAAGAGAGTAATATGCTAATTAGATCGGGTTGACTGGCCATCTTCGGGACATCCAACTTCCTTCCAGACAAAGCCAAAGGCAGAGGTAGTTAGGGGCAATCAGGCCAGCAGAGGAGAGCAGTTGGGGGTGAGATCAGGCCAGTAATGGGTTAGGGGCATTCAGGCCAGCAGGGGAGAGCAGTTGGGGACAAGATCAGGCTGACAGGAGAGGATTGTTGGGGGAGAGATTAGGCTGGCAGGGGAGGGCAGTTAGGGACAATCAGGCAGGCAAGCAGGTGAATGGTTAAAAGCCAGCGGTCCCAGATTGAGAGAGGGATGTCTGACTGCCAGTTTAGGCCCGATCACTATGGGATCGGGCCTAAACTGGCAGTCAGACATCCCCCAAGGGGTACCTGATTGGAGAGGGTGCAGGCTGGGCTGAGGAACCCACCCCCTGTGCATCAATTTTATGCACTGGGCCACCTGTGTACCTATAAAACACTGTGTGTAAGTTTGTTGATGTTTTACATAATTTGAAAGTACTCTATACCTCCTTTACCTGAAATGATCATTCAAGTTTAAATTGTTCAAGATCTTGGGGCCCATCTCACTCAGAATCAGACTAAAAATCCACTCTTTTAGAGAGAAAAAAATTCAGATGGATAATTATCAAACTTCTCTTCCAGGTAATTCTAAGAGCATATAAGAAATAACAGATGTATGCCCTAACCAGTTTGGCTCAGTGGATAGAGAGTCAGCCTGCAGACTAAAAAATCTCAGGTTCGATTCCGGTCAAGGGCATGTACCTTGGTTGCGGGCACATCCCCAGTAGGAGGTGTGCAAGAGGCAGCTGATCAATGTTTCTCTCTCTTTGATATTTCTAACTCTTTTCCCCTCTCCCTTCCTCTCTGTAAAAAACCAACAAAATATGTGTTAAAAAAAAAAAAGAAAGAACAGATGTAGAGTGAATTAGCCTGAAAAGGGAGCCTTGACAAACAGTTAAATTGATCCTTTTCAGGTGTACAATTGGTTGAATTTTGACAAATATGTACAATTATGTAACCACTATCACAATCAAGATATAGAACAATTCCATCAACCCCAAATTTCCTTATATTAATTTGCAATAAATTTCCTTCTCTCACTCCCAGACCCTGGCAACCAGATACAATTTTTATTCTTATAATTTGCCTTTTTCAGAATGTCATGTAAATGGATTCAAATAGTGTGTAGTCTTTTGTATCTGGATTCTTTCATGTTTTTTTGAGGTCTGTTGTTTTCATTCTAAAATTTATTTGAATTTTATATTCAATGCTGTTCTACATAGCTATATAAGTTTACCCCACTATCTGAAAGTAGAGTGTCCCTATGAGACCTTTTGTAAATGAAAATGATGTACAGCGGAGAAGCAATTACCATTAATTTATATGGAAATATGTTTGATTGTTCCCAGACCCTAAAAATAACTTACCAAATCATACCAAATAACACATAAAACCTAAAATAACATATAATAAAAGCAGTGCCACTCCCAATGCCTAGGATATGCTCTATGCTCTGTCTCTGCAAAACAAATGCTGAACACTGTTTTTCTCTTTTCCCCCATTAAAGTGAAAATATTCTTTCAGTGAGCAAAAACAGGTACTAATGTAGGTCTTTGGTAAAAGCAAAGTGATGCAACAAACTTTCAAAAAGCAAGGAATACCGTGTGTGTGTGTGTGTGTGTGTGTGTGTGTGTGTGTAAAATGCTGAATGAGATATATCCATCTTTGTTTTAAAATTGGGATTCATTTGCCTAGCTGGTGTTGCTTAGTGGTTGAGCTTCCATTTATGAACCAAGAGGTTACTGGTTTGATTACTAGTCAGAGCACATGCCCAGGGTGTGAACTTGATCCCCAGTAAGGGTTATGCAATAGGCAGCCAATTGATGTTGCTCTCTCATCGGTATTTCTACAATATCTCTCTATCCGTCCCTTCTTCTCTCTCTTAAAAAAAATCAATTAAAAATTGGTATACATTTAAACCTACTTACCCAGTTAGGTTACTTAAATATAACCTAATAATAATTAGATAAAATTAATATTCCAGGAAGATGCCCCGATTTTAAAATATCATTACTAATTATAAAGATGTTGTGTTGCAAAACACAAGAAAAATTCAGAGATATTCCTTAAATACTGAAACAATATGGAACAGGGAGTAATGAGCAATAGCTTCTTTGCCTTTTATCAGAGATTGGCATCTTGGGGGTTTTGAGAAACTTAAATCTTTATTACAGGTAAAATAAATGGAAAACACTTTAAATAAGAAAGATTTCTAAATAGATTACATGATAATCTCAGCGGTTATGCAACATTGTAATATGCTGATACTCTCAAGTTTACTACACATGCATAATAGTAGTAGTAGTAGCTGTGAGGCCTCTACCTTTCAGCCAGTGCCTAGTTTCTCACAACCAGATTGATTGTTTTCTTTCTGATTGGTTGTTTCCCTGGGCCATGACCCACTTGTAGAATATGTTTAATATACGTACGTCTCTATAGTACTGATAAAAAATAGTGCTTGTATGAAGGTGGTTCTTTTTACATAAGATCTAGGCTTTGAATGAAATCAACACAAAGAAGGAAGGGAAGGAGAGGCACCTGCTTGGTCAGCTGGACAGTGAACTTCCTGAGCTGCTCTTCCCACATTGTCCTTACTGAATTCTTTAAGGTCCCACTCAAATGTTAGCTCCTCTGTGCCCTTAGCATGACCCACCCCCTAACCCAAGGCAGAATGAATTACTTTCTCTTTGGGCCTCTTATAATACTGTGCAAATAGTGTCATCACATTTTATGAGAATTAGTTCTTTATGTGTGTGAGCCCTGCTATTCTTTAATTTACTTGAAGACAAGGATTATGTCTTATCTCTATATCCTCAGATCCTGGCATATAGCAAATGCTCAATGAATATATGCTAAATATAGTTGGCCCTTCCACTGCATGATATGCTTCATGTCACAGAGCTACCTCAATCAGACTTTCAAGAACCAAGAACTGGCCAGTATGGATGGAAAGCCAGACTCCACTTTCATTTCTGTATCAGGACTCATGTTTCCTGCCAGTCTGCCAAGCTTTTGACCCAGATTTCCTTCTTCAAGCCTATTTGCCTGGTCTAAGTACAAACATAATTCCTGCTCTGACCCAGATCACCTGCTTCTACTCATTCCAGCTCAACAGTGTCTCCTGCTTTGGCCTCATCTATGAAACCTGATGTGTGACCAAGGCATCCCTGGTCAGAAGCCAGGTGGGGCAAGCTGGCATTGCAAGAGTGACATCCGACTCCCCTGGCTGTCTGCAAGCCACCTGGGTGGGCCAAGCAGAATAGGCTTTCATGGGCTCAAGTATCCAATGTGCTGCCCATTGGATCCGTAGTGAGTCCTAAGGCAGAAAGCAGGTGTAGGCAGATGTGGGGCCCAGGAAGGAGCAGATCGGTTGGTTAGTATGTCTTGCTTGCCCTACTTGCTGCGAACACCTAATCAAAGAGGAAGGATGAGACTGGAATGAGTATGCAGGGAAAAGGGAAAGGACATAGGAGATGTATATAGGTTCAAATAAGGTAAAGGGGTGGATTTTATTTAGAGCAAATTGGAGCCCCTATTACCCTTACAGTGGGTGAATGATTGGTCCACAAAGCTATGTCCACATTGTAACCCCAGATACCTGTGAATGTGAACTTATTTGGAAAAGGTGTCTTTGTAGAAATAATTAAGGATTGCAAGATGAGATTTTCCAGAATTTAGAATGGAACCTAAATCCAATGACAGATATCTTTTGATAGAGATAGGAAGAGGGAGATTTGGGACAGAGACACACAGAAGGAGGAGGCCCTGTGAACCAAAAGCAGAGATGGGAGTGATGCTGCCATAAACCAAGGAACATCCAGAGTCGCCAGAAGCTGGAAGCGGTGAGGAAGGCCTCTCCCCTAGAGCTTTCAGAGGGAGCATGGCTCTGCAGACACCTTGGCTTCAGATTTTTGATTCCAGAGTTGTGAGAAAACAATTTTCTGTTGTTTTAAGGGACTGAGTTTGTGGTACTTTGTTACGTCAGCCCAAGAGAATTAATATACCCTTTCTTTGCGCATTTGCCAGAGAAGTGGGTATGCAGTTGAGTGTTTGGGTCCATGAAGAAGGTTTTCAGAACATCAGGGAATGAAGGCAAAGCACCAGGAAGTGGCTGGCTCAGCAGCACACAGAAATAGCTCTTTTTCTCCCCAAATCATCAGTAGAAACAAAAGTATCCACAGAAAGAAAGTTTCTGTTACTTATTTAAATTCACTCTGAGAAAGTATTTTCTACTTACAAGAGAAGTAATAGTAATAGAAATAATGGTAATTATAATTAATGAGAGCATGCCTTATATCAGACACTATATCAAGTATTCTACATAGATCCATTTTTCTGATGAAAAATTAAAACTACAAATGATTAGGTAAACCTTTATCTAGCACTTACTATATGCCAAGACCCATTTTAAGAACCATACAATTATGAACTACTTCAATCCTAATAACCTTGTGAAGGAGGAATTGTTATCTCCATTTTACAGATAAGAAAACCAAGGCACGGAGAACTTACATAAGATGTCTAATATCACACAGCAAGGAAGTGAAGGAGCTGGCTTTCAAATCCCATAAGTCTTGCCCTTGCCTCAAGCTATCCCTGTAGCTCTAGGTAAAAGAATAGTGGCTTGATTGCAGGTGTGTCTGACCCCAAATCGCATGTTTATTCCATAAGCTCCACCACTTCTTAAGACAACAACTACGAGAGGTTGAATCACATTGTGTTGTGAACAGTAGCCCTGCCCATATGACCACCCCTGTCTGCCTTCTCAGTTAAAAGCTCTGAGGGTCTTCAGCCAGGAGACCTGATTCCTCCCTGTTGCTTATACAATCCTGAGCACAACAGCCAAAGTAGACAGAAGCTCAGACCCTCAGTGAATGACACTGGTCCATGGGCCAGTCTCTGGGAGATTGCAGGAGAGCCCTGGCCAAGCTCTTCCATTCCCCCTCCTCATGTTGTCCTATCAATGTTTACCCAGTTGTGTAACTGAGGCTTTTATTGTTTCAACAAATATTTATCAGGCATTTTTGTGTATTCTGCAAAGTGGCAGATGCTGAAGAGAGAGTAAAGGCTGATGCCCAGGCAAAGCACTTGTGGTCTCCAATTCAGAATGGTAAGTGCTATCAAGGAAGAAAGAATAAGATGAATGACAGCCACTATTTTTAGAATACTCATCATTTGCCAGTCATTATATAATCATCCCTACACATGCTGATCTGGCAGAACACAGGAGAGCACCTAACCCAGTCACTGGAGGTCAAGGAAGGCTTCTTGGAAGAGTCCTGGCACACACCTGAGGGATGGATAGGAGTTAGTCAGGTAAAGAAAGAGAGCCAAGGAGAAGGGTCCTCTAGGCAGAAGCCTGTAGCTGAGAAATGCTGGAGAAAGGGAAAGTAGCTCAGTGTAGCTGAGGGCAGGGCAGGAGGTAAAAGCAGCAGTGGTGGTGGTGGGAGAAGTATGTCTGTAGGTGAAGATCGTCATGGCCTCGTCAGCCAGGGTAAGGTTTATTAGTGCAGCTGGACTGCAGTCCTCCCTATTGGTTCCTGCCAGCTGCGACGCTTAACATTTTCCTGCTCTTACTAAATTCCCTGTCCCCTGCCCACTGCCAGGAGTCCTGCTTCCAGGTGGATGAACAACCCAGAATGACAGCCCTTCAATTTATCTGATTGTAGGCACCACCATTGTCCAAAAGCAATTTGGATATTGGCATTGGCCTTAATGATGCTCAAGTTTGCCACTCCTGTAGACACCACCCAATGGATGGCTGGACACCACCAGCCCGGGAAAGCAGGTCCCCAGGAGAATCATTCCGCTAGCCCTGGTCCAGCTGCTCCTTCCTCCCCACTCTTTCTGTGCCTTAGGGCATCCCTGAATGTTTCAGGAATATGCCAACTCTCCACAGGTTAGGAAGAGCTGTGTCTTGGCCAAGGCTACACAGCTGGTCAGTGTGAGGGGATCCTGGCCTCGTGACTCTACGTCCAGGGTTTTGCTCAAGGGCTTTGGAGACATATAGCCTGAGTCTGAATTCAGGATGTACTGATTTGGGAGCAAGTTACTTAGCTTTCCCAAGCCTCAGTTTCCTCAACTGTAAAAGGGAGTAAACATGTATCTCTTTCCTAGGACTATAGTGAAATTAGAAAACACGTGTAAAGAACTTAGCACATGGCTGGCCATTTAGTAAAGACTCATATCATGAAGCTTGTAGTGTAACACTAAATTCCCCTTAAGCTCCTCCTGGCTGCTGATGGCTCTCTATGTCAAAGGAAGGTTTCTTGCTCAAAGTCAAGTCTCTTTGGGGGGTGGGGGGCCAGTCCACATTCAACGAGGGGTTGATGTAGGGATATAAATTTTGGCCCCCTTTTCTCCTTTAGGGTCATCAGTAGATTCTCCGAACATCTTCAGAATTCCTCCTGAGATCATCTTAGATCTCTGTTGCCACTGCAGGGGGTTCAGCTTTCAGTCCTGTTTTCACTGCTCCCCTCAGGTGCTTTTCCTTAGAGCAGTTTCCATACATTTGCTGCATGCAAATCTCCAAGTCTCAGAGGACCTAAGCTGTGATGATGCTGAGGAAGGTGGTGTGGTGATTATACCTCATTGCTTAGCGATTGAGCCTGTGCTGATATTGACAGGAATATTGAACTGGTGGCAAATTAGTTGATTTGTTATATTTACTGCCTCTTCTTAGATAAGTTATTTCTTTGTTTATTTAAAGTTTCTATTAGAATGATAATGCACAAACTTGAAATTCACACATATTTGAGTTTTACAAAAGTACAATGTTTCTTAACAAGGACTCAGCTTCGGGCTTCTTTCAGACATTGATTGTTCTCATGAGTCTGGGTTAAGCAGAATGCATCCTTTGCATTTGAACTGTAAACCAAACACCTAAACATGTATTCAGTTATAACTATTGTTACCTATTTTTCCCCCCAAAGTTTAAATCATACATATCATAAACTCTATTATTACTCTTGGCTTATTAGTCAGAGTATAGGATGATTTGGGCAAACCAATATTCTGACAGAGTTGTCACATTTCTATTTTCAGTTTTTAATGTATTAGAATATAGCAAAACATCTAACAGTAAAAGTCTGCTGCTCACAATTTAATTTTATTTTTTGGTAATTCCAAAGACATTTGGCATTTGAATAATTATCAGTGCATTATAAATGTGCAGAGATAAGTTACTAGAGAATGAGAGATAAAGTCGGTTTTAATAACTATATCTATGATTATGACTCATGAATACCCATATTTGCATACATTAATCTTATTGACTAGAAATATGAGGACTTATGTTATAAAAATTGGTAATTGGAGTACAGCTGCTCATCGGTACAATAGGAAACTCATTGATTCAAATGGGATTAGATAGGTAGATTTTAAAAAATTAAGATACAATTTATATATACTGTACAATAGGTGTATCGTTTGATAAACATTGGAAACTGTATACCCATGTAAGCAATATACTGATCAACATATAGAACAGGTCCGAAGCAGGGGTTCGGTGGGAAAAGTTGTCTGGATTTCTGATTATCCTGGAGCCAGCTCCCTCTTCTCATCTCCATGGCTTCTTCAGCCTCCACTGGCATTCGCAGCACCCTCGCTCTGCTGGTCCTCACAGCACAGTTTTCGTCAGATTGAAGATGACCTCACGTTCCCGAGAAGGGTGTTTTCATCTCTTCCTTCCCTGTAGACTGTTGATGGCTTCCTGGTTTCGAATGATCTTTCCTCACAATGAACAGTGATCAGATTTCTCCACGCCTTCCAGGAGCTCTCCAAACCATTGTTCATAAAGCCTCTCAGCAGTCCTGGGCAGTGAGCAGTGAGCAAGTTCCATGCTTTGCTTTTATAGACGAAAAGCTGGAAGCAACGTGAAGTTAAACGCTTTCTAGCCCAGGAGTCTGACACTGATTCAGTTGGTGCTATGGCTTTGTTTGTTTGTTTTTCTTTCTCCAGCAGGAGGGGGAGTGTGGTGGGTTTCAGGAGGCAGCTATCTTATCTCTTTAAACTCAGTTTTCCTGAGAGGCTGCCCTAGAGTCCAGGGGGAAGGAAACCGCAGCCTGGAGGACGATGCAGCAGCAGGAAGTGATGCAGGGAGATTTGGTGTGACAATTTCCGGGTCTTGGCGATGTTTTTAGAGATTAGGAGCAGGAAAGAGAGCCAAGGGTCAAAGATGCCAAAAGAATAGTCAAAACGGCAGTTCTTCACTTCTTGTAGTTTTATCGTCAGCAGCTTAATAGTTTAATTTGAATATAGGCAAGCACTTTTAATTAGACTCTTTTCAGTGTAAAAAAGATGGTGATGAAGATGCTATAAAGAAGATGAATTTTCTCAGAAATCTCTTTCCTCACTCCAAACACTCATCCCTCCAAATGTTGTTCTTCACGTTAGCTGATTGGCTTTGCTTAAATAGCCATATTTATTTATTAGGTGAAACATATATTTAGAGGCTTAGGAAGTTACGCCAAAGGATTTTCCATTATTTCAGCAAAGGGAGGTGTAGCCAGCCAGTGTGTCAACTTTTGTCAAAGGAACTGTGGGCTGGCACCTCGCTGCCCTACCTCTCCCCACAGAGCCAGGAGGCTGGATCAGTGGGAAATGGCACCACTCTCCGGCTGCTCTTACTGGCTGGCTCCCGGTTCACCTCATCTCCTTAGCATAATGACTATGCTGCGGATTTGACAGTTGCAACATCAAGTCCACCGCAAAGTCTTTCTCACTTCCAGGGTGTTCCCTTGACTTCCCTGAGTTCGGTGTAAGATCGAACCACCGATTAAGTGTTAGTGTTTTGAGAGAACAGGAGACTGACTCCCACACATGACACCATTCACTCAGCCGTGAGTAAACAACCCAGGTCTTTGCGGCTAGCTCCCAAAAAGGGAGTGTCAACCCGCAAAGCATGAGCAAAACGCCGGCGTGCCGTATACAGCACAGGCTGGGCCTGCCACCCCTATTTTGTTATGCAATATTTTACATGCACCCACAGCCTGCGTAAAACTTTCTCTGGTACCTTCTTCTGACTCACAAGGGCTTTAAGTTAATCCACTGTAGACAATCAAGGATTCCACTTAGCTGTATTTGTGAAAGAGGCATCATCAAGGTTGCTTAGCAGCAGAAATTGGTTTATTAAATAGAACTTTCTGTGAGGAAACGAGCCCCACATTTTCTTATGGATTCATGTCCTCTTATTGATTGACTTGCTCACTGAATTGCTAAAAATATTTTCTCCTCATATGTCTGGGGGAAAGCTGGGTATTAAAAAGAAGATGAGATGCTTTGGGGCTACACAGGGGGCTGTGTTTCTTCTGTCCAGAAACCTTTAATTAGAAAGTCTGAGCACTCAGCCTATCTGTGTGCTCTTTGCACTGATGTCAGGTTTCATTATGGGCTTCAGCAGGATGAGAAAGAGGCTTAGAGAGGGAGAAGGGACACGTCTCATGCTGGGAATAGGGCCAATCAACCCAGGAAAGGATGTACACAAGCTGCTTATTACCTAGTGACTTGAAGCACCATGGTTGCCAAACTCCATTTATTGAACTACCTATATTAGCAGTTATACTTCTGGGTAAGAAAAATAGAAACGCTACCCACACACGTAAGGGGGTGGGAGAAGAAAGTATGGATATTTGATGGATGATTATTAGGTGCTAGCCACTGTTTTAAGCATTTTTTGAACACACAAAAAATAATGTCTTTAAAGATGAGAAACCAAGGTTTTGAGAGGTTAAGTTCATGAATATGATCACCTGTATGGAGCAGAGATGAGATTTAAACTCTGGCAGCCAACACTCTATCAACTGCAGGCCCTAGGCCCTCAGACTCAGATGATTGTGACCATGGGATGGGGTTGGGGAGTTGTGGGGAAGTGCTCTCAGTTTTCAGATCTTCCCATTTTTCAAGAAAGTCAGTTTATCTAAGTTTATTAATAAGAAACTTCTGAAGTTTAAAATTTTGGAATATTACTTAGTGACTTGAAACACCACCATAAAATATAATTTTATATATATATATATATATATATATATATATATATATATATATATATATATTACTGCTTTTGTAAAACTCATTTTAGGTTAGCAATTAATGCAGGCTGAATGTGATCTGGGATTACTTGCCCAAAGTCATTAGGGCATTGCTCAATCTGCCACTCTGTGTACACATGGAGTAAACCTGGGCCCGGAAAGTGGGGATGTAAACAGAAACCCACACCAGTCCCAGTGCAGGAAACACCCTTGGAGGAAGCTTTGAAATATTGGCTCATCAGTGGGAGTTTGACTGCCTAGGTTTTGCTAGTTTCATCAGAAACCTAGAGATTGTGTGGATTTCAGATTTGCAATGGAGGCCAGATCTGTATGTTGTTGTTTTTTGTTTGTTTGTTTGTTTTTGTTTTGCTTTTATGCCAGAGTTCTGTAATCCAAAGAGGTCAGTGGGGTACCAGTGGGCTGAGATACTGATCCTCTCAGCCCTCAATGGACTTAGGTATTCTTGTGGTCCAGATGTCCCTTAGTCGATCACTATTGGATAGATATCAAGAGCATCTGCTGAGAGGAAGGTGAGCAAAAGATAGAGGAATTATCACCCAATTAACTCTAGTTCCCTCATATTTTCTTCTAAAACAAGACATCCGGTGATATGAGGGGCTTCTGTGCTTTGTATGGATGTAATCCATCATTTCTTGGAGAGTGCAAATGAGTACAAATAACTCCAAAAGTTGAATGATCCATTCAGTTGACCCTTGAACAATGTGGAAGTTGGAGGCACTGATCCCCCATCAGGTAAAAAAATCTAAATATAACTTTTGATTTTTTAAATACTATACTAATAGCCTACTGTGATTGGAAACCTTCCTGATAATATAAAGTTGATAAGCACATATTTTTGTATATGTGTTATATACTGTATTTTTTACAATAAAGTAAGCTAGAGAAAAGATAATGTTAAGAAAATCATAAAGAAAATACATTTACATTTACAGTAATGTATATATTTGCTGAAAAATTAATGTATAAGTGTACCCACACAGTCAAACCTATGTTGTTCAAGGGCCAACTGTGTACTTATTTCTCAGAAATAAAAGGAAAATTCAAAAGATGTACTCTACTAAGATGAAATATCATCGAAATCTCTAGAGGCACCTGATCCTGTAGCTGCCATTCCTTCATAACTACTTGCCCTCAACTGGCTGCTCTGCTCCTGCTCTCTGCCCCCTCCCCCAACATCCTACACACTATGCTTAGCTTGAGTAGTAATTACTCATTCAAAAGTGGGGGGCTTGTGGACTTGACCCTCAAAGACCCACTGGTGGGCTGTGAGAGGAGCCAGAAAGAGGACAAGTGAAAGTTGGTATGATCTTGGACTGACTCTTAACCTTCCTGTGACCCCGGGCCTCCACCTACAAAATGAGGGGTGGATGAACTATGTGAGCCCCAAAAATCTCTCATGTGTTCTAGAATTCTATAACTTTCTGAGGGATTATAAGGAGAGAGAAACAGTTGTGAGGAATGCTCACCTTGTCCGAATTCAAATAGTAGACTTGGAATCAGAAGTATGGAGAAAATGAGACTTTTAATATATTCTCAAGAATGGATATCCAATTGTACAGGCACACCTGGGGAGTGATCACAGCCTATTTACCTAGTCCCTCCTCCGGTTCCTCATTGGCTGAGCACTATGGAGTCACCTGTTTCCTCATACATTGCCTAAGTCCACTGTCTCCTATTGGGCCATTAAAAAAAATTGGACTGAGGCCTTTTCTAGTTGTCTCCACCTCCTCCTGTAGTTGAGGCAGGAGTCTCTGGGGTTTCCACTGTGCTGCTGGCCCATACCCACAGTTCTTTGTTCTTAAATCCTCTTCCCTCCTCCCTACATTCTGTTTGTACTGGGGAAACTCAGTAACCGTTCCCATTAAAAGTTAACTATGCTGGAGATGGGTCACAGATGCCTATTTCCTACACACAGACATACAAACACGTTAGAAGTTTTTGGTATGTGAAGCCAAGGGAACAGGCCAGGAATCCCTGCAAAACTTAGGATTGTGATCAGGATGGCCAAGCACTAGAAGGCTGGGAACTAGGCAGCATCCTAAGGGTGTGACAAAGAAGTCTTGCTCCCCATAGCAGAAGCAAACTTCTCATTGTAAACCTTTATAATCTAGACAGTAGTCTTACAAAGAACTATGGCTTACAGTTGAGAAGCATTTGAACATAATAGTGTTTCATTTGCTCCTCACACAATTTTGGGGAGGCAGACAGAAGAGCTTCTATTGTCTCCATTTTATAGATGAGGGAACTGAGTTTCCGAGTGATTAAGATCACAGAGCCAAGTCTTGGACCTGGTGCTCATGAACCTTTGTACCCTCTAAAAGAGAATGGGGGTCAGTGGAGTATTATCACTGAGCAGCCGTTTCAGAAGTGGGAGCCCTGGGCATGGAGCATTAGGAACCCACAAAACACACTGTCCCCTCACCTGGCTGGAGCAGAGGCCTGTGGTTGTGAATGCCATGGCCAGTCTGCGCTAGAGAGGGCTTTTCTTAGAAACACCAAGGAGAGTTGAGGGTCACTGAGCAGTCTGTGTGCTACCCTCTGCTGGGGAGGTGTGCTTGAAGTTCCACTTCCAGTCAGGTCCCTGGTGGAGTCCCTCTTCCTAAGTGTTCCAGTGACAAAGCTTCCTCTGGGAGGCTGTGGGACAGAGATGATCTAGGAGTCTGTGAGGCCTCAGAATTCTCTGTTATGTAAAACTGGAGCTATTGTATCACTTTTGTTTTGTTTTGTTAATCCTCACCTGAGGATATTTTTCCCCCGTTGATTTTTAGAGAGAGTGACAGGAAGGGTGGGGGGAGAGAGAGAGAGAGAGAAACAAGTCCCAGCCGAGGCCAGGGATCAAGTTGAGCCTGCAACCCAGTTATGTGAGTGCCCTTGACCAGGAATTGAACCCGAGACCCTTCGGTCCGCAGGCTGACATTCTAATCATTGAGCAACACCGGCCAGGGCTATTGTATCACTTTTGATGCTCTTTAGATTTTTTTTTTTTTTTGTCCATTATAAAGTATTACAGACTTGTAATGTACTCTTGTACATCTGAATTTAATCAGGAGCTTTCTTTTCCCTGCCATGGATGGGGTTTACTGTTTCTGGCTAGGCCAGACGAGGATGTCTGAAGACAGATTTCTGAATTGTGGGCCAATTTCTCTGATCTTTTAAAGCCAGGGCCTCTGCTCTGAGAGGTGATTTACGACTTTGCCAAGCTGTCTTCCACCACTCTGGTTGCTGGGAATACCTGGGGCCTCTCAGAAACAGTTGCTCCCAGGAGGATTCTCCCCTGAACCTCACCGGGATCCTCACAGGGCTCAGAAGATTTTCGTTTTCAGTTCTCTGAGGGCTGTGTCGGGATCACTCTGTACTGACTTAACCATGCCCATGTGGGAGTGTTGGAGGTGGGATTAAGTCTTCCAGACTGTGACCCATTTCTGATGTGTGTGAGCGGAGCTCCAGAGGCATTGTGGACACCACATTTTGTTTCCTGACAAGAGTAAGAGCAGAAGCTCATGTACTATTTTGTACTATAGCTTCTTGGCTTAGCAACGCCTCACCCTTAGAGCTGAAGCTGCCTAAAGAAGGAGAGGCGTTCAGGAGCACTGACAACTATTTCCAAGTGCACATCCCATGTTGTCCGCTCTTCCGGGAGTGCTGGCCACACCACTTGCACCTGGGTTACAAAAGCCCGCACTTCCTACCTCTCAGGTGCTTACCCCAGGTAACACTTAAAATGTAAACATCAAGTCGAGGGACACATTGCCTTTGTGGTGAGTGTCATAATCAGGAGATTACAGTTCTCTTTAGATCCTGGAGTTTACTCCATTTAGGGAGGAGAGTTTGGGAAGCAGTGGTGATGGGATGACAACATTCATTCACCCATTCATTCATTCATATCTCCATCCAGTCTTCCGTCACCTATTTATTGTCTGCCATGTGCTAAGCTGGGTACTAGGCATTCAGTAGTAAACATAGAAGACATGGTCTCAAAGAGGGGATTCTATCTCAATAGAGCATCCGAAAGAACTTCATCTGCTTTTGCCTCAGGTGGCAACTTACTGCCATGAGCCTGTAGGTATTTAGGGGCCCCGTTAAGTTTGGGAAGCTCTGGCTCCTTCCTGCTTCTTTGGAGACTGGCCCTGGTTTGGCCTGAAATGAGGAGCCGGGCCCTCAAAGCACCACTGTCAGCACTCTCCAGATGAGTACTACACATGGGGAGGGCCCAGGGCGTGGTGCTCTCTGAAGGCTGTGTCATTCTCGGCTCCAGCCACAGAGGTTACATCACAGAGGGAAGCTGAGCATGTTGCTAGGCTGTGGCTATTTATTTTTATAAATGAGATGTGCTTTATTTAGAAATCTGCTTTTTCTTTCTTTTTTTCCACCCCAGCATCATCTGGCTGTCTGGCACAATCCAAGAATCTGCATTTCTGACCCAACAAGAGTTTGTGGGTGGATGGGGGCAGGACTGAGGCCAGCCCAGTGCCTCACAGGGTGGTGGAAACACATGGCCATGCCATTAGCATCCTGCTCAGCGTCTGCACCAGTTTCATCTGTAACACCTACATAGTCCTCACTTGGAACAAGATAAAAAGTGGCTCTGGTGCTACCTCCTCTTCTGATTGGCCACACACCAGAATACCGCAGAACAGAAGGCAAGGACAAGCGATAGAGAACCAAAGTCAGGTGCAAGAGCAGCTGACATCTAGCTTCTTAGTTCATTGGATGCAGCTATTTTAATAGAGCCACTTTAGTGCAGCTATTTTGTCATGAGGATATTTTGATTTGGCCTAAAAAACTTCAGCCAATAAATGTTCAGCTTTTAAAAAAATAAATGATGGGTGAAATGGGCATTTTATACTCCATGTTTGAGCTTCACTTCATCCCCTATCCTCACCTTATTGCCATTCCTACCCCTGGGCACCAAGATTATGGATTGTGGTCAGGTATGGGAAAGGTGAAGTAGAGGTTCAACATGGGAGAGATATCAGGATCATGTAATAGCCAATAATCGATCAAATGTCAAGAATAAAGTGACTGTCAGAACTGGGATTGGGTACAGACTAGAGGAAGGTCGAGAGGCCTCTAAAGTCAACCAAAGGACCAATGAAATGGCAAGAGTGATGGAGCAAGAGTCAGAGATGGAATGAAGGGAGGAAAATTGGTTATTAAACATAAAACCCAGTGAGTTTGCATTTTGGAAAACAGTCTGCTTAGAATTCAGAATAGCTCATTTTGGCTCTACCATGTTCAGTGTGTGACTCATAAATATCTACGCATTTTGTTTGAGCCCCGGTTTCCCCATATCACATGCAGACAATTATGTGTAACCTTCCTCTTTCCACACCCAATGCTCTATGATGAGGACTGAGCCAGCGGCTTGTAAACTGCCTCGAGTCACCTGGAGAAAGGCGCTTGCATAAGCAGTGGGTGTTCGTGGAGATGAGTGTTCCATGAGTCAAGGATTTCAAAGTCAGGCAAGTGTAGCTGCCGCTGCCTGGTGATTCGTTTAGACAACGTGACGCCTTTGGCTGGCGTGCATAGCGCTTGTGACGGATTTGTTTTTGTCACAGCAGAGAATCTCATCTTCGCTCACATGCTACTGCCTTAAGGACTTTGCACATCAGCAAAGAGCGGAAAGGTGTGAAAAGAGAGGAAAGGTGTCTCTGCTCACCGCCTAGAGTTTTAGCACAGAGAACTACGGCGGCATGCTCCTGTGTAATCATGGCTTTCCCTCTGCCAGCAAAGACATCTTTCCAAATTCTCCTGACATTTGTCAAGCGTGCCAAAGTCCCCAGAGGTGGTTCCGGTGAAATAGAAGATAAGGGAAGGGAAGACTCTCCCTGCCTGGTTTCACTGCTTTCTGTGTGGATCTTTTGCGTCACAAGATGAATCCTCACTGATGGGTTCAGGGAATGTCCATCCAGAATTGGTGCACAAGTCAGCAGGAGCTGGGGGCTCAGCTCCCAGAAGCCTGGCCTGGGCCCTCAGCCCGGAGGCGAAGGGCGCAGGGGTGTCAGCCGCTCGCTGACCAGCCGCACTTCCGAGGGCCTGCAAAGCTGGACCCGCTCCCTTGGGACAGTTAATCTTTGTTCCTGCCGCCAACACATCTTTTTTTGTTGTTGCCCACAGGTCCCTGCCTTCAGCTTTCTGATGGATCCTGCCTCAGGCTCGGGGCTTTGATTCCCTCCTCACGTGTGGGTCCCGGTGCCAAGAACAGCTCTGCTCCGGCAGGAGGGTATTATCCGGCTTAAAGAAAAGAATGAGCGGTGGCTTCTCTCCACCAGCATTCTCCGGATTTACATGGGAATTTATTCTGGGAACTGCTTAGTCTCTTTCCAGTCGCCCTCCCACCAGCAACGTTTCTGTCACACAGGCCTTTGCTTTCATTGTTTTTAACTGGATGACGACAGAGCCTTTCTCTCGGAGCCTGGGCGAAGGGCTCGGCATCCCCTTCCTGCGCCATCACTGCCCAAGGACCTGGCTGGGCCACAGTGAAGGATGCCATGGGTATTCCCGTTTTACAGCCGTGAGCATTATATTACATGATTGTGCAATAAACCTTGCTTTCTTTTCCAGAATTATTAGTTTTTCCAACCCTAGGGCATGGAGTTCCCCCTTTCAGAAAACCTCCCTGGGTGACCCATGCCCGCTCTGCGGTTTAGCTGGAGGGCTGGGCCCAACTGACAGTTGCTTCTCTGTTGACATCACAGAGGCATTCTCACTGGCCCCTATTCATGTTTTTTATTTATTTTTAATTTTTTATATTTTTTTGGGTGGGGGGGTGGTGGCAGTTCCAATTGCTCCAACCCCCACTTTGTACGGAGATTTAGGAATTTTCTAAAGGAAAAACACAGGAGAAGCCGGGCACCACACAGGCAGCACACAGGCTGCTTGCCTGTCCCCAGAGGGCCGTCTGTGTGCCTCCTGGGAGTAACCTGGTCCGAGACTTGTTCTGTTTGTACAACCCCCGAGGTTCCTCCAGACTGGTGGGTACTCTGCCCCCCCGGGACAGCACTGCACTTGGGAGTGAGGGCAAGAGAGGCCTTGAGAGGGCAGCCAGCAAGACCCTGACCCACAGGCCCAGGCTGTGCAATGAGCACCTCTCACCTTTGAATCGCTCCTAGACACTCACCGCCCTCTGGGAGGGCAATAGGGCATGTATTACTCCGATTTTCCCAGTGAGGAAACTAAGATCCAGAAAGTTTAGTTAGTTCACGTCCTTACAGTCAACTAAGCAAATTACTGGTGGACTTGAGACGAGAAAGCTCAAGTTCCTGACACCGGCTCAAGTGTTTTCCATTACCCCATGCTGCACTGCGGCTGGGCTGATGTAAAACAGCAAAGGCAAGTCCTAGGCCTCCCAGCTGGGCAGGACGGGGCCGCTGGCATGGGTTTGCATTGGAGAGGCTGGGACCTGGAGGCTGTAGGGCTGTTTCTATTCTATGGCAAGGCAAGGGCTGAGCTAGGTGTCTTTACAAATGATGCCAAGTTGAAGTAAGCCTGGCATTTTCTTGGTGCTCTGTCTTCTGTTTTGCCAACCACCTGGATGCTGAGAAGGTACAGCCTCTTCCACTCCTCACTGCCTTTCACTTTCTGGGCAGGCCTGATCAGCTGCTCTCTAAATTCCTCTCATTTAGCTGCAGGAGAATGTCTGGGGCCTGGGAAGGAAGAGGCAGAACTCCCCGGGGCGGAAACAGGTCCCCAGATGCCGCTTTCCCATCAGTGCTCCTGAGTTCCAGCAGACAGCAGGCTGGACTTGCAACCCAGCAGACACATGAAAGCAAACGTGCGCTTGTAATGTTGCATAACCTGTCTCCCACAAAACAGAAGGCGCTCCTCTCCTCACGTTCTTCCTTGCCTCGTTCTTGACATTTTTATTGTGCTGAGTCCACAGCCGACTTTGCATTCCCGTCACCTCCCACTTGCACTGGCTCCTGGTCCCTGGGTGTGAGGATCCAGTCATGTGCTGTTACCCCAGAGAACATTCTTGGTTCTTTCTGGGCAGGACACACTCCTCCTTACCTTGACATTTAGGATCTGCTGCTGCTTTTTCTTTTCTGCTCCACTAAGTCTGGGCCAGGCAAGAGTCACTGCCCCGGGGCAGGGTTTGGGGAGACTGATGCTGGGATGAGGGGGCAAAGCAAGCATTGCCTTTCTGCTCCTGTTTCCTGGCTTTGCCATAGGCAAAGCCCAGGCTCCATTTCCAGACCCTTGTCTGACCTGCGTGTATCTCTGAAGTGCTTCTGCGTAAACCTTGTTTATGACCCCGGGGAAGCTGCTGGTTTACCTCCGGGCCCCGTTGTAGAACAGAGCTCAGTACCCCAGGAGCGCGGTCTGGGCCAGTCCTGTGCCTCCTCCCCTCCCCCACGTCACGCTCTGGAGTTTGGGCTTGTTCCAGCCTCGGAGCAAAGGAAGTGACGTTTTTAGTGCTGAGTTTCACCAGCTAAGCAATGCTGAAGGTATGTATCTGTGGGTGATAAAGTCATCAGAAAGAGGGAAAGGGGAAAGTGACCAGTGGGGGAGGGAAAGAAGGGAGAGGAAAAGGAGCCCACAAAGCGAGAGTAATGCGGAGAGGAGGCTGAGTGCCCCCTGCGTCCTGTGAGTGGCACCGATGCCATCTGTCACCCATCGCCGGTTCAAAGGGAGACGGGCTGGCGAATGCAGGTGCTTGCTCCAGAGAAAATGCACCTCAGGTTTAGTCCCATAGGCCCCTGGAATGGGAACGGGCATGACTCTACTTACTCAACACTGAGGTCTTAATCAAAGGATTTTCAAATGCTTTGTAAAATAAATAAATCACTTGTGTAAATATAAGATGGTACTTCCCTCCTACTCACCCTAAATCTTGAACACACAGTGTTAGTACAACCCCCCAGAGTTTTTAAGATGTCAGCTTAAAGTATTCTTAAGAAAGAGACCATGACACTTGGGTTGAGTATATTGCCTGACACATAGTAGGTGCTTAATAAATATCTGAAATAGAATTACTGACTGAGTAAATGTAAAAGCAATATAGAGAAGAATATTTTAATAAGAAGATACCTGAATATATAACATTTATTACTTTTTATTTATTTAAATTTTAATCTTTATTGTTGACAGTATTACAGATATCCCCCCCTTTTTTTTTCTCCATTTCCTCCCATCTACCTGGTTTCTGCCCCCCAGGTCTTCACTGCCTTATTGTTTGTGTCCATGGGTTAAGCATACATGCACACAAGTTCTTTGGTTTAATCTCTGTCCCTTCCCTCTTCCCCCTGACTTTGGTCAGTCTGTTCCATGTTTCCGTGCCTCTGGTTCTATTTTATTCATCAGTTTATTTTGTTCATTAGATCCCACATATAATCACTTATATGTGACATTTGCCTTTCTCTGACTGGCTTATTTTTGTTAGCATACTAATTTCCATGTTGTCTCAAAGGGTAATATTTTCTCCTTTTTTATAGCTACGTAGTATTTCGCTGTGTAAATGTACAACAGCTTTTTTATCCTCTCATCTATTGATGGGCACTAGGGTGTTGAAATACAATACTTTATGGCTTTTGTCCTGAGTCCAAGGATGCAAGGATGGGTGAGCTCTCCACATGCATAGTCCCTAGTTGACCTGTGATCATTCGTACTCACCAGGGTGCTTGTGCAAGGAAAACACGGGCAGGACACAGCGATGGAGATGGCTGGCTCTGCCCAGAACATTCTGGAGAGGTCTCTAGGTATGTGGGTTCTGAGTCCGCTAAGGTCTCACCAGGCAGACCAGGTCCTGGAAGACAGAACATAGGACAGCAAAGGTATGAAACAGCCCTTTGTGTCAGAGAGTTGCTATACTTGGGTATGGCTGGGCCAGATGGAAGGGTGTGTGTGTGTAGGAGGGAAGTTAGGAGCTTTGATGAGAAAAACAAAACAAAACACAAAAACAGACAAGATAGAGATGCTTACATGCCTCTAGTAAACACCAGCTTTGCTGGTCACCATAGGTTTTAGCGTTTCTATTATATAACAATCAGCAACAGTGGGTATTACTTAAATATTCCTGGGGACCTGAAATACATCGGATAAACTGCTGCTTGGTCACTGGGGACTGTGTGGGTATCTCCACGTCTCTTTAGGGCCACCCACCTAACGGTAGAAGGAAAAGATCTCTGATCTTCTAAGCACCAAGCATGCTCATGTGGTTTCTAGCCTGTATTCCTCTCTACTGTGAGCTACCTCCTGGCAAAATCTCCCTGTTCTTTGAGCAGACTGAGCATAACAGAAACAAAATTTCTATTTACCACCAGTACTTGTTTATCTTTAGCCTTGTAAGTCTCCCACAAGCACGGAGCCCAGAAGAACTCAGTCTGGAATGAGAGGAGACAAGGCTATAGCCCTGAAGAATTCAGTGAGAAGCCTGGTCAGGGCTTATCAGAGTGCAGCCTGCACAGGCTCCGTTAGGAGGCGGGAGGAGGGAGGAGGAAATGCCAGGAGGCTCTGCAGAGCCTGGGCTCTCGGGCTGCCAGCAAGGCCAGCGGGAACGCTCAGCGCTGGAACATCATGAACCCTTCTGCCTTGGGAGCCACAAGAGTCGATAAAGCCGAAGGGGGGCAGATAAAAGACAATTCTGTTTGTATGTCCTGGGCTCCTGCCATCCTGCGCTCCCTTTGGTTGTACTTGTGGCATTTGGATGTTTCTCTCACAAAGGCCTGGAGAGAGAAAAACAGCCACTCAATATCTAATAAATTATCCACCATGTCACTGCTGCTGCTGCTGGCCTTGCCCTGACAATTCTCCCTTCTGATTGCAGACAATAATTATCCTCTAATTGCTTAGATAATCTTGCTTATGGAGTTACAACGGTGACAAACACTCTCATTTGTTGTTTTTTGTTCTGAACATTTATTTACGCCTAATTGTTCCCTAGTTGCACATGAATCTATGTATTCTAAAGGGTAGAGCCCCACCCCCCACCCTCCCAGCCCCTACTAAAAAGGGGCTTTGCAGGCTGGAAGGGAATGTTACAGCCTGTTTCTTGCTTCTCTCTTGGCTCCAGGGCTGCACCTTCCAGAGGCCACTAATCAGACCCTCCCCACCAAACAGGGCATGCGCTGGGGTCCTTGAGTGGACCGGGACAGCAGTGAGTGGTCCAAGTTCTCACACTTCTAACAGTGACTGTCCCTAGAGTTCAGAACCAGCCTTCGATGCTACGTGTCATTATCTCTCTATTTAATTTTTATTGAATTTATTGGGGCAACATTGTTAATAAAATTAAATAGATTTCAAGTGTACAATTTTATTATACATAATCTATAATTGTATTGTGTGTTTACCACCCCAAGTCAATTCTTCCATCATCATTTATCTCCCCTTTACTCTCTTCTACCTCACCCCATCCCCCTCTCCCTCTGGTAGTCACCATACTGTTGTCTATGACTATGAGGTTTTGTTTGTTTGTTTTGCTTAATCCCTTCATATTTTCCATCCAGCCCCCCTTCCCTCTCTTCTCTGACAGCCATCAGTCAGTTCTCTGCATCTATGAGTCTGTTTATTAGTGTCATTATCTCTTTCACCAAAGCACAGAATTGAATAGCAGAAAATATCACAAATTACTGATGGTATTTATTCAACAGTCCATATTATTGATTGGTGCTGGGTGCCATACAGTCTTTGAAAAGCTTATTTCCTGCAATATGTACAGACTGGGCATTGAAAGCACTGGGAATACGTGGAATACATGGGAATATGAGG
Source organism: Pipistrellus hanaki (assembly GCF_964339955.1). Taxonomy (NCBI): domain Eukaryota; kingdom Metazoa; phylum Chordata; class Mammalia; order Chiroptera; family Vespertilionidae; genus Pipistrellus; species Pipistrellus hanaki. The sequence goes on along the minus strand of NC_140505.1, from coordinate 76,149,992 downwards.
CAGTGGTGTGAGTCAAACATACAAAGCAATGAGCATTGGTTTTCAGAGCAGCAGTGAAATGGAGAATGCTTGAGAGAAATACCTATGTGCGAGCTGAAGATAGGGCTTACAGATCAAAGTTGCTTAACTAATTAATTGGTTCACTTGTCTGACTTTAAGCACCTATTAAGTGACAAATATCAAATGATGCGCTGAGAGTTTTTTTTTTTTTTTAATAAGCCACTGCCTGTGCTTGAGGAGCTCACACTCTGGTAAGAACTGAGGTATAAATATACTTTATAAGTAGAGTAGAAAGTGTTAGGAAAGCATAAAGGAAGCTTGGTGGGCTCAGCCTGAGGCAATGGGACCCAGACTAGAACGGTTGGAAGTGTTGGTGAGCTTCTGAAAGGTTCGCTGAGGGCATCTCAGGCCTGAAAGCTAGAAGATCAAGAAGTTGTTAAAAGACTATGAAACAGTTCTGTGTGACCAAAAAATATATGGAGCAAGGCATAGTGAGGGGATGAGGCCAGAGAGAGCCTAGAAGGTTCTGAGTGTCCTGTGATGGGTGTGGGCTTTCACACCAAAGGCTTTAAATGGGGAGAGGCACAAAGAGATTCACTCTGGCCAACGTGGGAGGAGAAGGGATGGAAGGAGGGAAGCAGAGAGTCGAGGGGAACGTGGCAGAATTAGTGCGGCTACAAGAGAAGCTTTCAGGCAGGTGGGAGATGGAGACTATTTCACCCTCTCCACCCTCATGTTTCTTCCTTTTCTCTTTTCAGTGCTGTTTGGGTACCACTACACCAGCTGTTTTATAATTTTATCCTCTTAATCTGCTTATTCCAGGAGCCTTCCCCAACATTTTTCTTGAGCCCTGAAATCCAGCCCCTGTTCCTGCAATGTCAGGATGTATAATCCTTTTTTTTTTTTTTTTTTTTTTTTTTTTTTAACTTCGGTGGGGATGAGAGACCCCAGGGTGCATAGTCAGGTTAATAGAAGTTATATATCACAGGTTGGACTTAACCTGAAATTCTTCCTTTATGATTTAAATAATTTATATTTTCTCTTTTCAAATTATAAATTCTCACCTGACACAGGAGCTATTTGTGCAAGGACCTGGATCTTTCCTTATTTCATCTCTCAAGGTGTTTATAAGCCAGTCTCAGTTAAATATGAACACATATTTATTGAACACGTGTTGTTTACACTTTGCATCACTATTTTAGGTTGGTTTCAAGAAAGAGCCCAAAATTATTTAATGGGCAAAGGTTCACACCATTGAGAAAATAGTTCAGGCCAGGTGTTCACTGCAATAAGCAGCCTCTAGTTGGTATTGAACTTGGCCAATCTTTGGCTAATGGTGGACATCTGTCCTTCTACAGAGCATTGCCCATTTGCTTGGAATAACTATGATGAGTCAACATCCTCTGGGGTAATTTAAATAATTTCTATTAAAGTTGATAAATGAAAGTACTTCCTAGGCAGCCTCAAAAGAGCTCTGCTCTGGGCCCAGACCTCTCCTACTTTCTCTATCAAGAGTGTTAATAATCCAAGGGTCAAGAGTCAGCCAACATATGATTATAAATTTATTGGGCACCTACTGTTTACATATTACACCACTATCTCAGGTTGTGTCCAAGAAAGAGTTTAGGCTCTTAGTCTCAGCAAAAGTCCCTTTCAATTCTTCCCACTATAACTATGCTTGTTTCTGGTATGGCACAGCCTTTCTGTGTACTGTTGTGAAAGCTAATCTGTTTTAAAATACTGGCAGAGCCTGAAGCACATCATTCATCTGGACCCCTGGCTACCTACCAGTGGACACAAATGAGAGAAGGGCTAGTTTCTGGGATTTTTTTTTCAGATCATAAATCTCCCACCTTACTGAGGAAGCAGCCACTCTTAGAGACGGTAAATCAATTTGCCTAAAACAAACAACAAACAAATCTACATTTCCCTGTGCCTGTTTCCCCTTTCCAAAAGGTAACACATTCTGAAGAATAAAACAAAAGAAAAACAAATGGAACGATTCAGTACCCCTTGTATAGATAATGTTCTGTTAAGCACCATAAGGTACTAAGGGTCACAAAGAAACCGGGACGTGGCCTCTGACCTCATGGAACCTATATTCTGCTAGGGAACACACAGGCCTGGATGAATACCTGTACAGGCCCTAACATGAACGGAGATGCTCCTTCTCGTCTATATGCAGATCAAAATAAAAGGCATAGTGTAAAACACAGAACTTACATGTATATAAAATTTTTAGATTTTCTGGCTGTAGAATCCTGGACAAATTAATTGAGTTGAAAAAGAACTTTTCTCATGTTTTTGTGCACTGGATTTACTGGTTCCTTAAACACATGGCATTGGTGGAATTCTTAAATTGAACGAATACTTGGAATTCAGTCCAGTTGGATGTTCAACATCCTTATTTTATTTATAGGAATGCAGACACAGAATGAAAATATTCTAAGCATTAAATATGGTATATTCTGAGTTTTCTCATCAGTCCAATAGAAATGGTAGTGTGTGTGTGTGTGTGTGTGTGTGTGTGTGTGTGTATATATATATATATATATATATATATATATATATATATATATATATATAATTTATATATGTATATATGTATTTATATAGTACTAGAGGCCCAGTGCACAAAATCCCTCAGCCCAACCTGCACTCTCTCTAATATGGGACCCCTCAGGGGATGTCCAACTGCAGGTTTAAATCTGCAGTTGGACATCCCTCTCATAATCCGGGACCACTGGCTCCTAACTGCTCACCTGCCTGCCTGATTGCCCCCTAACTGTTCCCTTGCAGGCCTAATTGACACCTAACTGTTCCTCTGCCAGCCTGATTTGCCCCCAACTGCCATCCCTTGCTGGCTTTTTATTAATATAGATATGACCATTCACAGAAAATTTTACCAACCTTGCGTTATAATAAGGGCTTGACAATTGAACCATTAGGACCAGATATCAAGATTTTCTTTCTTTGAATAGTGGAAGGAATAATTATCTTGTCTTTAAGTTGCCCTGAACGTCAAATGAGATAATGACTTAGAAAAGTATAAAAGCACCATATAAAGACAACTGTCTTTTTCATGTACTGAAAAGATAATGAAGTGGTAAAATGAAAAACACTATTTTTATTCTCCCTCTTCCTTCCTTTACAGCCTTTATTTAAACTTTGAAATTTATAAAAATTTCACTCCAATTTTCATTTCTTTACATTCAATATTATTTTGTATTGGTTTCAGGTTTTATATTAGTTACAGAATCGTGGTTAGACAATCATATACTTTACAAAGTGTTCCTCAATATTTCCAGTACCCACCTGGCATCATACCATCATTACAATACTATTGACTATATCCCCTATTTAAGTGACAATGGTTTACAGGTTCCTTCCAGTCTTTTGTGTTGTTTGCCTTTCCTTTCCTTTCTCACTTTTTCCCTCATTTTCTTTACATAGTATCTCAATTGGCCATCAAAGCTCAGTGAAGGCACTGTGACACGCCTAATCCATTTTACAGACCAGAAAACTGAGGCCAATACCAGTTGGCTGTGGAACTTGACTCAGCACACAGGAAGCCCTCAGAGCCATGCTCTCTGCCCTTCCTAAGGGGCAGCCACCTGGCAAACAGAACAAACCTTCCTGTCAGGTTTCCGGGCCTCTCTCAAGCACCTCTTCATTGGGGACACTCCACATTCTTTTCTCTACCCCGTCCAGTCCCTGCCCCCATTCTTTACTGCCCCCGCTTCTCCGGAGCAGGTGGAAGGCTTTACTCTCACTTTCTAGGAGAGCTCTGTCATGGTGCAAGGCAGCGTGGGCTTGCTTTTGGGCCAAGGCAGGAGCAGGAGTCGCTGCCTCTGAAGTGTGAAGGCCGTCTGGGCGAGGCAGGTTAGCACTGGGAGATTCTCTGAATCACATCAGTCAGTCCAGTACCCTGCAGTGCGGCACCCCTCCACTGAAGTGGCACCGCACCTCAACCCCCTCCTCAGGGGTGAGGGTCTTTGCCCTCTGCTCAGGAGTCCTTCCATGTCCCTTGATCTCTGGCTGGGCCCACCCGCGTCTTGAGGCCATTGCAGAACCTCTGTCTGTCTGCAGGTGAGGCAGATCCCTGTCCTCGGTCTTCTCGAAGCTGTGAATCTGTGGTCAGAGCCCTGGTCTGCTTCTCAGCAACCCCATGCCTGTGAGGTTCCCAGGGCACCATGGGAGTGGTTATGCAGGTCCAGCCATGCCTCCTTGGGGCAGTGATGTTCCCAGGGCCCCACAGGAGTGGCTAGGCAGGCCCAACTGTGCCTCCTTGGGGCAATGATGTTCTTGGGGCCCCACAGGTGTGGCTAGGCAGGCCACTGCCCCTCTTGGGGTCTGCGATGGACCTGAATCCCTCCGGTGGCATCTAGCACTGCCCACCCCACCTCCCCAGGCCCGATGGACTGGTACCTTGTGGGCAGTATCTGGTGCTCTGCCATGTGGGCAGTATCTGGTGCTCACCTGTCCACGATGGACCTGTACCCCCAGGAGCAGGCCATGATGCTGCCTGCCCTGCCTGCATATGCAAATTAATTTTTGGTGGGTTAATTTGCATGCTCACTCTGATTGGCTGTGGGCATAGTGGAGGTATGGTCAATTTGCATATTTGTCTATCATTATGTAAGATTATATAAATTTAGCACAGCACTAGGTGCATAGTAAGTGTTCAGTAAATGACAGTGATTACTATAATCAACATTATTTCACTCTATCCAATTCTAGTAGATGCTGTTGGTGCCATGCTCATAACATTCTTACCAGCCACTGCATCCATACCCTAGTTCTGTGTTTTGAGTACCAACAGCTCACAGCTGCCCCTTCTCCAGAGAATTGCCCTCCTTTGAAACAATGTATTCACTAGGCAGTTATGGTTCCCTGTGCCCAGGATATAGCCTGCGGCCAAGGGGTGACCCTTATGAAGAGATAAAGAGTTAGTCTCCTTGCCTTATGGTGGGACCAACCCCAAGCTCAGGGTGATCAAATTGCAGCTACTCTCCAGCTGAGTTCATATTCTGGCATTTCTCCTGCTCTTTTCTGCTCCCCTCACACCCTTTCTCCTCAGAGCACACCCTCGGTAGAGTACTTCTCTCAGGGTGTGCTTTTAGGAAACCCAACTCTTGTGGAGAGCTCCCCTCCTTTGCCTGCGCAATAATAAGCCATCTTGGCTCATTGTGATTCTTATATTCAGAGCCTTGGTGAATCTCTACCATGTGATATTTTTAGCCAGAAGAAGAAAATGATCTTGCCTTTGTGGCTGGCATCTGGTTCAGCCACGTCAGACCTTTGCAATCAGAGAGGCCAGTGCACTGGGTTCTTTATCTTACATTTTGCCTAATTCTTCCTCACCAGGTCTATTAGCCTGTTCTCTCTTTAAACTGAATAATCACACTATTAATTAGCTTTGGGTCAGAAAAAAACAAAACAAAAACATTCATTCATCCAATCAGCCAGCCATTCATTCATCTGTTCATCCTTCTAACAGTTACTGAATATTGTCCATGTAGTCACATACTGTGCTAGGTGCTGAGAATGTGGCTGCAACATAGATATAGTATCTGATCTCTAGGAACTCACCTCTAGATTGAGCATAGCACTAACAACATCTATTAGAATTAGAGAGAGAAATGAACAAGCAAACAGGCAACTTCAATGAAGTTTGTGATCCCTGCTGTCTAGGAGAACACACAGAAGCTCCTATATCAATCTCAGGTTCAAAATGACTTTGTTTCATTGTGATTGACCAAAACAGAAATAAATAGAATGGATATCCTTTAGCACACTGCAAAAAAAAACAAAAAACAAAACAAAAACAAAACAAAACAAAAAAAACCTAAAAAACAAAATAACCAGAGCAGTTATTCAAAGAATAAGGTGTTACAATATAGAAAGATGTATAGTTCTGAGCATAAAAAATGGTTGCCTAGTGATGGAGAGAATAATGAGATATAAATGCAAAGCACTCTGGCTGGTGTGTTATTATTGCTGCAGCTTTTTCCCCACTCAAAGGCTCATCTGAATTAGATGATTTCTGCTTGGGGACAGGCTATATCAGTGGCAATCAACCCAGAGTTCTCTGACTGCCTTTCCACCCTATGGCATGGCTGATTGCCCAAAGACATGGTCAAGACAGCAGGGCGTCAATTGCATGGCTGCCTTATTGTTGCTTTTTACCTCCATACCATTCATCAATCTACTCCTGCCAGACATGCAGAGATTATAGCATAACTATGGAGTTAGGAATGTTAATTGTTCTATGTCGACATTTTAGTGTAGCTGGTGCTAATGGGAAAATAATTTTTACTCTGTGTCTTTATGGCCATTTTCATTGTTCTCTGGTGGTTACGCAGTTATTTGGCTATAGATGATAATGAAATAATACATAGTTGCTATTATTGATTTGGCTGCAGAATTGGGGAAGTCATAAAGGAGAAGGTATTTGAGAGAAGCTGTGACTTGATAAATATTTAATTTTTCTTGAGGCTTCTTTTTGTCTTTGCAGAGAGTTCTCTTTGGCTATCACAATGTAAAATTCTAAAAATACCAGTGATTTGGTTATTTAAGAATCCCAAGATATTACTCATAAGTCAGCTCTGTTGATGATCAGGTGCTGGAACCTGAAAGATAAGGAAGTCCTGGTCTTCTGTCCCCGTCACCCAGTTTCCTGAGTTGCAAGCCTTGAGGTTGGTCTATATTCCTCCATCTCTCTTATTCTCCTGTGCCTTACCTCCATGCATCCCCAAAGCCCATCTGTTGCCCCTTCTTTGGTCCCAGTCGTGGCTCTGGTAGAAGACCTGTGAACTTATCTCTTCCTAGACTATTGATTGACTACTGCTGCCTTACACATTCATCTCTCACCTCTAGTCTCAACTATCCCTCTCCACCAATCATGTTGTCAGCTCCTTATTCACAATTCTTCTCATTGAATAAAATAAAAACTTCATGCCAAGATGTTTCAAGATCTAACCCCTACCCACCTTTCTAACTTCACATCCTTTCACATTCCCTTTTCATTCCCAATAACCCAGTGTGTGACTCAGTTCTTGTTCTTCCCCAAAGTGCATCATGCCTTCTCCTCATAGGCACACTTACTTCCTAGAATGCCCTCATTCTTCAGAAGCTACCTCTGAGAGTCCTCCCTTACTCACCTGAGCAAACGTGATCTTTCCTGTACATTGCGTGTTCTACCTAAAGCATAGAAACGACCACACTGTATTGTAACGGTATGCTGGTTCATCTGTTTCCTTACATGACCATGAACTAGAAGTTTATCTCTTTAATCTCTAGTATCTGGGCTAGTGGCAGGAACATAGCAATTATTTATTCTGTACCGAATAAATGAGTGAAATGGATTTCCTCCTAATGTGGTAGGATCTTCTGGATTAAAATGACAGATAAATCGCCAAAACTGGTTTCACTAAGTGGATAGTGTCGGCCTGAGGACTGAAAGGTCCGGGTTTGATTCCAATCAAGGGCATATGCCGGGGTTGTGGGCATATAATCCCCAGTAGGGGGTATGCAGAAGGCAGCCAGTCAATATTCTCTCTCATCATTGATGCTTCTATCTCTCTCTCCCTTTCCCTTCCTCTCTGAAATCAATAAAAACATATTTAAAAAAAGATAAATCAGTTACACTTCATAAGGATCATATGAGATATTTTTTTAAAATATATATTTTATTGATTTTGTACAGAGAGGAAGGGAGAGAGAGAGAATGTTAGAAACATCGATGAGAGAGAGTTATTGATCAGCTGCCTCTTGCACACCCCCTACTGGGGATATGCCCGCAACCGAGGTACATGCCCTTAACCGGAATCGAACCCGGGACCCTTCAGTCCCCAAGCCGACGCTTTATCCATTGAGCCAAACCAGTTTCGGTCATATGAGATATTTTTATTAAGTTACAGTCACAGCCATATAGTCACATCTGTTAGAAGGCTAGCCTCCCTTTCTTTATAATCCTCACACATGCCATTCCTCATGCCTGGAACATTAGTGTTTTTCACTAGAGACTGTAAGACTATTAATGGCTTGTTTACAGCTAGGAATACTCCTATAGAGACCCAGATCCCCCAAATTCCTCAGTGTTTTTCCCTGCAATCAATTAAATTAGACATTCCCTAGTACAGGCTTTTTATCTCATGGTTCTATAAGGTTAAGCCATGTTAAGTTATCATTTTTGTGCATCAGTAATGATTGAATATCAGTGCTTCACATTGGTCAAACTAATAGTTAGCAAATACACTCATTAATGATGGTGCCAAGGTGAACATCGAAGTGTCTGCATTTAAATGTTCTAGATTTCAAATGAAAAAAAAAGTACTTTACTTATCTCAGCCTGGGTCTCCCTGGCTTCTGTCTCTAAAGCTACTCAGTAGGGTCTGCTAAGCCCACTGCTTTTCCTCAACTAAGATCATAAATGCTTGGAGTGCTGTGCAGAAATAACCTTGTGAAAGGTTAGTATTTATAGCTAGTTAGCAGAAGCCCAGCACAATGTAAAGGCACAATAAATGTCTCAGAATGAATGCTAAGTAGCACATATATTACTTGTATCATGGAGAAAATCTTCAATTGGTTGTGATGAAAGGGCTTGTGGGAAGGTGGTTGTGATTCCTTTCTGAAATGAGAGTCACACTTTTTGGCTATTTGTCCCTGGACCTTTATCTCTACTGTCCTGCTCCCGTGACCAAAACCCACAGGATGTGATCAACACCCACTATCTGTCCTCTGAACTGTCTAATCCACAGCCTTTGCCTCAGGCTTTATTGCTCATGCTACCCTTTATTCTATTTCCCAAGCAAAAGGTGTCACTGGCTTCTAGCCTCTTGCCTCATCACCTGTCTATGTCTATATTTTCACCATTAAAATCACAGCCAACATTTCTCTACTAGAATTGTCTTAGATCACCCTCCTTAATAGGGATTACATTTACTCTGGTCACTCAAAATGTCATCTCAGGTTGTGACCCAATTCCCAGCATCCCTATGTGTCTCATGTTGTCTGATGTACTTACCTATTTCCCAACCCCAGAAACAAGGATGCCCCCCCCCCCCCCCCCCCCCCCCCCCCGCCGAAGATCCACAGAGAAGGAGACAAGAACACAGGCCTGTCCCCTAAGGATCTTCCTTTTGCTACCAGTCAGATTCAAATGTCATCTAAAATTAGTCAAAACTTAACCTCCACTCAGATCCCTCCTCACCCTGCATATTTCTCATGCTTACCTTTACCTGGAAAGGTGAAGGAAGAGAAGGCAGAAGAGAGAAGTGAAGCCCAAGAACCTGGGTGTTTTTCTTGGGCAAGAGCCAGATCTGCTCTAGAGAAAAATAAGCTGTGTAAGAAAGTGTGCTGTGTAGTTCAAGGCCGCCACAACTATAGAGGCTAATGCCACTCAGCAGGAACTCTGCCTCCCAGGGAGAACTGTTTCCAGCTTTTTCCTGTATGTATTATCCTTTTTTACCCCCAGGATAATGAAGTCTTGTTGCCAACTCACTTGGTTTGAGTCTTTGGTCTCCTCTGGTCGACCAGCTCTCCCCTCCCTCCCAATCTTTCTTTCTCTTGTTCTGTGACACCTGTTGAATGTGGCACACAGGGTGTGAAGTCGCCGCAGTACTTCCTGTGATTGTGAGGTAATTGGATAATATTACTACCTTCTCAGAAAGTCTTCAAAGTTATCACGAGGAAGTGAGGCATTCCTCTCCTGGCTGGTGTCTATGTGGCCAGATAAGATGACTGCTACATTCCATCCCACCCATGTAATTTAGCCATTCTTCCATATTTGGGTACTTCCGTGGACACACTGAGGGTTGCGACCCTCCAAAGCACTTGGCTAAAATGGAATTCCAAATATAGTGCCTACTCATGGGTTTCCAATAATCAGTTCGTACGTAGTCTATCCACAGTTCAGGGCTTAGGCTCCTTTCTCTGTTTTTGGTTATTTCCACCTCCCCGCTTCCCTTTGGAAGTTTAAAGCAAGTCAGAGGCATCTTGTAGGTGATAGTAAAAGTATTTATAATCAAAGAGAGCTCTTATCACAAAGCACATTTTGTCACACAAAGTGTATAGCACAAATAGTAATGTGTGTGGCTGTATGAGTTAGGTTGCCTGGGTATAAATCTCAACACTAACAATTTTTAACTTTTTAAACATGGATAGGTTACTTAACTTCTCTGTGCCTCAGTTTCTTTATCTATAAAATAAGAATTATAATAGGATGTAACTACTCATAAGTCACTGTGAAGATCAAATGACTTAATGTGCACATAGTACTTAAAGCAGTGCCTGGAAAAAACTTTACCAAAATAATATATGACATTATTGGTAGAAGTAGTGATAGTGATAGTAATAGTAGTGGTGATAGAAATAACGTTTAAGCCGAGACCGGTTTGGCTCAATGGATGGAGCGTCGGCTTGGGGACTGAAGGGACCCGGGTTCGATTCCGGTCAAGGGCATGTACCTTGGTTGCGGGCATGTCCCCATTGGGGGGTGTGCAAGAGGCAGCTGATCGATGACTCTCTCTCATCGATGTTTCTAGCTTTCTATCTCTCTCCCTTCCTCTCTGTACAAAATCAATAAAATATATTTTTAAAAAATGAAAAGAAAAAACGAAATAACGTTTAATATTTGCCTTAGAGAAGTATGTTTTCCTGCAGTGTTTCTCTTACATGAGAACTCACTGAACCCCTTCAATATGTCCCTGAACCTCTGAATTCTCTGGACCCCTGAGACTCATTGCTTTAGCAAAAAGAGTCCCACCTAGAAGTCAGATGAGCTGGGAATATTTGCAGTGAGGCACATGCTACTAATTTATAGCATATCACAGGCCAGTCCTTATATTAGGTTCTTCTCTTCTTACTTTATGTATTCTTCACACCAGTTCTGATAGGTCTCCATTTTACAGATGAGGAAATAAAAAAATCTGACTGGTTTTAACAACTGAGCCTGCCCTAGCTGATTTGGCTCAGTGGATAGTGTCAGCTTGCAGACTGAAGAGTCCCAGGTTCAATTCCGGTCAAGGACTTGATCCCGGAAACATACAGATAGAAGCATCATTGATGTTTCTATCTCTCTTTCCCTCTCCCTTCCTCTCTGAAATCAATAAAGATATATTAAACAAACAACAACAACAATAAAACAACAACAACTGAGCCAATGCCATGAAGCAGAAAACACGGGCCTGTCTCGAACCACTATTAAAATCCAAGTCCACAGATTCTCTATTTCTGGGACCTTATTTCTCCTGCTTCGTAAAACTGAATACTCTTGTCGAGTCCATCTCACAGTGCAAGCATTCAAAGAGAAAGTGTTCATGCAAGTCAGCTGTGGGCCGGGAAATGGCAGCTGAATTGGATTCATGACTCCAAGTAAAAGGAACTGGGAAGAGCCAGCCAGGAGGTGCAGGAGATGCTAATATTGGGAGGCGACTCAGGATGCCTTCTCCAGGCAGAACCCCGGGGGCAGGTGCTAGGCTGAGTGGCATAGCCTATGGGTTTGTGGGAGTCGAGGATGGGGTTGCCCCTGGGCAGAGCTTCCCCTGGTGGAAGAGGGAACAGTAGTCAGACTAGCTTCTCCCCAGTCAGCCACCTGAGGGTCTGCCAAGCAGAGTGGGCCTTCAGCACATGTCAGAGTGCTCCCTGTGGGCATGGAGAGGCCTGGCCTTAGAACAAGGAGCACAGTCAAACCTCCACGTGGTGCTAATGGCCTCGACTGGCTGTAAGGCTGTGGAATCTGGTGTGGGATCAGATTGTAATAAAAACCCAGGATCTCAGTCTTAAATGTTCCAGGGGCAGGATCTCACCCCGTGGGAATAAGGGAGGTTGGGGAAAGGAGTAGAAATGAGTTTCCTCCTCGGAAACACATTTGTACTTTTACTAGATGGAGAACTCTGGAAACAGTGGGCTCTGGGGAAAGAACCACACTTTGGTTCTCCTTTTGATATGACCCATTTACTTTGTGTCTTATGGCTGCCATCTCTCACATGCTTTATTGCCATAATTCTGGCTGAGTTTTCTGCTCTGAGATTTGTTCATTCCAGTCAGGCTCACCGCAGTCCAGAGTGATTGCAGCTAATTGCTCAGAACTTTCCCCTACATAAAACTCTTGTGGGATTTCCCTTTGCCCTCAGGATAAAGGCCTAACAGCTTGGCTTTCAAGACAATGGAGGTTCCAGATTCCTGATCACTGCTCTAGATACTTTCTACTCCCTTTCCCCAGGTAAGGGCCTGTGTAATTAATAAATTATGGTAAACGAGTCGTTTCTAGAGTCATCAGCAATATATCAGAATAGAAGAAGACTTCTATCATCTGAGGATGAAAACATGTATGCAATCAACACGAACACGGGGGAAGTTAGCCTGGAGTCAAAGAAGCTGAAGTCTAGTTCTCGCTGAGCCTCTGTGTAATCTCCACACGTGGCTTCCAGACTCGGTTCCTTCTTTTATAAAATAAGGCCAGTGACATTGTGAATTCTATACTCTAATAATTTTTACCTTTTCAAGATACTTCAAAGATAAATCTAACAGTACACAGAGAAACACTTTACAAATTCAGAGCATTATTAATATAAGTTTCTTATATACCAAGATGTGCACCACTAATTACCTTTAAAATCTTTTTTAGGTCACATCTTTTTTTAGAATCTGCACTTTATATAAAATCTGTAATAACTAAGGCTATCTTTGTATCAGGCATGAATCTAAAACATTCCAAAGAGACCTTTCATTTTGTTGGATCTGAGAAACAGGGGTGGCTATAAGCCTTGCTTTTCTGTGCACCAGTTGCAGACTTAACAGAGGGGCCTCGTGAGAAAGTACGAGAGAAGAGAGCAACTGAAGGCTCCTGGTGGGATGAAATAAAGATGGCTCTATCTTAAGGAAATCTCGAAAAGTCATTCTTTTTGTGCCACATATTATGATGGCTCTCAGAGGAAATGGAGAGCATGTAAAATATTAGAATGTGGGTCATGGGCTGTTGTAGGTTCCTGCTCCTACTATGCTTTTAATCACCTCATTTTTTTTCTTTTGCTTTCAAAGCTCTTTCCCAATCTGGGGTGCATTTCTCCTTTTTTTCTCCCAGCCTCCCAACATACACATATTTTTCAGTTAGCTAACTCTTGGAAGATACAATATTGAATGAATGAGTGAAGAAACGAAAGGATGTTGGATGGAGGGAGTGATGGACATCATGACCAGAAGGTCTTGATTCTTATTTGGATCAGACTTGTGAAGTAAGTAGAGCAGCATTATTGGTCCCATTTTACAAATGATGAAACAGGTTTAGAAAGTTGAGTGGCTTGAAGACACTGTTAAATAGTGGCAGAATGAACCCTTAACTCTTAGGATACTTTTCTTTGCACAACATCATAATTCTTGAAGGCAAGAAGACTTAATTTTTATGTTGTAGGCTGAGAACAAGCCTTTTTTAGAGAAAAGAACATTTATCTGCTTGTCTCCTTCTCCTCTTCTCCTTAAGGAAGTGATTTCAGAGGCAAGCCAGTACTCAGAGGCTAATTTTAAAGATAGGTCTCAAAAGTGACATCTGTTAGGATCATAATAAAAAATAAGTAAAGATTATAAGATTTTAGCCCACTTCTAATGAAGATTCAGTACAATTCTCTGCTAGTAAAATGAACCTGTTTCCATGGCAGAGAAGGAACTAAGGGAGGAAAGAGAAAAAAAAATCGTTAGAGCATTTTTTTTTCAGAATTATTTCTCAAGATATACTTAACAATTCAGTGTTGATGAGGAGGCAAGGGCTGATAAATAGAACAACACTTTAGGTCTTATCAAGGGACAGGATAAGTGAGAAACTTGGGCATAAAAATGATTTGTTGAGCTCATATGTATGCTCTCTTTCACATGCTTTGGCTCACATCTTTTCATAAAAATCTGAATCTAGACTGAGTTTTAAACCCTGACTTTACCACCAACTGGCTCTGTAATCATGGTCATGATTCTTAACTTCTCTATTGTCATCTGTAAATGCAAGTAATAATAATTAACACACATTCCCCTTGTAGGTAATTGTGAGAATTAAATGAATTAGTTTATGTTAGTACCCTTTGATGAGTGTCTGGCAAATTGTAAATTTCGTTATCATCATCATCATTACAGCTATCTTTTCAAACTGTCTCTTGAGTTATTGTCAGTTGGGTCAAACAGTGAGGAAAGAGTTGCTAGATCACCTTGGCTACTTTTACACCTTCTGGCCTTTCTATGTCCCATTTCCAACCTTCTGGAAATTCAAGACTCATTAAGTCTGGGGTAAGACATAGTTATATATATTTTGAAAAGGCAGATATAGAATGCTTTCTTTCGTTCTACTCAACCTAACACCCACCAGAATTCCAACTTTAAGGGATTTCTCTGGAGAGTGAAAAACCTCAGGGGCAAGAACAAGGAACTGTGGGAGTGGGACTACTTATATTGTATAAGTTCAACCTAGAGACCACAAGAGAGATGTCAGGTGATACGATAGAATCTATTTTTTCATTATCATGCTCTCTCTGCTCAGAAACATTTTCATCTTAATTGCTGGCTTCTGCAACACCCTCCTGTAATCTCCTTCAAATCCAGTGGATTCTGTGTTGTCATACTTCATCAGCTGTGTTATAATTCCCAGGAACTGGCCACGATTGATGTCCTATCCCTGAAAATCTGGCCCAAAATAAATGGCTTTAGAGGGCTTAATAATAAATCAGAGGCATTCTGAACAGATTCTGAAAGTATCTTAAGTCAGGACAAATCCTCCTGGGAATCCAATTTGGCTGCTTCATTACCAGTTCTGTGTCCCACAAGCAGGAAGATTATAAACAACATTGTAAAGATGTAGATGAGATTGGCTTTTGTGACCTAATGTTTCTGGTGAAGAGAGAAGTACATGTTGTTAAAACAGAAAAAAAAATGCACACAACCCACTGGCAACAGATTTCTACATGCTTCATTTTGAACAAGAATCATTTTGTGATTTTATTACCTTGGTGACAAAGACGTGGCTGCTTCTGCATTTTATGGTGATTTAATTAACCTTTGTGCACAGAGAACAGGTACTCCTACTCCATGAACTAAGAGCCACTTTAAAATGGAAAGTTGCCAGCTGTGTCTCATGGGCCTTGACCAAGATTCTGCAGAGGGTGGTGAGAGCAAAAGTCCCAGGACCAGGCTCTGGGAGATGCATTCCAGCAAGTGACTTAATATTCTGTGTCTCAGTTTCTTCCATTTGGAAAATGGGCCAATAGTGGTTTGTACCTCACCTTTTTGTAAGTGACACTAGGACTAACCAACAGGTAATCAACTGTGAGATAACCAACAAGTGTGTGGGTAATGAGGGAAAGTTTAATTGATAAACCTAGCTTTAGAGAAATCGTGAAGAATTGTTGGAGTTAGGCTGTCATTTTAGGTTAACAAATCTCCATGTAAGGTGCTGGAATTTACAGTATAATAGAATATTTCTGTTCAGGGCCTTTGGAGTTAGACAGATCTGGGTTTAAACCCTTGCTCTGCTACTTTAGTGGCTGTATGACCACAGGTTCTTCAGTTAGCTATGGGAATTACATGGAGGATGTCCGTCACACAGTACATACCCAATGCTATGGAGGGGTGCAGTGCATGGAAGCTGTAACTATTATTACCCTCAAACTATTGACTGTCATTCCTTGACCCCTATATTAGTTTCCTATTGCAGCTGTAATAAACTGCCACAAATCCAATGGCTTAAAAAAAACAGAAATTTATTCTTTCACAGTTATTCAGGCCAGAAATCTGAAATCAAGGTGTCAGCAGAGCCATGCTCTCTGTAGGGTCTCTAAAGGAGAATCAGTCTCTTGCTTCTTTGAGCTTCTGGAAGCCACCACCATTAGTTGATGCTCAGTTTCTGCCTGTGTCCACATTGCCTTTTTTCTGTGTGTCTTATCTCCCTTGGCTATTCTCTCAGAAGGGCACTTGATAGTATTTAGGGACAACCCAGATAATTCAGGGTAATCTTCTCATCTCAAAAATCCTTAATTTAGTCACATCCACTAAAACTTTACCATATAAAATAACAGCCCTCACCATTGTGGCTCACTTGGTCGAGCATCATTCCATACACCAAAGTGTCGGCCTGCAGACCAAAAGGTTCTGGTTCGATCCCGGTCAAGGGCATTTGCCTTGGTTGCAGGCTCCTGGCCCTGGTTGGAGGCAACCAATTGATGTGTATCTCTCACATTGATGTCTCTGTCTTTCCCTCTCTCTTCCACTCTCCCTAAAAATCAATGGAGAAATATCCTTGGGTGAGGATTAACAACAACAACTAAAACACACCAAAAAATCAATACAAAATATATTTTTTATGTGAAACTGGGATATTATTTCAAATATAAACAATGATTGTACACAGGTTATATAGCTGAAAAGTCCATACTCTGGATGCTAAACGTCGATGGCCAGGTCAACCTTCAGCTGCATCTTGTGTATTAGGCATAATCTTAGGAAGTTTGCTTAAAGTGTTAGCTCTTATAATGCATTTCTGTGCCTTTGGATGGAGGAAAAATTGGAGACCAAGAAGAACAGTTACTATGCTTCTAAAATTAGAAATCCATACTATCTGCTTTTATTTCCTCTAATTTATTACTTGCTTCCAGAGTATTATGCAAAACAAACAAACAAACAAACAAACATTCTCATTAACTAAGAATTTTATGTATCGGGAAACTCATGAATTGAAATTTCATATGTAATTATGCATACTATTAATGTACATCCATGAGTACATAAGGACAGCTCTAACTTTGTGGGACTGAAAGTTATATGATATGGGGGCTTCTTGAGGAAAAGGAACACAAAATTACATATTCAAAATTATATATAAGAGTGAATATTTACTTACAATGAGAAGAGAAAGCAAACAAATTGTTGGTGGTAAAAATGGATTCTTGTGGTATGAGAAATAAATTTCAAAGGACACATGCATGGGAGAAGTTAATTGTAGTGGGAAGATTTGTTGGGGTGAAGGTAAGTAACATGCTCTCAGGATGTAGATGGCAGGCTGGCTCTAGTAACAACTACCCTAGGATCCCTGATAATCCTCCACATATTTCCTTGTTTGGGGGAACGAGCATGCTTTTCTTTTGAACTATCCAGTCTATTTCCTGGGTTTTCTCAGGCTTATGGTGGGCCCTCCCCCTAACCAATCCTTTTTTTGGATCTTCTGGTTCTACCCTTATCCAACCTGATTCTTTTCCCAGATGACTCCTCCCCTTTATGTCCATTCTTTGGCTCCTATTGCATGCCCCTAAATTCTGCTTTGTCATCTGGTTTCTATGGAGCTGAGCAAGTGCCCAGCAAAGCAATTCTCCCCTTACTGGTTCTCCTTCTCCCCCCCCCCCCCCCGCCCCCACCACCATGCCCATCTTTGGAGAAGGGATCAGTGGTTCCCTGGGGAGATTCTTCCTGCCCACTCAGGGATTAAGTCCTTACGGAGGAGGGTGTGGTGGTCCCTCAGGGAGCCTCTACATGCTAACACTTACTAGTAAATCAGGCCTAGGGTCCAAATCAGCTCCCTAGTTTATTAGACTTAATGTCTGATTCCATTAGCTTCCTCCCTTTATTAATGACTAGCTAGTTACAAATTATTGGCTCATGCTGGTATAGAAGGCAAATGAAATGCAGATACTAGGAGTTGTTGGCTTGTGTATATGGCGATGGTTTAGGTCAGGGGTCGGAATGTTGGGCCCTCAGGCCTTAAAAGGCCTGAGAAATCATTTGGCCTGGCCCCGCCAAGGCATTAGAGGAGAGTTAATTAGATGTTTGACCAAATATAGCAGGCTGATTTTTAAGCTGATAATTTTGTATGGCCCATGAATGATGTTATAAATATCCAAATGGCTGTTGGCAGAAAAAAGGTTCCCCACCCCTGGGCTAGGTGGTTATGAGAAGCAGCTCCAGAAGTGGTCTTGCCAGCTGTCTCCTGGGCCAAGAGTCAATAAAGTTATACCCACTAGTTAATAAAGGAAATTTATTACATGTAAACTAAAGGCAATTTATCTTCCCTCTTTAAGACTTCACAGGAAAAGGTTTATATATTTGCCTGGAACAACATTCCAGTTTTGGATTAAGAAAATACCGTCCCATGTTGCCTTTTGAGTTCTCATCTTCATTTAGAAAACACCCTTCGGCAGATCCTAGGTCTTATCTGGGTAGAGAAGGGAGCCTAGATGTGTGGGTCTGGGTATGTCAAGACTGTGGTGCCTTTTTAAGCAACACACTTTGTTTGGACCTTTCCTCCTCTCTCATTTCTCTCAGGTGCTTGAGCTTTTGGGTGCTCCATGGCAGGAAGAGAAAGCATGTGTTTAAGAATTTGTGTGGTGAGTCCCGACCTCCCACGGTTCTCAGTATTTTCTAGGCAACTTTGGAAGGGCTGCAGGTATTCCAGAAAGTATTACTCTGCATAAGCAACCACTGGGAAGGGGGCAATGTCTGTCTGTATCTCCCTCTTATTTTTTTTATTTTGTCCTCTCCCCACCTCTCAACACATCTCCCTCCTCCTTCCAGAATCTTACAAATACCAAGGTAAGAAATCACTCACTAATTGAGGTCTCTGAAATACCTCAAAGCATGACTCACTACTGATGATGGGATTTGGGGCACTGTGACAGGAAATGGAAAGCTCAATCTGGGGAGCTAAGGGGACAGTAAGCTTCCAGGCACTTGCCAGGGGACTCCAAAGCCAGGCCTGCTCACTCCTTTTACTGTGGTTGCTGTTCTTGAAGTTAAGCTGGGGCAGCGTGGCTGGGCCAGCTTTATCAGGGCCAGTGGGAGTCACATGCCCACACCAGCCTGTCCTCACCTCCACCTCAGCCAGCAGTTACAGTCCATGGAGGAGTGCAGTGGATCCCGGTGTGGGCCAGCACAGAACCAATGCTGCCTGAGCCCAGGTTTCATAAAGGGGTGTGCAGAAAGGTGGGGGCAAAACAGGCATCAGCTCGCTGGTGATAAATGGAATCTGATTATGCTGATTCTGTGCATGTTTACCTTGTTAACAAACACATGCAAGTATCATGTATACTAGCCATTTAACTAAATATTTATTCAACAAACACTTCTTAACACATGCCATGCATTTTACTGGCTTACAAAGAAAGAGTTCACAAGTATAATTATAAAAACATATGAACACACCCAAAATAATACAGAATCATGTGATAAATATTATAATGGAATGCTGAGGCTGACCAGAAGCCCCTGAAAAACAGATGAACAGATTATTCCGATACAGTTTCACTGTGAAAGAGAGGGCTAAGGGGTTGCCTGGCTCAATCGACCAAGCAACCTTGATTGCCTGCCTCATTAGCCTTTTATTGTAACAGCAGTTTGAGATACAGTGTATCTTTAGATACAATTAGTAGGGTGAGTAATTTTGGAAGGACACATGTGTTTACATTGTCCTCTAGGCAAGGGCATCCAGGAACTAAGCATAAGGCTTCCAGTATACCCCTGGGGGGCTGCACATGCACAGGCTTGATTGAAAAGATCAAGGAATAATTAGGGGTGCCACATTCTACACTCCTCTGTCTCCCCTAAGTCATAATTCCAATAAACAGGGCAGTATTCCAATAAACACACTTCCCTTTTCTCAAAATGTCCTCCTTACAACTTTCCAACCAAGTCTCTTGTGCTTCCCAACATCGGAAGATACATAGAACTTTAGGGGAGACAAGAAATAGGAGTGTGTGTGTGTGTGCGTGTGTGTGTGTGTGTGTGTACACACATGAGTGTACCCATGTGCTGTGTATACCAGGTAAATGTGATTTTAAAAAAATTTTATTTGTTACATAAGGATTCAAGTATCTCCTGCAAGTATAGTCTTTCTCCCAATAAGAACTAGCTTCCCCTTCCCACCCTCCCATCAGTCGCCTCCTTCTAGTGTATTTTGAGTGAAAGGAGGTCAGCTCATATCCCTTCTTGAGGTGGGGTCACCCATGTCCCAGCCTTCTCTCCACTGTAGCCTGTTCTTAACAGTCACTGACAGCTCCTGTGATTGCTGACTGATCTCACCTTTCCCTCCCACAGAACAGCATCTCCATTCTCACCAAACTCCCCTCAAGCAAAGCTGTGGTGACACAGATGAGTGGAAAGGTTGGAGGTAATGGAAGGGATCCCAATGAATGGAAACTATTTAAAATAGAAAATCAAATGCCATGTTTCTTTAAAATGCTGTGGCCATCCTCACCCTATGTCTGCCACTTCTAGACCTGTTCATCTCTATTAGAGACCACTGTCTGTTCAGCAGAAGTTCAATGTTCCTGTGGCCTGGCCTCTCAGGTCACCCTAGGTCACTCTCTAGGTCACTTTAATGAATCAAGGCCACACACCCTGATGCATTTTTCTTAGAGAAGATTCTCCCCTAGACACAGAACAGCAGTCTTAGTGGTGTCGTTAAAGGATTTAGTTTTCAGCTCCTTAAAGATAGGAGGTGCAACAAAATTAAATCTTGTAGACCTGCGTCTCCTATGGAGCCCCCTTATCTGAGACATTATGGGGAGCACATGGAGGCCAAGGAAGGCTGTCCCACTGAGGGATGCCCACTCAGACTGCACTTCTGCATATCTGTCAGTCAGGGGTCTGTGTACAGATTCCTTGAATCCTGCTAAGTACCATAAATTTGATGTTTTCCCTTTTACTTGAAACTTGTGATTCTAAGCCACAAAGAAAGCCTGAGAAAATCAGACGACTACTGCACTCTCAGCAATCCCTAGCTTTGTGTGAATGGCAGCATAGGGACATGCACATCCCAACTCCTTTCCCTGCCAACTCAGCCTGGCCAGGTCACTCGATTGCAGTGTCCCAGATAATACAGAATGAGAATAAGTGGAGATAAAAAAAGAAAAATCTAAAAAAAAAATTTTGCTTTGTTTTAAATGACCCAAGCAATGTGAAAAACAACTTTTAAATTTTATTATTATTATTATTATGATGATGATGATGCAGGACTTAGCTCTTCTTAAATGCCATCTAGAGATTTTTCTCCTGCTCTGAGAGATGCTTTCTAGCCCATTCCCAGGGTTATGACTTTGACTCTCACAGCTGTCCCAGTTGTATCCACCCCTTTGCTGTCAATCTTCTCCTGGCAGATCCTTGTGAAGTTTTATTGCTGGCCAGAGTGCCCCTTCCTCTTTGGAGGTCACCATGGGATTCAGGCACAGAGTCCTCTGGCTGCCTTCCCAGCCACTAACACACATGGCCAGGATCTATACTGGGTTGAGTGGGTAGGAATGTTCAGGATTATACTTAGCAACTGGACTTCAGAGCCATCTGGGATAGAAAGATGGAGTAGAGTAGCCCTAAGCAGAATGAGGGCACACATCCTTGGAGACTCAGGATGTGTCAAATGCAGTCTTCTCGGGGAAAAGGGTGGACAGATATTGGGAGCAAGAATGCTGTTGTATATGAGCTTTAAGAATCCAGAAAGAAGTCCACTGTGAAGATAGGAGAGCAAAGAAAGATCCTAAACCAGCAAGAGGCAACGAACCCAAAGTTCTGAGATCCATAGGCAGCAACTTCTAACTCAAAACCACCAGTCCTCATTGACCTCTACTCAATTCCTATCACATTTTCCATCTTAAGGCATGTTTTGGCATTTATATCAGACTCTGTTTTATGTTGTTTCCCTACTGTGGTTTCATATATATATATACACACTATCTCTTTTCAACTGGAATATAAACTCCTGGAGGGTAAGACCATGCCCAACAACTGGCAAAAGGGTATGAGTAAAACAATTTTTTAAAACTTGTATCCTATTTAATAAAGAGGGAATATGCTAATTGACTGTCACACCCTCAAAGATGGTGGCACCCACAGCCACAAGATGATGGTGCCCAGTCCCCTCAGCCCTGCTGGCGTGGCGGGCATGTGGCACAGTTGGGCCCGCCCCCAGGCAGGTCTGGCCATGCTGCACGCCTGCCTCTGGAGTTCCCCAGTCTCCTCAGACCCCCAGCTGCCCAGGGCCGCCCAAGGCTCAGGCAAACTTTGGATGGTGGCTGCTCAGGGCCACCAGAGGCTTAGGTAACCAGGGTCTGCCAAGGCTTGTGCTTCAGGCAGTGGCAGCAGTAGAGGTGTGATGGGGGCATCGCCTTCTCCTGATTTCCCCTTGCCTCCTGCCCCTCAGGGCTCCCAGACTATGAGAGGGGGCAGGCTGAGCTGAGAGTAGCCCCCTCCAGTGCATGAATTTTCATGCACCAGGCCTCTAGTTTTACTATAAGAAAGACAATACAGTTGAATTGTGCATAGAAGTAAATTAAAAAATAATTATTATAGAAAAACAAACACTAGTAAGAAGCATTCTCTACCTAATTTCCTGCTCTAAAAATCATTTTAAAGGTTTCTAGTAATAAAAATTTTAAACATACACTAATGTAGAAAATAGTTTAACCCCATATAATCATCATCCTAAGTCCAGAATTCTCAAGTTTTCACCACTCTTTATTGCATTCATTCCCCTGTCATTTTAATTACAAATCCCAGATATGTTACTTATCCTTATCTCCTTCAGAATGTATCTCTAAAAAATACAAACATGTTTTTCATAACTTGACTAGCATCAACTTAAAATTAATAATAATTCCTGGATTTCAACTTTCCCGATTGTTTCCAAAAAGCAAGAACATCACTGGAAAGAAGGCCAGTTTCCCAACCTGTCACAGGGAGCCATGCTGGGAACTGACAGGAGAAGGCAGTGATTAGCTTCTAGGTCAGTTCTTGTCTGGCCTGAGTAGCAAAGTCTGAGAATTACAGTCACAAGCTCCAGCCTGAGTGTAGGACTGGCTCAGAAACGAGCTTTCTGGAGAGGCATTCCAGACACTGTTCAGAGTTGTGTGTGTGTGACCAGCAAAGGGGCTTTCTTTGGAGTGTTGATGTGGGAATGGATTTAAGGGGGTTGTGATGGAATTCAGGGGCTATGAATTTATTTATTTTTATTTTATTTATTTGTTTATTTATTTATTTATTTACTTATTTTTAGGGACCTATGAATTTGGATGGGAAAAAATGGATACATCTTAAGTTTTATTAACCTTTGATGAAAATTAAAAAATTTTTTCAACTACAAATCTAGGTAGCAAACCACAGAAATATTAGTATCATTGACTTTGTCACCTAGAAATTAAAATATTTTAATGCATATTATCATTGTTATAGAATCTTCAAATATTGTAAATACTCATAATTACTTTGAAATTATATTAATTTATTAATTATTTTCCCACCTCTAGATCTTGTCATATTATGTTCCAATAAGGAAGCACATATGTTATTATGTCACAAATTTGGGCTTTTTTTTTAGTAATTGGATAAGTGAATTTCAGTATAACTGACTTCCTGTGCAATCCCTTGTAAACATAATAGCCATGGATTATAAATCAGTTCATATAAAGATCCTGAAGCCACCGCAAAAGCCAAAAGAAGGTCCATCTCCAAATAATTTCTCCTAATGCTGGCATACTAAGTCACAAATTTTGGCCCGTCCTTCTGAAAGGATCTCCAACGTTCTCTGGAGGCAGTACCATGAAGCTCTAAGGTATTAATAGAATTTCAGAATTCCTCCCACCTCAAGGCTGCAGCTCCTCCCACGGCCTTCCTGGCAACACATTGGGCATCCTGCCAGGCAGGCCGGCTGTGGGGAGGACTGCTGGAGGCAGCTCTCAGCTCTCAGCCTGAAGCCAATACTGACTCACTGTCATGAACAGGTGGGAGGGAGGTAAAGAGATTGGCCTAAACCCCTTTTTCCAGAAAATGGGAGCAATGCCACTTGCCACCTACCTCACGGAGCTTTAAGTCAACCAGCATGGTGAATATGTTAAAGCTGAGGAGTGTCACATTATTGTGGTATCATGAAAAAGTTACCACGCTTTGTTAAAGGAAGAGTAAAAAACAAAAGTAAAAAAACAAACAAACAAACAAACAAACAAACAAAACAGCTGGAATCACATAGACTCAGAGTCTTTACTTGCAAATTTTTCAATCATGTTTGCATCTCACTGGCAAATGATGAGCATTATGCAGTGAACTGCATATAACTGTCTTATACAGTAACCATACCTTTAAATGTTCCAAGCAAGGAAAAAATACATTTTACCGTTATTTTTGCTTCCCACAGCCACAGCAATTTATCAGCCCTTGAATTTCATGTTTATATTTGGTGTGGCTTTTGGCAGGGGTACGCAACAACGATCAAATATTAAAAATGGCTGGAGACTATTCACTCTTAGCTCCAAAATGGAAACGCCCCAAATGTCCATCAATAACAGAATTAATTCAATAATCTGTGGTACGTTCCTACAAGGGCATACTATGCAGCAGTAAGAACGAATAAACTGTTGCTACTGGCCACAACATCTATCAGCCTCACAAATATAAGTTTAAGGAAAAGAAACCAGACAGAAAAGAGTACACACTGAATGAGTCCGTTTACATGAGTTCACAAACGGCCAAAGCCAGTCTGGGGCATGAGAAGCCAGCGGTGGTTGTGGGTGGCGAGCGGTGACGAGAAGACATGAGGCGGTTCCTGGGTGCTAGCACTAATTCTGTCTCTTGACTTGGGTGCTGGCTACCTGGATGCATTCATTTCATAAACATTTATGAGGTTATACTCTTACAATGTGTGCATTTATCTGTGTGCATTACACACTTCAACAAAAAATTTAGAATTTAAAGAAAAACTACGAATAGGATCCCTGATTGTTTAAATATACCCTCCTTCAGAGTATTACCTTTTTAAGAAAACAATTGGTGATATTTGAAAATAATGTTAAGAAATCTGAAATTCTTTAATTGGGATTTCTGGTAATATGCTAATCACCAGAAAAATAAGCTATCCTGCCCGCATCCGTAGCCCTCAATTGGGTTATAATTCTTTTTATTGACATATTTGTTCTTCTTATTTATTTATTTATTTATTTATTTATTTTTAATATATTTATTGATTTTTTACAGAGAGGAAGGGAGAGAGATAGAGAGTTAGAAACATCGATGAGAGGTAGTCATCGATCAGCTGCCTCCTGCACACCCCCTACTGGGGATATGCCCGCAACCAAGGTACATGCCCTTGACCGGAATCGAACCCGGGACCCTTCAGTCCCCAAGCCAACGCTCTATCCATTGAGCCAAACCGGTTTCGGCTATTTGTCCTTCTTAAATGACAGATATTATAAAACGAAATGTGATCTGTTCTAATGACTTGTTAAAGTGACTTTAAATAAAATGAAGCAAGGACGGCCTTACCAGGGCTTCTCCCCAGAGGCAGGGTGGTGAAGGCTGTGCCCTGACAAGGGCATTCCGCCACGCTGAGGTAATAGGGACTGACATCTGCACTTGCTCAGTGCATGTGT
Source organism: Pipistrellus hanaki (assembly GCF_964339955.1). Lineage (NCBI taxonomy): Eukaryota > Metazoa > Chordata > Mammalia > Chiroptera > Vespertilionidae > Pipistrellus > Pipistrellus hanaki. The sequence continues at coordinate 76,124,619 of NC_140505.1, read as the reverse complement.
GTGCAGGAGAAAGGGGGACTCTTCTAACTGGTCGTCCCAGAGAGGGCACTTTTTTCCCTAATTGGTGCGCTCACATGGGTACCATTTTATGAAGAGGACTAAGGATGTAGCTCTGCTTAGGTCCGCCTCAGGCCCTTTTCCCCTGCTGGTCACTGTCCTTGTGGAGCACTGTCCCTCTCTCCTCCTGCTGCCTACCTTCTTTCCCCCCGTCTTTACATGGGAAGCCTCTGGGAACCATCTTCCTTGTAGCCCCCTTTCATCCTACCCCACCTTGCAGAGCACAGGCTAACCATGAGACAGCATGTCTCATTGTGTGCCTAGTAGAGAGGCGTAGTAAGAACCCTCATTATGAGTCAGCAAAATCCAGTTCCTACCCCATGGCTTGGTGTTTAGAAGGCACTTTTGCTCAAAGAAGAAATTGTAGATTTTTTGTATTTCTTTTGGCCCTTTTGCATTTTTTGTCTTTCCCTTATTGTGGGACATTTGTTCTGATTATCAGTGTGGAAACAGAGCAGGTGTCAGGGTCAGATCTGGAGCCAGAACTCACCAGTCAGTTGTCACTTGTTAAACCTGGACAAGTTACAGTTTTCTCAACAATAAAATAGGGAAGATACTATTTTTCTTGCAAGGGCAGGGGAGGATTATATAAACAAAATGTAAGTAGCTGTCATGGCCAGTTTTGTTCAGTGGATAGAGCCTGTGGACTGGGGGCTGGGAGTCCCAGGTTTGATTCCGGCCAAGGGCGCATACCTGGGTTGCAGGCTCCGTCCTCAGTGTGGGGCATTTAGGAGGCAGCCAAGCAATGATTCCCTTTCATCATTGATGTTTCTGTCTCTCTCTCCTTCTCCCTTCCACTCTGAAATCAATTAAGAAAATATTTTTTTAAAAAACTTAAAGATAACCCCAATGCTTTTTAAAAAAACAATGTAAGTATAATAGCTCAGAGAACAGTGCACATAACATTGCACATTCATTCATTTCCTCCCTCATGCATTTGGCAACATTTTGATAGCTTGGTAGAGATGTCAGAAACCAGGCTAGCTGCAGTGCTGCAAAATATAGGGTTCCCATTCCCATTATATGCAGAATTCCATGGGGCATGTTCTTATAATCAATAAATACATTTTTTGGTTATGATTAGTATTTTTAAAAATCATTAAAATACTAAAAGTTTTATAAACTAAAAACATTGAAAATGTAAACACAATGGAAAAAATATCAAATGCTAAAATTGGCATAAGAAACAGGGAACTTGGAAAGACCAATAAGGCTTAAAGAGAGTAAATTGTAATTGATAACCTCCCCTTCCAAAAAACTGTAAGCCCAAATGGTTTTTCAGGTAAATTCTATGAAACTCTCGAGAAACAATAAATTTTCATCTACATTATCAATTATTCAAAAAAAGGGCCGAAACCGGTTTGGCTCAGTGGTAGAGCGACGGTCTGCAGACTGAAAGGTCCCAGGTTCCATTCCGGTCAAGGGCATGTATGTTGGTTGTGGGCACATCCCCGGTAGGGGGTGTGCAAGGGGCACCTAGTCGGTGTTTCTCTCTCATCGACATTTCTAGCTCTCTATCTCTTTCCCTTCCTCTCTGTAAAAAATCAATAAAAAAATATATTTTTTAAAAAAGGCAAAATACGAAACTGCCAAGATCATTTCTTAATATTGATATAATCAAATAAATGTAATTACATAAAAACCTTTAAAATATTAGCTAATTAAACCTAACAGTATATTTTAAAATAATACAGTTTGATTAATAAATGATTCATTGTTAAATATTTTGCTAAAATAATTCAGAACATCAGTAGGTTATTTTTTAAATTTTCATAATAATAATTTCAGCTGATGCAGAAAAAGTATTTGACAAATTATTTATTTAGGATAAAAACTCTTAGCAAACTAAGAATAGAAAAATTAAATCCATTTAATTTCCTTAAATGGATGATGATTATATTTCAAAACCCTCAGCAAATATTCTACTTAATGGAGAAATTTTAAGTTTCTTAAGTGCATTCTTATTAAGACTAGAAATAAGACAAATATTCTCACTGTCAGAAACCACTGTATTACAAGCAATACTATTAATATTGGAAATCCTGGTCAACAGTGAAGGAAAGAAAAAGAAATAAGAGGATTGGAAAAAATAAACTAGAGGGTGTGTGTATGTGTGTTTGTAGGCAATATATTTAGCTACTCAGAATAACCAATAGAATCAGTAGGTAAACTATAACAACTTGATGTATATGATCAAATTTTAAGAGCATTTCCAATAGCAAACAACTAGAAATGTCATTTAAAAAGCAAGATACAATTCACAAAGCAATAACAACTTAAAAAATGTCTGGTAACTAACTTAATCAAGAATTCTTAAGATCTCCTCGAGGAAACTTTATTCTAATAAAGGCCATAGAAAAAACTGAATGAATGAGAGTCTCCTAGTCTTGGGTGAGAAGACAATATTATAAAGATATCAACTCTCCTCACATTATAGTAAATACAGTCTAATAACATCAAAATTCCAGTTAGATCTTTGATATCCATGATAAATTTATTCTAAAAATTTGTCTGATGTTGAGGCAGTAGAGGACTTCTTAAGCAAAAACTTAAAAAAACACATTTGGTATAAAATTGGTTATTGAACACATCAACATTAAAGATTTCTGTTATACAAAGGACACATAAATTAAGTTAGAAATGTATTTCAAAAGGAGAGAAGAGCTTTTACAATATTTCAAATGAACAAGGGATTTCAATCTACATACAGAAAAATATGAATCAAGCTAGAAATTAAATCAAACAAATCAACAAGAAAAAGACAATGACCTCAATAGAAAAATGGATAAAGTATATCAACAGGAAATTTACAGAGTAATAAACTAAAAAATCCAACAAGTTATTTTTTAAAAATATATTTTATTGATTTTTTACAGAGAGGAATAGAGAATTAGAAACATTGATCAGCTGTCTTCTGCACAGTCCCCGCAACCAAGGTACATGCCCTTGACCGGAATCAAACCTGGGACCCTTGAGTCCGCTCTTTCCACTGAGCCAAACCGATTAGGGCAAAAATCTAACAAATCTTAAGTAACAGCAAATTAACACAACAATGAGGTATAATTATGAACCTGCTTGACTGGAAACATTAGCAGGCTGAGGGATGCCTGCAGTAGCTGGATGTGAGCTCTGCTCTGCTGGTGAGGGCAAAGACTGGCACAGTCACGGGGAAGCACAGCCTGTACTCCTCAGGCTAAGTAAGTAAGTCCGAGTCCTATGCAACAGCCATATTGAAAGGAGGGAAAGGAAATGAGAGTAGAGGAGACAGATTGCTGGCTTAATTTACTGGGTAGACTCTGATGACAGAGTCTAAGATAGAGAATGAAGAAGGAGAAGGAGGAGCTGGTTTGGGGATAAAGATTATGTTTTCCATTTTGGGCCTGTCAAGAATTATGAACTTATGGGACACTCTAGTGCAAATAGTAGGTATTCAATCAATATTAACATTTCCCTCATCAAATAAAGTTTTGTTTCTTCTGTATTTAGGAAAGATTGAATCTTCATTTGTAGTTTGTGGTTTTTTTTTAACTTAAGTTCTGTTGGTGTTTATAGTTTAAGGATCAATGTTTCTATTAAGCCCTTCTCAACTATAAAAGAATAAATGGTATTTTTTTTCCAGTGCATCAAAACTTTTAAGCTATAGCTAGGAAGACTACTTTTCCCAAGTCATCTAATGTCAACATTCTTGGGCATATTTTTTCAAATGAGGTAAAGAACGTTTAAGAGATTGGAATTCTCATGTATTTCGGTGCCAGAATATCTGAATTTATAAACTAGCTCTACCACTAGTAAGTTATGCAATTTTGGGCAAGATGCATAGTCTTTCAATAAATAAGACTATTAATATTTACCTTCTAGGAATGTTATTAAGAATGAAATAAAAACATATAGCTTAAGTATAAGACATATAGTAGAAGAGTCATAAAAGCTGTCTACCTATTATTATTATATCTTGCCATTGTTCTAAATTTCACAGAATAGTCTATAGCAGTTTTGAATAATAGGAATATAGTGCAAGCCACATATGTCATTTAAATTATTTTGTAACCATATTAAGAAAGTAAAAAGTAACAGGTCAAGTTCATTTTAATAATATATATTTAATCCAATATTTATAAAATGTATTTCAACATGTGACCACTAAACATAGTTATTAATGAGATAGTTTACGTACATTCTTTTTATTCTATTGTTTTCAAAATATGGTGTATATTTTATACTTAGAATACATCTCAATTCATATGAGCCACATTTTAAAAAAAATATATTTTATTGATTTTTCACAGAGAGGAAAGGAAAGGGATAGATAGCTAGAAACATTCATGAGAGAGAATCATTGATCAGCTGCCTCCTGCACATCTCCCACGGGGGATGTGCCAGCAACCAATGTACATGCCCTTGACAGGAATCGAACCCGGGACCTTTCAGTCCACAGACCGACGCTCTACCACTGAGCCAAACCGGTTTCGGCTATATGAGCCACATTTTAAGTGCTTGGTAACTATATGTGGCTAGTGGCTACTACACTGAACAAGTCTAAATAAAATATTTTAAATCCTGAATTATTTAAACATTGTCTTTAAAATCAACAGTTTCTCTGTATCATTCTCAGATCCTAAGACTTTGTCTAAGAAACAACATGGCAATTTCCCCCCGCCCCCCCACAGTCATTAGAAATGGAGGTTTCTTTGGACCAGTCATTAGATGTTTAGTGCTTCTGGAAAGAGGTCTTAGCAAAATGCCCCCTCCTTTCTCTATAGTCTCTATAGATCCAAACCACACCAGCCATTAAACAAATGGGAGGGAAGGAGACAATTTTTTTTCATTTAGGAGCTCACTCAAGTTCCAAATGCAATCAAACAGAGCATTTGTTCTGTTGGAAATTGGTTTGGAATGAGAGAAGAAAGAAATACATACTGTACAAGTTTATGGTAACTACTCATTGGGTAATATAAGTATTAACAATAATTGAAACAAATGAAATTATTACTTTTCTCTGCAATAGCTAATGAGATATCTTGCTTTGGGTGATAGGGTGACCAGATGACTCCTCTCAGACCCATTTTAAGCCTATAATTTCCTAGTTTTTGAAACAATTATGTAAAGAACATTTCTTTTATTGTAGTAAAGCACATAACATGAAATTTACCATCTTAACCATTTTTAAGTGTACAATTCAGTGGTGTCAAGTATATTTACGTAGTTATGAAACAGGCCTCCAGAACTTTTCATTTTGGTAATCTGAAACTCTATTTACATTAAACAGAGCTTCCTTGCCCCTTCTCCCCCCAGTTCTTGGTAACCACCGCTCTACTTTTCATTTCTAAGAGTCTGGCTACTTTAGACAGCTCATATAAATGGCATCATACAGTATCTGTCTTCTTGTGGTTGGTCTATCTCAGTATGCTGTCTTCAAGTTCATCCATGTTGTCAGAACATTTTAAATAATATTTTTAAAGTTTAATCTCCCAAATGTATCAGGTTTTTTTTAAGTGCATTTGCTTTTATAGAGCAACAATTTTATAGGCCCCATACATGTGAGGCCTGATTTCATGTTGGGGAGCTACAAAGCTGAATTTTTAGTCTTAAGTTAGTGCAGTCACGGTTGGTGTTTCCTTGAGACTAACTTCAGTAAGCTCTAAAGATCATGCCACTTAAATCTATTTCCTCAGGCAGGCACTTCATTACTCTGTTTTTCTCTCCCGTAGGAGATGATTCTGGCCCACAAATTATGGTAATATAGGTAAAAAGTAAGCATAGAATATGTGTGAAGCCTTGAATAAAGTGGAGATCAATTCATAAGCTCTATATCCCATGTTCAGTGATCTGAATGGTTCACAGGGTGGCCAATAGCAGAGTCCCACATCACAGACTGTGTCCCTACCCTTTTGACATCTCCAGAGCAGCAGGGGACTCAGCCCTGCCCCATGTGTCTCAGGCCAAAGAAAAAAGGCACAGAGCTCCAATATGTGATTTCCAGCCTGAAAGGAACCAAGTGTCTTCTGATAAATAACACCTCATTTTTTTTTTTTAAATGAAGGAATTAAATTGACCTTCTTTTGAAATGGGCTAGACAGGGTAAACAAGGAGAGATCTTGTTTTCCCTTCATACTGGAAAAATAACATCTCTCCCTTTCCAGCTCAGTACAGTTGACTGAATTGGAAAGGAATCTGTTTTCTCTGGAAAGATTTATTTGCCCAACAGTCATGTTTTTGTATATGTGTGTGTGTTGGCAAGAGGTGATAGATTTTCCAGAACAAGGGTCGTCTTGTTCACAGTTTAAAAGGACCTCGAAGTTGACTGAGGAATTTAACATCAGGGAGAGCTTTTGCAGCCATCATTAACGCTGTGCTCGGACTCCAGAGCATCTCAAAGTGGCCTGAGTGTTAGGACCGCGAATGTGGTCCCACAGTGCTCATGGAGAGCAGATAGAGACATCTCTTCCTTCTTCACCCCAATCTCAAGACACGTGACAACCAAGGTCTGTTTAGAACCGTCTACATTCCTATTTTTCAAATAAAGAAGTGTTTCCAAGAAAGTTAAACAATTTTTAAATAAAACCACGTGGAAAAGCTAAGAGCAGAATAACCTCCTCTCCCCACATCCAGACTTCTGTTCCCCACCTGGGGACACATTGTTTCAGGTTCAAGCAGACCTGTGAATTTCTTTCTGGCTGAATCAGAGAGAAAACTTCTAGGAGTTACTATATACCCCGTCTCCTGTCTCTTCTATCAGCCTCACCGAGGACTGGCATCGCACTGGAGATTTTAGAGCAAATAGCACCTACTTTATGGAGAATTATCTTCACTGCTTTTAGCTTTCTTGTATTATGCCCCAGACATTAATATAATCCTATATAATAAAAGGTTAATATGCAAATCAACCGAATGGCGGAACAACTGGTCCCTATGATATGTACTGACCATCAGGGGGCAGATGCTCAATGCAGGAGCTGCCTGCTTGTGGTCAGTGCACTCAGGGGAAGTGCCACTCAGCCAGAAGCCAGGCTCTTGGCTGGTGAGTGCAGCTGCCATGGCTCCCTGCGGGGAGTGGGCCTAAGCCGTCAGTTGGACATCTCCCGAGGGCTCCTGAACTGTGAGGGACCCACTCCCCCATCACCCCCCTCCTCACTGAGTGCAGGAATATTATGCACTGGGCCTCTAGTATAAGATATAATTGCATATTTTAGGATATTTTCTTGAAAACATTTCTTGGAAAATGAATGACCTACTTCTTGTCAATTAAAAAAGTTGAATACATATGTATATATTCTAACACCAGAAAATATATATGTTAAAATATGTTTTCTGGTGTTAGTATATGCACATATATATTGGTATTAGAAAAAAATACATGTAGCCGAAACCAGTTTGGCTCAGTGGATAGAGCGCCGGCCTGCAGACTGAAAGGTCCCAGGTTCAATTCTGGTCAAGGGCATGTACCTTGGTTGCGGGCACATCCCCAGTAGGAGGTGTGCAAGAGGCAGCGGATCGATGATTCTCTCTTATCGATGTTTCTAACTCTCTATTGCTCTCTCTTCCTCTCTATAAAAAATCAATAAATATATTTAAAAAGAAAGAAAGAAAGAAAGAAAGAAAGAAAGAAAGAAAGAAAGAAAGAAAGAAAGAAAGAAAGAAAGAAAGAATACATGTAAAAATTTCCAAGTCACTGCCTGTGGAGCTCAATGGGACAGCTGGATTTTGCACAAGTACCTTTTCACTCAGCTGGTCTTTGCCTTGCCAGGTGCAGCTGGCCAATGGAAAGGAAAGGAAAGGTGTTTTTCCTTTGAGCATAAACATTACAACTTTTACCACATTTTCCACTGCCCAGTATCTGTTTTCAAGGAAGCCCAGAATGGCAGAAAACAGGGGAGTCTGAGATTTCTCCTTTGTAGATGTTGGCTCCCAGCCTTTTAGTGCATTTAATTTAGCAAATGTCCACATAATTAAATGAGGGGAAAGTAGAATTTTTCTTTGATGGCAAAATGGTTTCCATGAGGAGAAGCTGGCTGACGGAGCAAACTCTGAAGTGTTGCTGGAAGACCTCACGGTGGCCAGGCACCCATGTCAGTGCCCAGACTGTCCACGTTCCCAGGGGCCGGTATTCTTCAGAGGGGTTCATGAGCTGGTACCTTCTTGGGCATTTTTAACTTTTACAAATACATTCTTCCTATTGTGTGCCAAAGCCCATGAGTTTGGCATAATTGGGAACTTCACTAATTCCTATTCTGTTCTTTATTGTCCTGTTTGAAGATCGTTGGGATGAGTCTGAGCTAAGTGGGTTTTACCCTGGCTATGAAGCATCCAGCACAGTGGCCCTAGAAGAATCAGGAAAGGACACCAAATTTTCCGGGGAAGGATCCAACCTTTTTTCCCCCAGTTTGTTCTACAAATATCTACCCCATGCTTCGTATTAAATAAGTATTGTTTAAAAGTGCTGACTATGGAGTAAAGAAATGGAGGAGAGGAGAGAAAAATGGCAGCTTGCTGCAATTCAGCAAAAGATAAAAGGAGGTGATTATCCAATAGAACTCAACCTGATTCTCAGCCTCCATACCCTTGTAGGGCTCCCAGCCAAATGAAGTTTCTGGTCTTTTTCTTCCCGTGCTTCCTTCTCTGATCCACTTCCAGTGGTGCCCCCTAAACTCTGTTCATGCATCCTTCCCTCAGCGCCTCTTCTTTCTCAACCCCAGGAACCAAGAGCTCTCTCAGGTACTGCTGCTCCTGCCTCACTTCCCATCTCTTCCCCTCCAATCAATGGCCTCAGAGTTGGGGAAAATTAAAAACAGCTTCTTCATCAAGAAGTGGCAATTTCTGGACTAAATATTATGTAAGGCTGGATAAATCCTGCTCTGAGTTTCTGCACTGAGGCAAGAGGTGGCTGCCCCGTCTCCTCCCCAGCCGCCCCCTTATATATGAAGGAGATTTATGGTGGGATATTATTAGCACTTGCCACCTAATTGACAAGGTTGGCTGGTCACAGAGATGAATTCTCACTGGGTTGTAGAAAAGCTTAATGGAACGGGGTAAAAATGGACTATGTTAGCAGCTGAGTTCAGAAGTTCTCCTACTTGATGAACCAGCCTGAGGTAAACAATTGAGTAGGAAGGTTAGGCACAGGAAAATCATGGAAGGAAAAGATAGAACCAAGAGAGGCTAATTTTCTTATGCTCTGTATAAGAAAATTAAAGCATAAAGTAATTTTTGCTAGTGAAGGTGGAGGTAAAAGGGAAGGGAGAGTGTTGAACTACCTGGTAGTAGGCCTCAGTTGATGGAAAACAAATATTTATACCATATCAATTTTAATTATTTTGTTTACATTGATATGAAGTAAACCTCTCTATTTATCTATCTCCTATAAAGTACTTTAAAAATACTAATAAAGTACATACAGACAGTGTGTGTGTGTGTGTGTGTGTGTGTGTGTGTGTGTGTATGTATGTGAAAGAGAGAGAGAGGGAGAGAGTCAAGGGATCCTTCTGGATTTTCTATATCCAGATCTACATGTAGAGAACACTCACAGTGGACAATAAGGTGGACATTTTGATACACAGAGTCAATATTTCAGTGGGAAGAACTGGAACTTGACCAGTGATATCATGAGGCACACTTTTTAAAAAAATATATATATTTTATTGATTTTTTACAGAGAGGAAGTGAGAGGGATAGAGAGTTAGAAACATTGATGAGAGAAAAACATTGATCAGCTGCCTCCTGCACACCCCCTAGTGAGAATGTGGCCACAATCAAAGTGCATGCCCTTGACCGAAATTGAACCTGGGATCCCTCAGTCCAAAGACCGACACTCTACCCACTGAGCCAAATAAGTCAGGGTGAGGCACATCTTCTTAATGCATTCAGATTCCAGGAGGCAGAAGGGATGCAAAGACCCCTCAGATAGAATGTAGGGCACATGCGTCAAACACAAGGCCCGCGGGCCAAATCCAGCCCGCCAGGCCTTGCAATGTGGCCCGCACCGCGCTGTCATCACTGCACTCTGCTGTCAGTTTATGACATTGTCAGTTTATGACTGTTCAGTAAACCATTTGGCCCGCGATTTAGGCTGGATTTTAGATTTTGGACCCTTCTCTGATTGAGTTCGACACCCCTAATGTAGGGCAATTCATTTGAGACTCAATGAACAGATTTGGTTTTTCTCTGATACCTTGGTTACATTTAACAAACTAGGAAGAGGTGGCTGGGCAGCCATTTACTGACTTATTTGGGTTTTGTAGTATTACCTGGGAAAAGAGACCAAATAAAAAGAAATATTAATCTTCTATCCAGCACTTTTATTCCATTGAAATAGATCCTGGCATTCTTTCAACAAAATTATGGATCACAGACATATGGAATAATCCCAAAATATTAATGTCATAAATTCATATTTGACAAGGGCCTTAAAGCACATGATTTCAACCTCTGGAACTAACTTCTTGGACATGACTCACTTGTGTAAGTTCCTTAACTTCCCTGTACCCCAGTTTCCTCTCTGTACAATGAGAAATATCATAGTTCCTACCTCATAAGATCCGTGAGAAGATTAAAGCTATGTCTAAAGCAAAATTCTCTTTTCCTCTTATTAAACAGTTTGGGCAGGCCTAGTTTTCAGAGGTTAGCTTTCTCATCCATCTTGCTCTTGATCATAGTTCTGGGAGTGAGCTTGATGGATGGAGAGAGTCATTCTTTGTTGAGCACCTCTTGTTATCAGCAACGTGTTAGGCATCCATCATCTCTTCTAATCTCTACCACTTTCTTCTGAGGGTGGTACTCTCTTCTACTTTTCAGAGTTTAGGAAAAGGCAAAGAGAGATCAATTAACTTACTCATGTTCTCCCAGCTACTAACTGTGACAGCAGGCTTCAAACATAGGCCTCTTTGACTCCAAAGTACATGCTCCTGTTAATCAGAATTTTCCCCTATGGGTTGAAGATGCATCTGGATTAAGTCAAATTCCAGAGCAAGATAAATTGTTATAAGACTTGGGTCATTCATTTTCATGTGAGAAAGAGGGAAAAGTTTAGGTACTTCCAAGTGATTGCCAAATGGACAACCAGAACACAAGACACTCTTAGAACATAAGCTGACTAGGACCTAAAATCAAATCAAATTATTTCTTAATTGTCCACTCAACATTTTTTGACACTATTAAGAGAAAAAAATTCATAGGCTTTAATCTCTTAAACCAGTGGTTCACTTAATTTCTCATGTTAAATAAGTAGCATGTTTTCTTCTAATGAGTGATATGCACCCAATGATATGCTAGGGCTATGATAATTTTGCTACAAATACATTCCTTTCTCTTCCACTAAGAAAGGCCTATCAGAATGTGAGTGAATACTGTGTGATTATTTTAGCTATGACTTTGTATCCATATTCATTTATTTACAACTAGAGGCCAGGTGCACAAAATTCATGCACTTGGGGGAGGTGTCCCTCAACCTGGCCTGCGTCCTTTTCCAATCCGGGAGCCCTGGGGGGATATCCGACTGACGGAGCACTCACCACTGCCGCTGTGCTCTCCAGCCCTAAGCCTGGCTTCTGGCTGAGTGGCGATTCCCCTGTGGGAGCACACTGGCCATCAGGGGGCAGCTCCTGTGTTGAGTGTCTGCCCCCTGGTGGTCAGTGAACATCATAGTGACTGGTCATTCCATCATTTGGTCACTTGCATATTAGCCTTTTATTATGTAGGATATGCTGCAGATGAAGCCCCTAGAACCATAAGAAATGCAAAAAATTCACTGTTAACTCATTCTCACATTGTCCCCACTTAAAATCAAATTGCCCTCTGTGGGGCATGTGCTGCACCTTGGGAACTACTGAGCTTCATTTCTGAATACACATGCATATATCATGGGAACTGTTATCTCTTCTCCGCCTACCTCACTGGGTTGTCATGGGGAGGTTCTGAGCTAACAAACCTAGAAATGTTTCATTAGTAAGTGATGTCTAAACGGGAAGGGATTGTTATTTGTAAGCCCACAGGTACCCTTGCAGGTAGCAGGTGCTGATCAGGAGAGGAGGGCATGATTGTTTCCTGGGACACAGCCCTTTAAGTGGCCATCCATGGAGGCACTGGCAGGGAGAAGGGGGTGTCACTAGGGGGGCAGTGAGGCCATGTAACTGTCAAACCTTACGGCTCGATGCCATTCTTTAAATTGTATGTGGCAGTTTCACAGCTGTCCATGCTCAGGGAGGGGCTCCAATCTCCTGGAGTGGAGTGGGGGCAGGGTCAGGCAGGCTAGGAGGGCGGGTTAGCCACACCCTCAGCGAGGTTCAATGCCCTTCCACTGCAGAGACAGCGCCCCTGCTATTGTGGGGGGGGGGGGGGGGCGGGGAATGGGCCTGACCCTGGGGAGCCACTCAGGCCTGCCTCCACCGAGTCTGGAGTTGTAGGGAGGAGAGGTGTGCCTGGCCCCAATGGAGGGGGCTAGGCCAGCGGACGGGGCTGGGCAGTGATGGGCCATGGGCCCTGGGTGCCACTGTGGCGCTGACAGGTCATTGCTGGCCTGCTATTGTTTTGGACACCACTGGCGGGGTGGCGGGAAAGAGATTGGGAGTGAAAGGTGCAGGCTGCATATACCCCGAGGCTGGGTCTTCTGGGTCTTCTCTTCGTCTGGGGGTGTGGGGGCTTGGGTAGAGTGTCCTTGCAAGGGGATTGGAAGAGCTCCCAGTGGCTGCTTCCTCTTCCTTCTTTGCAATCTGGGCTCCCACCAGGCAGTCTCCTCAGACCCCTGGGAATTTGACTCTGGCCGCCCCACCCCTCCATGGCTCCCTGCAGCCTCCTCTCCACTAGGCTCTCGCCAGCTGCTCACCTGCCAGGAGGCTGCAGGGGGTAGCACGCAGCAGGGTCCTGAGGCAGGGGGTATGGGTGTGGGGAGCAGCTCCAGTAAAGTTTAGTAAACCCCTGGTCAGCATTGGGATTTGGCTGTGGGGCAGTGGGTGAGTCTGCCTGGGCAGGACGAAATCATGCTCAACCTGGAGTCCTGCCCTGCAGCCCCTCAGCCCTGCCCATCCTGTGAATAGTGGTGATGCAATGGCGTCCTGGATAATTTGCATATTCCTCTATTATATACACTGAGTGGCCAGATTATTATGATCTCTGAATGCATAATAATCTGGCCACTCAGTGTGTGTGTGTGTGTGTGTGTGTGTGTGTGTGTGTGTGTATATATATATATATATATATATATATATATATATGTATATGTATATTAGAGGCCTGGTGCATGAATTCGTGCATGGGTGGGGTCTGGCCAGCCTGGCCAGGGGGAGGGTACATGGGTGGTTGGCCTGCCTGCCTGCTGGTCAAACTCCTGGTCAAGGGGACAATTTGCATATTAGCTTTTTATTATATAGGATATACACTGAGTGGCCAGATTATTATGTGTTCAGAGATCATAATAATCTGGCCACTCAGTGTATATAATACACCTTGTGCTAACTTCAGCACTTTCACCATTATTTTTAATTAACTACATGCAAAATACCTAAGAGCAGCTACTCAGATGTGTTTGAAATCTAAATGAAGTAGGTATGCTGGGTATATATTCAACCTATTCCCCAAAAAAGCAATTCTGGATTTTCCTCTCTTTTTCATCTTTTCTTTATTTGTGTGATGATCCTTTCTGTGTTCTATTTCCATCAGTAGAACTAACTTACCTATAGTTATTGAGACTTAATGTCTCAGGGCCATTTTAGTGTCCCTTCACGCTTCACGGTTTCTGCATATCTGTTCCCTTTGCTTCATCCTCAGTTCTGGAAATCATTCTTCCATATGGACTATTGTCTGTCCACTGGCTTCCCTGCTCATTTCTCTTTTCCCCTGTAATCTTTCTATTTCAGTGCTGCCGGATGTCTCCCCCAAATAGTTTTAATATTACAATCTTATTGTAACAAAATCCTAAATAGTTACCCGGATCCAGTGCAATCTCCTCACTTTAGACCCTAAGGAACCTTTCAATAAGATCCCAGAAAGTTTTCTGCTACCTGCACCCTAAGACCTAGCCAAAATATGATAGATAACTTGTCCTTTGCTCATCCTTTTTACATTTTATCAAAAAGCTATCCAGCCTTCAAAGACCTAGTCACCCTCCACAAATATCTTCCCTGATTCTCTCAATTAGATGTAAACATTTTTTCCTTTGAACCCCTGTCATTCAATGAGCAGAAATTGCTGCATCTCACTGTAATTTCTATTATTGTTTCTAATTCTCGGTCTCTTACCCCTCTCCCAACACACACACACACACACACACACACACACACACACACACGTCATTTCCTTGGCAGTTGGGACTTTGTATCTCCTGTAGCTCTAAGAGATTCTTTCTCATAAAGTTATCACTGCAATAATGTTGTTGTTGTTGATGAAAAAGAAGAAAAAAAGGAGGCAGAGGAGGAGAAGGAGAAAGAGGAGAAGTTGGAGGAGAGAAAGAGAGGAAAAGAAGTTAGAGAGATCTTTTGCTTCTCTATTCATTATGATTGGATACCTCTAATTATTGAAAGGTTTTTTCTGTATTTATCTAAAATCTGCCCCCTTAAAATTCAGTTTTATAAATATTTATTGACTATTATGTGCAAATTGAACCATTTTGGTCATAAATCACATTTAGTGATCCAGCTATAGTCAACATGCTCACTCTTCCCACTCTCATCATGAGGAAACTTCTCACTTTTTGAGGAGGAAAAGGCTGCTCCTGAGTCCACCCTCCTGGCAGCTTCTCCAAGCTGCTCTCACCTCCACCTCAGGGCCCTGCTCTCTGGGTTAATTTCTTGAGAGCATCTCTCTCCACTCATCTCTGAGCTATAATATGTATGGGAGTTGCATAGAAGGTTGCTGAGAGATTTTGTGGATTTATTGTTGTTATGTAAAGAAGCCCTTAGGGGTTAGAGGCAAAAAGATTTATTCTTCCATTTACACAAAAATGTGTATCTGAGCCTCATGGTTAGATGTTTAAATGTTTTAAGATTACTGTCCTATTTCCCATAAATCCTCTTAGGTAAGATTTATATACTTTGGGAGCAGAGTGGAGGGTTAGTCAAAAATTCTTTAGAAAAATACCAGGAGGTGAGTTTAAAAGGGGTGTATTTAGAAAAAGGAGTCATTTATTTAGGATTGAGTGCATAAATGACAGTTCCTAAGGATAGGGATGGGAAAAGTTTTGTGAGTTGGAGTGTCTGGATTATATCAGGTTTTGGTAATACTCATATATTGCTGGCAGAAAAAGGCCTAGCTGTGGTCTCATAGGTTAATTATGTGACTCAGACCTTGTAGGTAGTTGCTATGCAGTGAATTATCTGTTATGACACTTGGACAAACCAAAGCCACTGTCCTCCTTTCCATCACTGCTGCCGTTACCCTCATGTCTCTCTCCCGGACCATGCAATGACCTGCCAACTGGGATCCTATCTCCAGTGGCTCCTCTCTCCAAACATACCATACAGGCCAGTGCAGCTCTACTCATGCTCCTGGCTTAGCAGACTTGTTTTCTTAAGTTGTAGGCTTTGATCCCCCTCCTGCTGCATCCCTGGAGACATTCCTAAGCTTCATGTAGAGTTGACCACTCCTACTTCTGATGTGTTATTTTGATACAGATTTCAATAGTAGTATTTGTGACACTATTTCTTTACATTTCTCTTCTACTTCTAAGACTGAAGTTTTACATGAGCTTTATGAACACCTACCTTACCTACCTATCGTAGTGCCTAGCACCCAGTGAGTGTCTAATATCTTGTCTTAGGAATGAACAGAGGGTAAGTCCATTCTCCTTGCTCCTGTACTCTAGGTCTTCCATAGTCTTGGTCCACCTCCTCCCTCTAGGATGCCTCTTCATGGGCTCTATTCCTTTGCAAACCATGAAACAAATGTTTCCCTTAAGCAGACTTGCAGTCTGTTGCTTTCACCTAGGGGGGAGATGGCCCTTCCCCTTTCTCTGCTTGTTGAACTCTACTTATTTTCAAGAGCCAGTCCACTCATCTCTCCTTGTGAGGCCTCCTGTGCTCTGCTATCTGTCTTTGATAGTTGATCTGTCTTTGATAGCATTGATCAGATATTTCATGAACTCTTTCAAGTTAATTGTCACCACAGCCCTTAGAACAGGGATTTGACCAAACAGGTGCCAAGAAAACTGTGTAGAGTGGAAATAATATGGGTCCATGCCTTAGTATAGTAAAGCTCTGCTGACTTTGTTGAGCAAACGACCCTGTCCTGAGTGTGTTGATCTTGCTAGAAAACACATCAAAGGCATAGCTAGAACATGATCAGGCCTAAGTCTTTTCCTTTCTTTAGTTTCTTGGGAGGAGTAGTGGGCTAGGCTGCAGAGCCTAGAGCTTTCCAGCCTGTGTTTTCCAGGGCACTTGGATTACTGGTGTGAGGAGTGATTCCTCTCACCTTCAGAGGGCCTGGCTCACAACCACCCAAGTCCCTGCACCAGTGGCTTCTGGCCATTAGCCCAGGTGCCTCATAATGTGGATCCTGTTATGAAAAAGGGCAGGGGGCACTGACTTTAGTCAAATTAGGTCCAAACCATAAACCTCTGGGCATGCACACACTGCAGTGGGGAAGGTTTCCCTTTGCATTTGATGTCCTAACTGTGGGCACAATGGGAAAAGCTGGGGGTCTGGAGGCAGGAGCTACCTATTCCTTACATCTGTGTGACTTGGAGCAGGTCCTTTAAACTCTCTGGGCTTCTGTGTACTTGGGAATTGTTTTAAACTG
The DNA here is from genome assembly GCF_964339955.1 of Pipistrellus hanaki. Classification (NCBI taxonomy): domain Eukaryota; kingdom Metazoa; phylum Chordata; class Mammalia; order Chiroptera; family Vespertilionidae; genus Pipistrellus; species Pipistrellus hanaki. Next base: position 76,107,843 of record NC_140505.1, on the reverse strand, counting down.
GCTTCATTTGTGTTTAGGGGAAAGCCATGATTTGAGGTTTCTAGCCTCTGTGCCCATGTTAGTTAATGTAGTTCCCTTTGGTCTATTTTATGTTGTAGAGCAGATAGACCTCCCTGGGAACAGAATGCCACTGCTCTGAAGTGTCCAAAAGCTAGTAGACTGGGTTATGTCCACGCTCCTTTTTAATGTTCACATCCTCAGAGTCTCTAAAAAGTTGTTTCCTATTATTCTGTTGAAAGTAAGTAAATGAACACACCGAAAGTCACAAATTTTTCATCCTTAAAATGGTTTGCTTTTCTGGTCTGGCCACTTGGTCATGTGATTTTCTGAGAAAGTAGAGTTTCTGAGTAAGGTAAAAGCTTTGATGATATGGATGTTAATGTCATTCAGTTGACGACAAAAACAATGGCTTCTCTGGAAAAGGAATGTGAACGTCCTTTGGGGGCATCAAATGCCATAGATTTCATCTTTAAGAGCCTTAGTTCTACCTCTCCCAGTGAAATATTTCATGACTATGAGCTAATTTAAGAAAAAAATACAGTCTTCAGGTTTGTGCAATTAGTTCATTAATTTAACAAATAATTGCTTATGATAACCATATGATTGTTCTCCCCCAAACAGTCCAGATTAGACTTTTTATGTGCTATGTGATCGTCACTAATTATTTTTAACCCTCCCGTTCACATTGCATATGGAGCACCTTCTGCCTGACAGCAATCTGCCCCTCTGGCCTGGGTTGGTACCGATTCATAAGTGATTCAGTTTATTCAAAACAGGGAACTGGCTCAAAACAACCTCCTGAAATCTGTTTCAGAACCTGATCAATTAAAGCTAGTTAATAGTACATAAAGGATAGTGGCTGTATACAAGGAGCCACAAAACTGAAACCAATAACAACAACAAAATCAGGATGGTGAACCCTGAATGAATTATAGTATTCAGAATCAAGCTATCTAGCTAAGCCCTGATTTCATTTTGGATATACATTTTTTTTTTTTAAATTCTGAATTCATTCTTTCTCCTCTGTGTTGGTGTAACTATGGCTCACAACAGTTGGGTTTCCCGTATTAGGAATTTTGTCATTGGCGTGAACATTCACCCAGATCTTGACCACGGCAGACTTCTGCTTGCTGAGTCAGAAACCAGTCCTTGAGGTGAGAATTCACTTGATGAATGAAGATAGGTACAAGGCACTTCCTTCACCATTCATGATCATGATTTATTCACTTGTTTCCACACACCAGTTTCTGTCTCTAGTCACAGAGCTGGAGAGAAGGTCTTGTTTATATAAAGGTGTAAAATGAATCCACCCTGCAAGGCCTCCTCCTTTGCCATGGGAAGGAATCCCAGACTGCTCTGCACTGTGCAAACACACACTTTCTTCAATGCCCGGCACACTTTCACTGGAAATCTGGATTAGATTTCTGGGATATATATTATATATTCACCACAATAATTCTAGTTAACATCCATCATCACACATTACAATTTTTTCTTGTGATAATAACTTTTAAAATCTATCCCCATAGCAACTTTCAAACATACAGTATATTATTATTATTAAATATAATATATAAATATCTAAATTAATAGAGGCCCACTGCATGAAATTTGTGCACTGAAGGGGAGGTCCCTCAGCCCAGCCTGTGCCCTCTTGCATTCTGTAACCCCTCGGGGGGATGTCTTCATGCTGGCTTAGGCCTGACCCCCTCTGGGGATCAGGCCTAAGCCAGCAGTCAGACATCTCTCTCACAGTCCGGGACTCTTGCAGTCTGGGCCCCCTCACTCTTTACCACCCACTTGAAGTGGAGGCAGGAAAGGCTCCCAGTACCACCACTGCACTCACCAGCCATGAGCCTGGCTTCTAGCTGAGTGGCGCTCCTCCTATGGGAGCACACTGATCACTTGGGGACAGCTCCTGCATTGAGCATCTGCCCCTGATGGTCAGTGTGCACCATAGCGACCAGTCATTCCGCCATTTGGTTGATTTGCATATTAGGGTTTTATTACATAGGGTTATATATATAAATAAAATATAATATACACCATGCTGTATATTACATCCCCAGCACTTATTTGTTTTATAATTGAGAGTTTGTACTTTTTGATCCCCATCACCATTTCAGTCTCACCCTCATTCTCATTCCCCAGACTCTGGCAGCCACCAATTTGTTCTCTGTATCTGTTAGCTCAGTTTGTTGTTCTTGTTGTTTTTGATACCACATATAAGTGAGATCTCATACAATATTTGTCTTTCTCTTTCTGTCTGGCTTCTTTTACTTAGCATAATGCCATCAAAGTCTATCCGTGTTGTTGTAAATAGTAAAATTTCCTTTTTATAGCTGAATAATATTCCCTTCTCTCTATATATACCACATTTTCCTTATCCATTCATTCATTGATGGACACTTAGGTTTTTTCCATGTCTTGGCTATTATAAATAATGCTACAATGAACAAAGAAGTGCAGATATATTTTTAAGTTAGTGTTTTCATTTTCTTTGTATAAATACACAGTAATGGAATTGCTTGATCACATGGTAGTTCTATTTTTAATTTTTTTGGGGAACCTCCATACTGTTTTTAATAGTGGCTGTGCCAATTTACATTCCCACTAGCAGTGCACAAGGGTTTCAGTTTTTCTCTGTCCATGAGAGAGAAACATTGACTAGTCGCCTCTTGCACACCCCCTACTGGGGATATGCCTGCAACCAATGTACATGCCCTTGACCGGAATCGAACCTGGGACCCTTCAGTCAGCAGACCGATGCTCTACCACTGAGCCAAACCGGTTTCGGCAACCTTAATTGTTCTGACCTTTAGTTGAGATATTGTTAGCTGAAACAGCCTCCACCTTCTTTTGTCCCGTGTAAATTTCTGTTATTTCCTGCCTAAGGGCTACATGTAAATTTCTGTTTAAGTTGCCTAAGATGTTTTCCCCAAAGCCTCAATAAAAGGGGATGGCAGGGCCAGAGCAGGGGTAGTTCTCCCACTAGAGCTGGACTACTGCCTGGCCCCCATATCGCCAACTTGAATTTCTTCAAGTCTCTAGTCTCTTCATTTGTGTGCAGCCCTTCTCCAGGACCTGAGCCCTGAATTGGAACTCTTTCTTCGCGGGCCGTGAAAGAGATTCCTATATTCCTAGAAGTGGGATTACTGGGTCAAATGGGAGTTCCATTTTTATTTTTTGAGGAAACTCCACACTGATTTCCACAGTGGCTGCACCAGTCTGCATTCCCAGAGCAGTGTATTAGGTTTCCTTTTTCTCTACACCCTTCCCAGCACTTGTTTGTTGATTTACTGATGACAGCTATTCTCACTGATGGTACCTCATTGTCATTTTAATTTTCATCTCTCAGATGATTAGTGATGTTGAGCATTTTTTCATATATCTCTTGGCCATTTGTATGCCTGCTTTTAAGTGTTTATTTAGGTCTTCTGCCCATTTTTTTTTATTGGGTTTTTATTTTTCTTTTGTTGATTTGTATGAGTACTTTATATATTTTGGATATTAACCCTTTATCAGATGTATCATTATATATTCTTCCATACAGTGAATTCTCTTTTCATTTTGATGCTGTTTTCTTTTGCTGTTAAGAAGTTTATTTGCAGATGGCATGATGTTGTACATAGAAAATCCCAAGGACTACAGCAAAAACTACCATATTTAATAAAGGATTTTGGCTATGTAGCAGGATACAAAATTAACACCCCAAAATTATTTGCATTTTTATACACTAATACTGAGATCTCACAAAGAAAAACTAAAAATTAATCCCATTTACCATTGCAACAAAAATTAAGGTAAACTTAACCAAGGAGGTAAAAGACCTGTACTCAGAAAACTATAGAACATTTAAAAAAGAGATAGTAGAAAATATAAACAAGTGGAAGAATATACCATGTTCATGGATTGGTAGAATTAACATCACCAAAATGTCCATACTGCCAAAACCGGTTTGGCTCAGTGGTAGAGTCTCGGTCTATGGACTGAAAGGTCCCAGGTTTGATTCTGGTCAAGGGCATGTACCTTGGTTGCGGGCACATCCCCGGTGGGGGGTGTGCAAGAGGCAGCTGGTCTATGTGTCTCTCTCATCAACGTTTCTAACTCTCTATCTCTCTCCCTTCTTCTCTGTAAAATATCCATAAAATATATATTTTTTAAAATGTCCATACTACCCAAAGCAATCTATAGAATCAATGTAATCTCTATTAAACTACCAATAGCATAATTCACAGATATAGAACAAACTCTCCAAAAATTTATATAGAACAACAACAAAAAAAAACACCCAAAAAACAAAACCCCAAATAGCCACACCAATACTGAGAAAGAAGAACAAAGTTGGAGGGATCACATGACCAGATATCAAGCTATACTACAAAGCCACTATAATCAAAACTGCCTGGTACTGGCATAAGGACAGACACATAGATCAATAGAACAGAACAGAGAACCCAGAAATCAACCTGAACCATTATGCTTAATTAATACCTGATAAAAGAGGCAAGAGCATACAATGGAGTAAAGACAGTCTTTTCAATAAATGATGTTGGGAAAATAAGACAGATAGATGCAAAAAATAAGTAAGTAAATAAATAAATAAATAAAAAGAAAATAGACCAACTATACCACATACAAAATATAAACTCAAAATAGATAGAAGATTTATATGTAAGTCTTGAAACCATAAAATTCCTTGAAGAAAACATAGACAGCAAAATATCAGACTTCTCACATAACAAAATTTTTGCTGATGCCTAGTGCAAAGAAAGGAAAAAAATAAGCAAGTGGGATTACATCAAAATAAGAGGAAGTGGCCGAGACTGGTTTGGCTCAGTGGATAGAGCGTCGGCCTGCGGACTGAAAAGTCCCCGGTTCAATTCTGTCAAGGGCATGTACCTTGGTTGCGGGCACATCCCCAGTAGGGGGTGTGTAGGAAGCAGCTGATTGATGTCTCTCTCTCATCAATGTTTCTAACTCTCTATCTTTCTCTCTTCCTTTCTGTAAAAAATCAATAAAATATATTTAAAAAAAAAAAAAAAAGAGGAAGTGATTTTATTAGTGGGAATCAACGTGATTCCAAAAACTCAGAATCACAAGGCTTCCAATGCATGCAAAAGAGGACATCTAACCAATAAATGTAATAATTGCAGCATTGTTGAGCCCTTGGAGCATCTACATCTCTTTAACCATTAGTAGGTGAAAACCATGCTCAGTGTGGCAGTGGATCAGTGGATACAAGAAGCACCAGCCAAAGTAAGAGAGCAGATGCTCCTTTGTAGGAAATTTAATTAAAGTGGAAAGACTTACAATACAACCCATTGTGCTCTGAACTTAAATGAGAGAGGCAGAGCACTGTGAATTGTCCAGTCCAGCCAGATATTGTAGACAGGCTCAAACCCTCTCAAGAGGACTTGTGGCTGTACCAAATAATAATCACTCCCCCAAATATAATGAACAACATAAACTGATGAACAAAAATAGAACCAGAGTCATAAAAGCATTGAATCTGTGAGGGAAGACAGGTTTTGAGGGAGGAAAAGATCAACCAAAGGACTTGTATGCATGTATACGAGCATAACCAATGGACACAGATAGGGGTATGGGGGGTGGGGGGAGTGAGGGTAAGTGCTGAAGGGTGGGGGTGGCCAGGGAGAGGTCAATGGGGGAAAATGGAGACTTATGTAATACTTTAAACAATAAATAATTTAAATTAAAACAAACAAACAAACAAACAAAAAACATTTTCCAAGGTCACAGAGCACTTTCCTATCAGCACAATTCTTGGTCACAAAATAGGTGGAAAACCATAGCGCTTCAGGTTTCTAAATTTTCCCCCCCATAATTTTATTTTTAAATTACAGTTGACATTAAATATTATCTTAGTTTTAGGTATACAGCATAGGGGTTAGACAATTATATAATTTACAAAGTATTCCCCCCAATTCAGGTCCCCACCTGGCACCAGTCTTCTAAATGAAGTTAAATATTACACCATCTGTAATGAAACACTTATATCTCCTCTTATGGCCACAATTACTTGGTCACCAATAATACAATAAACTTTCAGAAATAATTAACAGAGCTGGGAAATCAAGCCACACCCATTTATGTTCTGAGAAGTTAGCAATAGCTCCACTTATAAAATGGGATGAAAACTCTATTGTGCATCCTCAACCCATGATATCTTTTTACAAACGTGGGAGGCCATACATTGTGAAATGTAGTAGACAGTTCCACAGAGAGAGACGGTGTAATGGAGCCTGCCCTGGAACGGCAGTGCTGGTTTCTCATTGCACCTGCTCCATTGCACGGGGAAAACGACTTCACTCCTTATGCGTTTTGGTTTCCTCATCATAAAATGGGAATGATAGTAGCACCTCTCTCATAGGGTTGTTGTGTGTGGCACAACTGTGGTAACTACTAAATCATTGTCAGTTGTTATCCCCATTCTTCTGAGCTATTAACAGTGGCCTCACTTCTTTGATAGCCTAGCAAAGAGTTATTTGAAAAATATTACAGTTACCAATACAATGCATAATTCATATAGATAACATATCTAACATTCTTTTGAATTTATAGCAGGAAAATTTTGTAAAAAAAAATTTATATGTAAAATTTTGATTTGGTTTTGTATATAATTATTTCTCAATAAGGCTTAAAAAATATCTAACATTGTACCTGACACATATACAGGGACCTTACACAATATAGGTAGCTATTACTCTGTTTCCCCAAAAATAAGACAGTGTCTTATATTAATTTTTGCTCCCAAAGATGAGCTAGGTCTTATTTTCAAGGGATGTCTTATTTTTCCATGAAGAAGAATACAGTACACATTTATTGTTAAATGAAAATAAAGGAAATTTATTTCCTGTATACGGTATGGTAGTACAGTAGTTGTCAACACAAACCAGACAAACTGTGAATCCTACAGTATCAAGAATTTACTCATTTATTCAATGACAATCATGTCATCATCTTCTGGAACATCATCATAAAAATCCAATTCCTGAATTTCCTGCTGAATTTCTTGTGACTCCATTTCTTTCAGAATCAGTAGACCAAATCTCTCATGTTTAGAAATAGCACTGTCTTTAAATGAGTACTTCTTGTCAAGGTAGCCTGCTCACAGTGCATTTGCAATGATTTTGTCCCATGAATTCTTCACCCAAGTTACAACTTCTTGCAGTTTAGGTTTCACAAAGTTTCCATGCTGATTTCTCTCCATTCTATTTTCAATGTAGTCATTAATTTCCATGCGCAAATTGTCTTTGAATGGCTTGTTTATTGCAATATCAAGAGTCTAGAGATAGGCCGTCATTCCTGCGGGAATCATTATCTGATCTATTTTTCTTTCGTGAAGAAATGTCTTCATGTCTTTAGTGCAGTGAGTGCTGGCTGCATCCCAGACTAGCAGACCTCTTTGGCTCCCTTGCATAGCAAGCGGCAGCATTAAATCGACCCACTTCCTTATAACTGCTTGTGTGGCCCAAGCTTTTTCAGTTTCAAGAATTAAAATGCCCAAAACACATTCAATCTTTTCCTTCTTGCCCTTAGAAATGCTTAAAGGTGGGATTTTAGTGCCATCCAGACGAATTGCCAAAATACAGGAAGCACGTGCACTTTCGTAAGCAGTGGAGGGAATGTACACTAAGGAGGCACCCCACTGTTCAATTGTTGTTTGAGATGATTGGCCCATAAACACTGCAGTTTCATCCATAGCAATCATGTTGGAAAGATTGTATTTAGAGAAGTCAGCATCATCAATAAAGGACTTGAATGCAAATGCTCGCTTAATAACTTGAGTATCTTCCAACCTAAACAATGTTGTAGATTTTCTTAAAGACAGTTCACTTCGCTGAAGGAAATTATCCAGCCAGTGTTGTAATGCTTTGAAGTCTTCGGGGGCTATGTCAAACTGTGGTGCCATTGCAAGGGCAAATTCTTGAATCTGAGCCCTATTCACAACCAAAGCCTCTGCTCTCCTGTCAAAAACCCATTCACAGATCAGGTCTTCCAGCTCGGAAAATAATGGTTGCCAACCTGATCCACACTTGTGCTTTTTAGCATTTCCCTTGCCCACTTGTTCAATGAGGTTACCATACTCTGGTCGCCATTTTCGGACCAATCGGATACTCAACATCTTCTCTTTGCAGAAAGCAGTAAGATTTTGGCCCCAAGAGTCTTCCACGATTCCTTTCTTGTCCCCACGGAGTAGCTTTTTCTTTTTGTGCTCATTTCTAGGGGTAAAGAAAAGGAATTGGGGTATCAAGGTGGGGGGAAGGGGATCACTTAAAATGACACAGGGGGATCAGAGGGGGGAATCAAAATGGCACAGGAGAATCAGAGAGGGGATTACCATTTCAGTAACCTCTTTTGATCCTCCTGTGTCATTTTAAGTGATTCCCCTCCCCCCACCCCTGTGCCACTGAACACCTTCACCAGACATCCCCCCTACCCCTTTATCAGACATTTACCCCCTGGGGCCTGCCTGGGGATTGTCACTGGGCTTGCTGGGGCCTGGATCTGGGCTGGAGTAGGGTCTGCCACTGACTGAGAACCTTCAGTCATCATGAGGGCGGCCTCGAGCATCAGATAGTGTCACCAGAGACAGACCAGCACTCAGCACCTTCGCAGAGTCCCTTCCGCTCTAATCCTCCTGTTCTTCTACACACATCTGCGAAAGTCTCCTCCTCTCTCCTGCCCCTTGCTCACCGCTCACTCCGACCTCCGCTCCGCCTCCACACAGCAGTGACATCAGGACTCCGCGTAAGGTCACTGGTTGCTAGATGCCAGTCCGGGCTGCCCTAGCGACCAGTTTACGGTAAATTAATTTTCATTCTGAGACAGAGCCTAGGGGGGGACTTATCTTCCGGGGGATGCCTTGTATTTCACTCAGAAGGAAACCTGTAAGTAGATCTTATTTTCGGAGGATGTTTTATTTTGGGGGAAACACGGTAGCTCTTTAATTGCTGTGTGAAGAACTAACATATCTTTCTTCTTCTTTGAATAATATTCTCCTCCTTTGCTATCCCCACTGCTTTGACCTTTCTCAGTGTACCTGTTAAAAGGATCACAAATACCTGCCTTTGGATGTTCATTCGGAATCCTTTTACCGGCTAGGTGCTTTTACCAGCTAGGTGCTAACAGTAGAGTGCAGGTGCACAGAAAGCAGAGGGGATGGCTCCCTTTTTCATGCAACTTAAATTCTTGTTAGGCAAGTGGTAACAGCAAGAGCCTTAGAAGTGTGAGGATCAGGAACTCAGTGTGTGAGGACCTGTCAGAGGCTCGGTAAAGGAGGGAGGAAAGACTTCCCGAGGAAATGGAGTTTGAGCTGAAAACTAAAGCACTCTCGGCATTAACCATATTGGAGAAAGTGCCAGATGGTTCTGAGATGTGGAAGGAAAAGAAGCCTGGAGCTGAGAGGAGTTGAGGCACTCCCTCCCCACTCCCGCCCCGTGTGTAGGACAATAAGGTGGAAAGGTGGATGGAGGCCAGATTCTGATGGAGGCCAGGCCAAAGGTGAGGTTGATCCTGAGAATGATGGGAAATCACTGAGGGGTTTTAAGTAGGGCAGCAAAATGATGCAGTTTGACATCAGGGAACAAATGCTGGCCGCTCTGTAGAAAGAGGCAATGTGGGGGAGCAGGAAGGAGTATGGCCAGACGTGGGCTGTTTAAAGACAAAGAAGTGGGTAAATTTGAGAGAAATTTAAATGTTTGGCTTAAAACCAAAGCTAGTCCTGCACCACCACCAAGACAGGGATGGGCCATATAGGTAGAAGCCTTATCTTTCTTTTAGCCTGCCTTTCGGCTAACCACAGTCAGAACATAATTAGTTTGGAAAAAGAAGGGAACGGATCTCTAAAGTGGAGCTTGGAGTTGTCTCCTCATGTCAACTATCTGTGCTAATCTACTCGACCCATTGCTTCAGCTAATGAAGGGCGGCTTGCCCTCCTTTCACCCTAATTATGCTTATCACTGCGGGGCCATAAAGAAGCCAGGAATAACTCAACACCAGTCCCTCCAGCCAAACAATCAGCAAACAAGATAACTTCAGCAGTGTCAAGCCCAAGTTTATGACTCCCTCATCTACACCAAGGGCATTGTCTCAATGGCCTAAGTCGCCAGACAGGATGGGCCAGGGCTGCTTGTTAGTTGACCAGGGACCAACCGTGACTCATCTGTTCCAGGAGGTCACTCGTACCTGGAAATGAGGACACTGGGCTTCAACTGGAAATGTGTCCATTGTCAAGGTCTGGATGAAGAAGACCAGGGAGGGAGTCACACCATGGGGTGTGAGTGCATGCACTTATTTTAAGGAACTGGGGTCTCCACCGCTGACTGGATGTTTCAAGTCACTCTCATTGTCTCACTGAGCAGCTTAGAGGCTAGTGATAATCACTTGTATGTGTTCTGTTATTTATAATTTAGATATAAGCAGATTTCCCCATAAGCAGACTTCCTTTCTTGGCAGAAGGAAGATTAAGGGCAGCAGTAATAAAGAGTAATAAGAAGTGATATTGGTATTATTATTAAGGGTATATCATATACTTTAGGCAGTTTGTCCTCTAGCTTATATGCATTATTTTAAGTCAGTGATCACAACCTGGGTGCATATATGAATCACCTGGGGAGCCTTAAAATACTCACGCCTGCCTGCCCTCCAAAAACTGGTTAAATTGATCTGGGTGGAGCCCAGGCATTGGCATGTTGAGGCTTCCTGGGAAATCCTCATGTGCAACTAGAGCTGAGAACCACAGGTTTAATCATCATGACAATCAGCAATGCAGGGATCTTTAGCTTCATTTTATAATGAGGAAAACAGAGCACGGAAGTAACAAGGAACTTGCCCCAGTGCAAGATCAGGGCCTTCAACCTTGAATGTCTGGCCACCAACCCTCTCACCCTATTGTTTCACATACTGATGAGTGAGCTGTTGGGTAAAGAGTAAGCAGGGAGGCACACGGAGGGAGAAAAGGACCCCAGGGCAGCGGCACCTCACAGGTACCTGGGGGCTCTGGGAGCAGGCAGCTCCGCCCTGTGCGGAGCCAGCTGTGCAGCCCGCAGGGCGAAGGTCCATAGAGGAAAGGACTGTGTGGGCAAATAACCCACCTTCATGGTTACAGCAGCTCCTGGCCTCCGCACAAGCCTGGGGTGACACAGAGGGAACACGTGGCAGAAAGTTGAACAGGACATGGCTGGGCTGGGGCAGGCAGCCTCATTTACCCTTTGCTTTGTCCTATTGCCCCAGGGAGATGAACTTGCTTCCCTAGTGTCTGCTGTTTCGCCCCGTGCTGTGTCAGTCCAGGGTTGGCTCCAGGTTTCCCAGGCACCTCTCACCTGCATTTCTGACACACTTGCCTTAACTCAAGGACATCACACTGATTGACAGAGGAGGCATCTCATTAGCCTTAAGTGCCTGACATAGAAACAATAAAGTAGGTTTCTGAAGTTGCACTTTTCCTCTTTCCTGCTGGGAAGATACCAGTTCTGAGCCCTTGGCTCTCAGTCTCCTAGAATGGAGCATGGGCACAGATCCAGGATCTGAGCTTCTTTCAAGTTTCCCACTTCACTGGTGATGGTGAGTTTCTCAGGGTATTTCTGATACCATCTTTGGGACCATCTGAGAAAGGACACACTCTGAGGGTTGAAGAAAGGAGGAGAGAAGTTTCTGGAATTTAAGGTGGGAGCTTTATGACCCTTTCTGCTCTTCAGATCTGAATTCTATTCATATTCCCCACAGAAGATTGAACTGGCCACCTTCATTTATTGATCTACTCAGCAGTTATTAAGGGTTTTAGCATGGGGGATTCTTAGAGTAATAAGAGCCATTCCTGAGCTTACGTGGCTCACAGTTTAGCAGGGGAGAAGTCACATAACAAGCAAGCTTGGTGGCAGGGGAAAGTCCTGGTGAGGTGGGAACACAGGGAAAGGCTCAGTTGGGAGGTGAGGGGGTGGGTGTCCTGGGAGGACAATCCCTCTCTGGGGACTTACTGAGCTCCCAGCAGGTGTCAGCCAGGAAGAGAGTGGGAAACGGTTTCTAAGTGCCTCAGCTGGCTTCCGCAAAGGATCAGAGCCATTCTGCTTCTTGCCTCAGTAAAGGACGTTCCTTGTCAAAAAGTCACGTTGGCTTAGCTGCAGAGACTCTTCCTTTTCTAGGTTTCAGAGACTTGGCCTTCCTTTTCCATGTCCAGGCTAAAGGCTGGGTCCAAAGTGCAACTGAATTCCTTACTTCGATTTTTTTTTTTTTTTCCAGCAGAAACATTCAGTTCTGGAAGCCCGCCAGCCACACTAAAGAGCCTTTCCCAAGAAGGCCTGGGTCGGTAGGGGCAGCAGTACAGGGGAGGAGTGCTATATTTTGGATGAAAAAACATGATTCAAGTGAGGTCAACAATGTACAAAGCATAGGCCCTATATAAAGGAGTCCTTTTTCCCCTTGGTAAGCATCATGTTTCCTACTATTAAGTGTCATACCAGTGCATAACAGGCCAGACAAACAGATTGTAAGGGAATGAAATGCTCTGCTGCTAGACTTAAAGAACGAGATTCAAGTTTCCAGGATCCTCTCGACCATTTCTGTAGAGAAAGGGAAAAGCTCGCTATTGAAACTGTTTTAAGAGCACACAAGAAAAAGGAACTTTCTAGAAGCCCATTTTGCAGGAGAGGATCTCTCAGGAGACTTCCTGAACTCAGGATGCGGCCCTCTTGTTTCCAGTCCCCTCACCATAGAGGTCCCTTTCGAGTCTTCACATTCCATAGCCCAAGCTTTGCCTTAAGAAATGACTACCTTTCTCCCACATGAGATGATTCACTTTTGGGCCATTTTCTGCTTCTTGAAACACTCAAACACATTCCTCCTTATGCTTTTTCTTTGGATGCTCACCACACACCTCTGTTTAGTCCATTTATACTGAGGACAGGGAGGGTTGGGCTATGGTTCCATGAACAAGGACAAATGGTGTTGGTCTCCCAGTTCTGTCTCCTTCTTCTCACCTCAGGCAGCCATGGCCAATTCCCTTACCAGGTCACTTTATTTCCCCATCACCATACTTTCATTTGCCCATTGTGGAACAACACTTCACTAACAGGAAGAAGCATTTGTGTCTTTCTGCCTGTGCTGAGCCTGTTTCTAAAAGAAGCCACAATGTTTGCCATAGTCATGCCCTTTGCTTCCAGAGGGAATGGCCCCAGCATGCTGTTATATTGCTTACAATTACTTACATTCTGCTTCACTCTTCAGTGGTGGGTGGCAGAGGAGTGTTTGCTCATTCATCCTCTTACAATATTTTTTAAATAAGCCCTCAGAATACGTCAATTTTATGAACCCCTTCTATCTGCAAATAGATTTTTTTAATGCTAATCAAGTTAAATAACATGTTTAAACAACTGTAATCTGTCATATAATAGTGAGGGAGGAGATCCAAAAGAAGCAGAGGCCACAGAAAGATGTTAGAAGATAGTGCTTGAACATTAGTCCCTTTCTTCTCATCCCCACTTTTGAGGTGAGGTCTTATCTGCTTGTCCCAGGAGTGTTAGAAGACCTTTGTACTTGCTCCCTCGCCTCCAGCCTTTCCCCTGCAGTCTGTGCTGTCCAGGTGGCTCAGTCATCATGTTTCATGTCAGTTCAAAGTTTCCCAGTAGCTCTTCAGTCTCTGAAGGATAAATTCCATCCTCCTTAACCAGACATTCAAGCACTTTACTATCAGACTTTCCAGGGGCACCATGGCTGTCAAATGGGTTTACTCGTCCTATGATATCCCTGAAATAGCTTCACTTTGTCCCTAGAGTTATGGATCTCTCTGCACCCCCTCTCTGAAATCCTTCTCCTCCTTCTTGGTGTGTGCCCAAGTCCTACCCACCTCCCCTGGCTACTGAGCTGGAAGCACAGTCTCCACTTAGATAAACATGTAGCCCTTTATCTTGGCAAACAATCACTCTGTGCTCTGTTTCACTTTGCCATTTGAAGATGAATGAGGTTTCCCTGAGCAAAATGGTGCCTCTTGTCCCCACCTTTTCCTCTCCTTTTCCCTCGCAGTCCCACTGTCCCTCCACTGCTCTGCATCAGCTGCTTCAGAGTCCCCATTCTTCACGAAACCACAAAGGACTTGGTATCTGCTGTGACCTACGCCTAAGCATGTTTGCTATAATTTCCGTTTTGTCTCTCACATTGTGCATCTATCCTCATGACACACCCGGGAAGGTAAGGAGAGAGCGAGTACTGATATTTACTGCATCGCTATTGTATGTCACCATGGGCACGCGCGAACACATTTGCATTCACCTGCACACTTGTCTGGAAGTATTTTGGATCTGTGCTTTCAAATGAGGGACCTAACGCTCAGAGTGGGCAGTGAATTCAAGGACAAGTTGATGCCAGATACGGTGCTGAAGAGGAAAAGAGAATTGTCATGGACGGAACTTGTTGGGCAGGCTTCAGAGCTATGCTGGGACCAAGCCAGACCTTGGTCTGGTGGGCAGGAGGAGAGGGCACCGTGAGTGCCAGTGGTGTCACAAAGATTTCAGACACATGTGATCACCATGGCTCTTAGAGATCACACCTGCTTTCCTTTAAGAATGCAAAAATGTTAAAGTTAATCGCCTGGCTTTGAGTATGCAGACACTGCAATGTGCTAGGAGGGCCAAAGTCCAGGTACGTGCGCTTCACTGCAGCATGTTAAGAACAGAATAAATGCTGACACAGAAGCAGGGATTTTTAAATTTTAACTCCAGGTCAAAAGAGGACTCAACACAAAATTGCTGAAATTGGGCAAATGCTCATTCCCAGATGGTTTTATACAGCGGGATAAAAATAAATGAACTGATGTGAACTCATGGATGATAGCAAATGTACCACTCTGTGCAAGTGTATGTGTGTGTGTGTGTGTGTGTGTGTGTGTGTGTAGGTAGGGTTATGTAGGAATTCTGTACTTTTTGCTCAATTTTCCTGTGAACCTAAAACTACTCTAAAAAGTAAAGCTTATTTTAAAAATAAAATGACAACAACAAAAATGAGTGAGCCCAAGTCTCAGGCTCATAAGGATAAAGGAGTGTGAGCTCTTTTCTTGTCTTGGTATGTTGTAGTGTAAATACCTTGCTCAGCTATTGTGAGTTTCATCACCTTTTATTTTTCCAGTTCACCTGCTTATGAGCACTGAAGGCCTTGGAAAACAAGTCATAGAATATGAAAAGGAAGGAGAGGAAAAGAAAGAGGAATTGAAGGAATATTCTGGGTACTAAAAAAAATAAAAATAAAAAGATGGCTGCATATCTATGTTGCAAAAGCATAATGATTAGATGTCTAAGAAGAGGAGTTTTCAAGAACATTTAATACATGGTGACCTTGGGAAGTTGTTCACTTCTCTAGTTTTTTTTATTTTTATTTTCTAAGATGAGGACAACAGTATTTGCTTCATATGTTTATTGTGAGAATTAAATTATATAATGTACATAAAATTCTTAGCTCACAAACTTGTATTCATTCATTACAATAGTTAGTGAGCGCTTATTACAAGCTAGACACCAAATATTTAATGGTGAGCAAAATAGTGATTTCTCCAGGCTCATCAAGTTTGCAATCTAGGAGAGACAGATGCCAAACAAGGAAACAGAAAAATAATTAATAAACTGTGGAGAATTCTATAAAGGAAGAACTCAGAGTGATATGTGGAAATAAGAGGGCTTCTGAGTAAGTAATTAGTAATAGTAGTTATTTAAAGACACACTACCCTCCCCCCTTCCCTACAACTATAACAAAGAATAATTGGGAAAAACTGGATAGCATTTTAAAAAAGAATCTGTTTGAAGAAACACAAGAGCTCCCAGAGGCAGGAAAGGCTTTTGTAAACAAGATTCCAGAGAGAAGGTAAATAGAAAGAGATAAGATCAAAACGCTGCCCTACTTTGTCCTGCAAGCATCCTCAGGTTCATTAGTGGGTAGAGATAGTTTTCAGCACTTTCTTGGGTCAAAATTGGCATTCCAAGGACAAGGGGCACTGAGAAACACTCTGGGCTTGTAAATTGGGAGTTACGTAGTGCAACACTGTAAGAATAAGGCAGTTTAGGTACAGGCCAGCTCTCACAAAAACTAAAAGCAGCTTCAATCTAGATCGAATGAAAGCAATTTACCTAGTTTACCTGGAAATTATCTTCCATGAATAAAGATAACATCACCCAGTGCCTCTATAATTTTTCTTAAAATAATGTTCAGGATTCAGTTTTTAAAATTATACTATACTAGGAGACAAATCAATGACCCAAAGTCATTTAAAGACAATAGAAACAGCCCTAACCGGTTTGCCTCAGTGGATAGAGCATCGGCCTTTGGACTGACAGGTCACAAGTTTGATTCTGGTCGAGGGCATGTACCCATGTACCTTGGTTGTGGGCACATCCCCAGTAGGGGGTGTGAAGGAGGCAGCTGATCAATGTTTCTCTCTCATCGATGTTTCTAACTCTCTCTTCCCCTCCCTTCCTTTCTGTAAAAAATCAATAAAATATATGTATTTTAAAAATTTATAAAGACAATAGAAAAAGATCCATAGAGAATACAAATACTATTCACATATGGGAGTTATCAAATACACACTTTATTTTTAAATTTTATATTTTAATCACAGTTTACATTCAACACTATTTTGTATTAGTTTCAGAAGTTCAGCATAGTGGCTAGACATCATATACTTTACACAGTGATCTTCTGATATTTCAATTAAACACCTGGCACTGTACATAGTTATTATGATACTAGAGGCCTGGTGCACAAAATCCCTCCAAGGATAGGGTCCCTAGGCCTGGCTGGTGGCCAGGGCCTATCTGTGGGGCAACTGATGGGACAATGTGGGGAGGGGAGAGGTCTGCTGGCACCCACCTTGCCTGGCCTGGGGCCTGTGGACTAGAGGCACCTCCTGCGTTGAGCGTCTGCCCCCTGGTGATCAGTGCATATCATAGCCACCAGTCATTCCTCCTTTTGGTCAATTTGCATATTAGGCTGCCGGAAACTGATCATTGTCAACAACCTTCATTGCTATGAAAGGTCAGAACTAGTTCGCTCACAGCTTAGTTGAAACCTTGTTAGCTGAAGCGGTCTCCACCTCTGTCTTGTGTAAATTTCTGTTTTGGAGACTCCTGCCTAAAGGCTATGGGTATATCCCACAGTCTCAATAAAAGGGGATGGCAAGGCCAGAGCACTGTGTAGTCCTCCCACTAGAGGTGGGCTCCCACCTGGCCCCCAACATTCCCAAATTAATCCTTTTCTAGTCTCTTTTAGATTGTCCAATGTGTTGCCATATAATGTAGCATTTTCTTATAATCCGTTGCATATCTAGGGTGTCAGTTGTCTCTTCTCTTTCATTTTTAATGTTATTTATTTGGATTATCTCTCTCTTTTTCTTGATGAATCTGGTAAAATGTTTATCAATCTTATTTATCTTTTCAAAAAACCAGCTCTTGGTTTCATTGATCTTTTATGTTTGTTTTTGTTTTGTTTTGTTTGTTTGTTTTTTACTCTATTTTCTTTATTACCACTCTGATCTTTATTATTTCCTTCATTCTGTTCACTTTGGGCTTTATTTGTTGTTCTTTTTCTAGTTCCTTTAAGTATAAAGTTTGATTGCTTTTTTTTTGAGATTTTTCTTATTTATTTTTAAGGAGGGCTATTATGCTATGAAGTTACCTCTTAAGACTGCTTTTGCTGAGTCTCATAAATTATGAATTGTTGAGTTCTCATTATCATTTGTTTCAACGTATTTTGATTTCTTCCTTGATTCTACTTTTAACCCATTCATTATTTAGTAACATGTTATTTAGTTTCTATATGTTTATGTGTTTTTCTTTTTCTTGTAATTGATTTCTAGTTTCATTCTATTATTTTTGGAGAAGATGCTTAGTATGGTTTCAAACTTTTAAAATTTATTAAGATTTGTTTTATGATCTAACATATAGTCTACTCTGGAAAATGTTCCATGTGTACTTGAAAAGAATGTATGTTCTGCTAATTCAGGATGAAATGCTATAAAAATATCAATTAAATTCATCTGGTCTAATGGGTCATGTAAGGTTCCTCTTTCCTTGTTGATTTTCTGTCTGGAATACCTATCCATTGATGTCAATGGGGTGCAAAAGCCCATACTATGATGATATTAATATCTATCTCTCCCTTTATACCCA
Source organism: Pipistrellus hanaki (assembly GCF_964339955.1). Lineage (NCBI taxonomy): Eukaryota > Metazoa > Chordata > Mammalia > Chiroptera > Vespertilionidae > Pipistrellus > Pipistrellus hanaki. Next base: position 76,089,670 of record NC_140505.1, on the reverse strand, counting down.
TTAATATTTGCTTTATATATTTAGATGTTCCTATGCTAGGTGCATAAATGTCTATAAAGTCTCTATCTTCTTGTTGTATTGATCCTTTTATCATTCTTTATCTCTTATTATTGCCCTATTTAAAGTCTATTTTGTCTGGTGTAAGTATTGCTATCCCAGTCCCCTTCCCTCCCCCCATCTTAATTTTCATGAAATATCTTTTCCCATTCCTTTATTTTAGTCTGTATGTGTTCTTTATTCTGAGGTGGGTCTCTTGTAGGCAGCATACATGTGGGTCTTATTTCTTTATCCATTCAACTACCCTATGTCTTTTGATTAGAACAATTAATCCATTTACATTAAAGTAATTATTGATAGGTACATATTTATTGCCATTTTATTTATTATTTACATTTATGTTCCTTTTCTTTTCTTTCTTCTTCTTAAAAAAGTCCCTTTAATATTTCTTGTAATACTAGTTTGTTATTGATGAACTTCTTTAGTGTTTTGTTGTCTGTGATGCTCTTTCTTTCTCTTTTATTTTTAAATGATAGCCTTGCTGGATAGAGGAATTTTGGCTGTAGGTCCTTATTCTTCATCACTTTGAATATTTCATGGTAACTAACCCTTCTGGCCTGAAATGTTTCTGTTGAAAAACCAGCTGACAGTCTTAAGGGAGTTCACTTGCAGATAATTGACTATCTTTCCCTTGTCGCTTTTAAAATTCTTTGTTTTTAACTTTTGCCATTTTAAAGATAATGTTTCATGCGTTTGTATGTACCTATTTGGGTTTATTTTGTTTGGGATTCTCTACACTTCCTGGACTTGTGTATCTTTTTCCTTTACTAGGTTTTGGAAGTATTGAGTCACTATTTCTTCAAATAGGTTCTCAATCCCTTGCTTTGTCCATTCTTCTTCTGGTACCTCTATGTTGCTACAATGTCAAGTATCCTCATTTTTCTTAAATTATTTTTTCTTTGTGCTGCTCTGATTGGGTGTTTTCTGTTACCTTGTCTTTAAAATTGCTGATTTGATCCTCTGCTGCATCTAATCTGCTATTCATTCCTATTAGCATGTTATTTATTTCAAATATTACATTCTTTATTTTTGACTGTTCCTTTTTTATGGTTTCTACATCCTTTTTTATGCTTACTGTCTCTGTTGACATTCTCACAGTTTCTCCCATTCTTCTCCTCAGTGCCTGGAGGATGCTTATAATCATTGTTTTGAACTCTGTATCTGGTAGATTGCTTGTCTTTATTTCATTTAGCTCTTTTCCTAGAGATTTCTCCTGTTCTTTCATTTGGGGTACGTTTCTTTGTTTCCTCTTTTTGGCTGACTCCCTGTGCTTGTCTCTATGTATTAGGTAGATGTGCTTTATCTCCCAGCCTTGGTAGGGTGGCCTCATGTTGTAGGTGTTCTGTGGAGCTCAGTGGGGAATTCTCCTGCTCACCTGGGCTGGGTGCACCAGGAATGTCTTTTGTGTGGGTTATGCAAGTCCTCCTGTTGTAGTGGAATCTTGATTGCAGTTAGCCTATATGTGGATAAGGTTGACCATCAGGCTGTCTGACTGTGATATTTCACCTGGACCACAGAGACTGAGTTGCTATGAGGGGGCTATCACCCCAGCAGAGCCTGGTGTATGCAGTGACTTCCTTTGGGGATACTATTGTACTTGTGGAGCTAGTCTGACCATGTTCTGTCATAGTTTGAAGCTGCAACCAGGTGTGTTGCTTCTGGGGTCTCTTATGGGGGATGCAGGTAGGTAAGATGCTACTTGTGACTTGTACTTGGCTAACAATTAGGAGCTATAAAATGATCCACAGTCAGTAACAGCTTGTGCTTGGCCTGGGTGTGTGTGGGAGGAATCACACTGTGTACTGAGACTGGCTGCCACTAGTGCCAGGCCTGGGTCAGGTCAGCCAAAGGCCCAAGGCACCCTGAGAAATACTGCCACCTGCCAGCTGCCTGTTAGGCTCAAACATTAAAATGGCCTCAGACAGTAATGAGTTGGGTGAGGCAGGTTTTTAGTGAGTCACCAGGCAGGGGTGAGTGGTGTTCAACAGATTCAAACTCTGCAACATTGCTGGGACTGGGGCCATTTAGCAAAAGTCAGGGCACACACACCAAGACCAGCTGCTACCTGCCTGGAGCCTGCAGACCTTTTTGGTGGGGCGGTGTCTTAGGCAGTTGTCAGAGTCAGGCCAACAGAGTGCATCAGGTTAGAACAAATTAAGATTTGGCCATGGGGTGGTAGGCCTGTGCACAGAAAAGGCAGCACATTTGGAGAGCTTTACAAGGAAGACTGCAATGCAGGCCCAGGCTGGCTGACACCAGCAGGTCCCTCAGGGAGTTAGCAGGGAGGGGCTAGTGCCCCTCCCCAGGCTGATATGTAGGTAGAGTGCGGGTGGGCTGAACATAGGAAGGTGGCATCTGTCCTCAGGAAAATGGCCCTGCTGGGAAAGGCACACAAATGTGTGTCTCTGGTAGTCCCCGCGTTTGCCTAAAATTTCTGAGAGTTTTTCAAGAAAGGTTGCAACATGATCCTGGCTGGGATCTGAAGATCCCTGGGAGGGAGCAGGGAGCTGGGAGCAGGGAGCTTGGCTTGTGGGGCCTCATGGACGTGGCAGGGAGAGGCTGGTTCTTCTCCGCAGGCTGATGCCATGTGGGGTGGGGCCAGGCCAAACACAGGAATGATAGTGCCTGGCATTGAAAAAATATGGCCCTCTTCCAAAAGCCACACTGTGCAGTCTCTTCCTGTGCAAACATAGATTTCAAATACTGTTAAATATCACATATAATAAAAGGCTAATATACAAATTGTCCCCCCAATCAGGAGTTCCACTAGTAGTGTCCACCCGGAGTTTGACCAGGGCGCAGGGCCAGCCAGCCAACCACCTGCAACCCCTCCCCCGGCTAGCACCACCCCCGATCGGCTCCCTCTCCTCCCTTCAGTCAGCCCAATCGGGGCAGGCCATCTGGACCCACCCCTGCAGGAATTCATGTATCAAAAGAAAATTGATGACAAGATGGAGAATTTCAACAGACAAGTGGAATAGATGAAAAGGAATAATAAAGAAATCCTAAGGACTTGTATACATGCATATAAATACAACCAATGGACACAAAACTCTGGGGAGGGAGGGTATGTATGGGAGGGGGGGCAATGTTAAAATATGTACACAGATAATAAATTAATAAAAAATAAAAAAATAAAAAAGAACAAAGAAAGTCTGTTGTTCAGGTCCACAGCTGATCTGTGACAGAACAGGAAATAGAATGTAATAAAAAAAGTGTGACAGGAAAAAAAAAAAAAAAGAAATCCTAAAACTGAAAAAAAAAAAATTAAATAAAAGCGAAAATTCAATAAATGAATTAGGAGCACATTGAACATAGCTAAAGAGAAAAATAATGAACCAAAATATTATAGGTCAGTAAAAAATATCCAGACTGAATAAAAAAGGAAAAAGGGGATGCAAAATATAGGAAAAGAAGGTAAGAGATGTATGGGGCATTGTAAATTATCTTATGTAAATATAAAATTGTAGTGCCAGAAGAGAGAAAAAGACTGGCAGAGGCAATATTTGAAGAAGTTTTCAAACTAATGAAAGGCTCAAGACACAAATACAAAAAACCTGTAAATCCATGGTGGACAAACACATATAAACTACAGCAAGGAACACCATAATAACACTGCCGAAAACCCTAGACAGAGATAAAAATAACCAAATGGGAAAAAGACACATTATCTGTGAGGAGAACAATAAGGCTAACAGATGAATTCTTAAGACAAATTATAGCGTCCTAAGTGCAAAATACACCTTTTAAACTAGAAATTTAAATATTGTCTTTCAACATTGAAGATAAAATTTATTAATTTTTCATTTATTTTTTTATTTTGCTTCTTTTTTACTATAAAATAAAGTACAGATACAGAAACCACCCAAAACAAATGTATAGCTTAATAAACTATTTTAAGGTGCAACCGCTCTAAAAGAGAAAACCTTGCCAGCCATTCAGAAACATCTCTTTGGGTCCTATCTCAATTGCAATGTGCTACCTTCCCTAAGACCAACCACTGCCTTTTTATCACACTTTTACTGCAATCTCTTTCTTATCTTTATATTTTGGTTATCCAAATGTGCATTTCTAGACTTGTCTTTTTAAAGTGTTTGTTATATCATACCTATACAGGGAGGTCTTCAGGCAGAAGAAAAGTGAGACTAATTAACAGCAAAAAATTATACAAAAGAAAAGTAAGGAAAAATGTATATGTAAATAAAACTAAATAAATATTGACTCTTTAAAACAGTGTTAATAATGTCTTATGGGGCTTTTAAATATATATATATATATGACAATATATGACATATATATATGACAATAATATAGCATCAAAATCAGAAATAATACCTGGCCTGTGTGGCTCAGTGGTTGAGCATCAAAGAAGGAGATCACAATTTCATTCCCAGTCAGAGTACATGCCCAGGTTGTGGGCTCTAGCCCCAATGTGGGGCATGCAGGAGGTAGCCAATCAATGATTCTCTCTTATCATTGATGTTTCTATCTCTTCTTCTCCTTTCTGCTCCAAAATCAATTTAAAAATTTATAGTGTAAGCCAGAAAAAAGACAAGTAATTTTAAAGTGTTCAAAGGTCCTTTTATGGCATGGGAATTGATAATAAAAGTACTATTTAATATTTTAACTAGAGGCCTGCACTTTGTGCACTTGCAGGGCCCCTCAACCTGGCCTGTGCCCTCTTGCAGTCTGAGAACCCTCAGGAGATGTCCACCTGATGACTTAGGCCCAATCCCTGCAGTCTAAGCTGCAGTCTGGCCTCCCTCTGTGAGAGGTGACCAGCAGGCCAATTGGAGACTAGCGCCAGCCAGCAAGCAGCCAGCCCTGCCCCACAATCACCCCTCCACTGCTGCTGGTTGCTGTCACCTGCTCCGCCCCCCCCCCCCCCCCGACCCCAGTCCCCCATCGTCATCCCCTCCTTCTGCCTACTGGCATTGGCCTTGGTTGGCCTGGTGCCACCTGCTCACTGTCCCCCCTCACTCCTCCCCAAGGGTTGTGCTGCTGTTTGGTTGATTTGCATAGTAGGCTTTTATTATATAGGATAAATCTAGGATAATGTTAATTTTTTAAGGTAGCTTCTGAAAGAATGCACAAGATTATAGAGCTGCCAAGATGTGTGAAAAATCTGAAGTTATAAAACCTATTTGATTAACCTGAAAGAAAGAAAGGAGAAAAAGAAGAAACATAAAATGAATGGGATAAATTGGAAAAAGTATACTAAGTTGGTAAAATTAAACTCAAATGTTATAGCAATTACATTAAATGGAAACACTTTTAAATATATATTGTCAGATCTGTTTAAAAAATAACAACACCCAATAATACAATGCTTGCAAAAGTAACATCTTAAATACAAAGACACAGAAAGAATAAAAGGAAAGAATGGAGAAAGGCATAGCTCACAGCCCCTAGCCAAAGGAAGCAGGCATCATTATACTAACATCAAACAAAGTAAAATGTAAGAGTCAATCTACTAGGATGATGATAGTCTCAAATTGGTAGTATTTTAAAGAAAAAATAGGCAAATCCATAAACACAGTGAAAACTTTTTTTAATGGTCATGGGTGAAATGTTTTCAATGATTCTTAGAGAGAGAAAGAGAAAAACATTGATGTGAAAGAGAAACATGGATTGGTTGCCTCCTGCATACACCCCTAGTGGGAATTGAACCAAAAACCTCTGTATGTGCCCTGACTGGAATCAAAGCCACAACCTTTCTTTAGTGTGTGGAACGACGCTCCAACCAACTGAACCATCTGGCCAGGCATGAAAATATTTTTCATGGAAACCGATAAAAAAAAAAAATAGTGATAAAAAAATTAGACATGATCCCTGTCAGTGTTGAACTTGCATTAGAGTGAGGAAAACAGATAGTAGTCAAATTAGCACATGAATGACTATTGCAAGTTATCTGAGTGCTTGGAAGGAAAAGAAGATAGTTCAATGACAGTGTACATGACCTGGGTTGAGGGAACCAAAAAAGACACTTGATCTCAGACTTGAGACATATCGGATCTGAAAAATGGGTGATGGGTAATTAGGACAGTGGAGGTAAAAGCATGGAGTAAGAGTCAGACATCTGTCATCATGGCATCTGCAAATACCCCGTAGCAGGAGGAAGCATTTGGGTTTGAAGAACTGAAAGGAAGCCTGAGTGACAAGGCCCTGTGTATGAAGAAAAGTAGCTCAGACCCAGGCTGGAGAGGTGGGCACAGGCAGAGCATTGAGAATTTTGTAAGCCATGTTCAAGTTCTTCGACTTTAGCCAGAGAGCAATGGGAAGGCAATTAAGAATATTCAGAAAGATTTATATTATTATAGGATTTATGCTTGAAAAAGATTATTATTCTAGCTGTGGCTTGAGAAAGGACTGTGGAAGGTCAGAATCAACAGAGGATAAACAGCTCAGTAGTTTTCACCAAATGAAGAATGATAGTGTAAACAGTAGAGACGGAGAGGAGTCAGATTCAAGAGACCCTGAAGAAGCCAGATCACCAGACTCGGTGAAAGGTTCTGCAATGACTGAGGGCCAGGGAGACACCACGGGTCTCTTTTCAGGTTTTCCTTGTTTAATGACAGTGATGCCATTCTCTGAAATTAAAAACACCGGAAGAGGGTCAGGATTTGAGGAAAGATTATCAATTCAGTTTTCTACATATTGAGATTGAGGGTTTTGTGTTTGGTTTTTCCCCCTGTTAGAGATAGTTTTATAGAATTGTCTTATCAAGGCTCCTCATTGATTTTGCTTTGTGGAGTGTGGTTTGCTTTATTTACTTTTCTTACCTCCTTCAGTTCAACATTTCAAAAATGCAAATGCAGGCCCTGACTGTGGCTATTCATCATGTCATTGCATCAAAATATTGACGCTTCCCCAGTTTGAACCTCCCCAGGGAGTAACGCAAACAAGAGAGAAGATGGAAAATTTATTGTGATCCCCAGGAGTTCTTGCAGGATGCTGGGCACTGACCCCAGTTAGAGTCCAAATATGTCAGGGAACTTTCCTGGATCTGTTTGTGAAAGGCCAGCAAATGTGGCAGGGTTGCTTTTCTTGAAGATGCTGCACAAGGGTGAGCAAGCGAAATTTAGGGGACTTGGCTCCCAGTACACAGGGCGGTTTCAGAGAAACACTAATGAGCTCTCTTCCCATTGAAAATTAAACCTGCCAATGATATGAGTCAGGTGTTGTGTGAAGGAGAGGCCAATCAACTCTCCCAAAGCAATTTCCTGCTGGAGACCCAGGATGAGAGATGCCATCTCCCTTGCTCCAGGGTGGATGAGATCCTGTTGGCAAGTTGTTTTGAATTCTTTCCATGAGAAAGAGCACAGTGGAGATGATGGCTTGTACTGTCAATTCACATCCAGAAAAAGGAACGTATATTTCTCCCTCTCTCTCTCTCTCTCTCTCTCTCTCTCTCTCTCTCTCTCTCTCTCTCTCTCTCTCTCTTTCTTTCTCTTTCAATATTGACCTTATGAAAATGTATCAGACCCTTTTCCCCCCAACAAATATTCTTCCCTCTTTCTGCCCCCATATGTCCTTTTTTAAAAAAAGTTATATTTATTTTTGGAAGTACTGTAGATGTTCATTTTGTTTCTCCCATTGACCCCTTCCACCCTGCACCCACCCATTCCAGGCCTTCACTACACTATTGTCTGTGTGCACTGCCATTATGCCCTTTAATTCCAAGGGAGGGGGTTGCTTAACTTAAAAGAAGAAACTGAATTTCTATTAAGGTCTGGTAAGAAATTTGATTATGATATCTATATATATATATATAAAAAGCCAGAGACCAGAACAACCGATAAGACTGGTCACTATGACACCCACTGTGGCCAGCAAACTGGCCCCATGGGGGTGGGATAGCCAACCAATCCCCCCACCCCCAGCCTTTCCCCCTGGCCAGCCCCACTCTCCATGGGCCCTCAATGGCCCAAAGCCCTGCCCCATGGCCAGCCCTGCCCCTGATTGCCCCTTCTTATCCCAATAGGGGTGGAGCTGGCTGGCCAACTTCCTTCAGCCCCTCCCCCCAGCTGGCCCCACCCTCAATGGGCCCCCACTACCCTGATCAGTCTGTGACCCTCCCTCAATGGCCCCCCTACACCAATCAGGGGTGGTGCTGGCTGACCAACCTCCCACAGCCCCTCTCCAGCTGCTGACCCCTGATTGGATCCCCCACCCCATTTGATGGTGGGCCCCACTGGCCAATCACCTGCGGCCCCTCCCCCAAGCCAGCCCAGCCAACCTCCTGCCATCTCCTCCTCCCAACAGGCCAGGCCCCAATCCGCCCCAATCCGCCCCAATCGGGGCTGAGCTGGCTGGACCCCCACCCATGCATGAATTCCTGCACTCGGCCTCTAGTAAGGAAATAAAGTCCCAGAGGGGAAGTGTCCTGGTAAAACTCACATGGTTTGTATCTCAGAACTCATCTCATACATTTTCTTCAGAGAAAATAGCCAAGAACTTGATCCAGTTTTTATTCTGACAGACTGATCTGGCATGTAACAGAGAGGAAGTCTCAAATGATAGCACTGGGAAGAACTATTCTACATGAAGTCTCTCCCCGTGGGGTCTGGGCTTTGAGTGTGCTTTAGCCACTTTTATATCCATTTTAGATTCCTGCAGATTCCGTGATTAGGAGAAAACCATCCGGTTCTGGAATAATTGCTGAGTGGAACTGAGCGGAGGGAAGTATCTTAGAGCACTTAGAAAGGTGTCTGAACTAGCCCCTTGCTTTGGACCCCTCCTACACACTGAAAACTGAGTATTAAGCTCTTGAGCTGATGGACAAAGGTCTTGGACTTGAGTCTTTTGCTTTCATGTTGGCAAGCTTTGATTTTGTTTCCATTCCTTTAAGAGAACACTTGCTTACTCCCCGTGTGGCTCCAAACTATATACTGAGAAACATGGTCCAAGTTCACCTTTTAATAATTTATCATGTTCTTGTTCTTGACTTTGATGGATGAAACAAATGACCTAGAGTTTGTGATTAATGAAACCCCATTTCCACTCCAACCCCAAATCATTAACCAGTGATTTCCACTTGTGCCTGTCATGTTCAACCTGGAGTTAAGATGGTGATCTCAGCTGCAATGCTGTCATTCTGAACAATTATTTGGTAAAATAGCTTTGGTTTTCCCACCTGGAACATGAACTCAATGTTGGTGATACAGGTAAAATGACCTTAAGGAAACTGCTGGAGGCTGTGACATATGACCTAGTGTATTTTATAATGGAGAGCTTTACCTACCAAAGAGAAGAGCTATCAGCTGCTCATGGCATAGCTGGTATTTATTATTAATGAGTGCCAAAAATCCCAGCATCGCTTGGAAGCTTCAAGCATCATCAGGACACTGCATTTTACTTTTGTAGTATTCGATAGCTTTTTTTTTTTCATTGTAACTTTCATGGGAAATAAGTAGCACAGGTGAACAATTTTAATAAATATAGGACAGCAGAAGACATATTGCAGGCTCTGTCACCTGCTGTTAATTGCATAATTAACTTGAACTTTTATCAGAACCTAGAATTTCCTAGACATAGACAATGCACCATATACCTCCTTCTCACCAGTGCCTTTTAGCACCACTCATAAGGCAAGGGTCAAGAATCATTGACTTTACTTAGCTCTTTTATGTTTAAAAAAAATTAAAGAATTCACTTTTTTTTTCCTTTCAACATAATTGAGAAGAAAACATTTGTGTATAATTTCAGGCAGTGAAGACGCTTCTATTCAATTAAATTTCCCATGAATTAGAAGGAGGAAGTCCTTTCGATGACACCAAAGAGACCTTTTCTCTAGAGGCTTTAAACAGTCATGTCTCACAGAGGCCCCTTTGCTTTGTAGGCAGCTCTTGGAGGTTAGGACCCCCTGCTCCCTTACAAGCTAAAATACCTAAGGCAAGCCTAGTTAATGTATTATAGAAGCAAAACTGTGCTAACCCCAGTTTTGCTGGAGAAACCAGAATGCTGGAGAAAACATAGACTATATCACCTGGGCACAAATGGAAAGACTTCCTTTCTGAATACATCACAAGCTCCCATTCTACATCTCCAGCCCGTCTTCAAAATTGGTGTGCCTTGGGGATGGTTGTTTCTGAAGATGCTAACAGCAGGAACAAAGACATGGGTCTTGGTCTGTATCCTTTTCTTCCCCATGCTTGCCCTTTGGTTAGCTGGTGTGAGAACAAGCAAGTTTGAATGGCATATTTTCAAATGGAAGGAGAATGCAAGGACAAAAGCTCCCCTTAAACATGATGCAATTGGCAGATGTTAAAGATGGAGGAAGGAGAGATTTAGCATATATACATTCATTATTAATAGTTTACAACTGAGCAATTGCGTATTTATTTTGAAATCTTCTGACCCTGCTGAGTTTTCCTTTATGCAGTCCAAGCATGTGCAACAAACATTTTTATCTAACTACAGCTGGCAGTGTACTTTTTCCCAATCTGCAGGGACCTTGGTTGTGTGGTAACAATCAGCAGGAACAAGGACATCAGGGGTCTGGTTCTCTCCATTATTTTCCATTCCTGCCCTTTGTTGTTTGGCTTTAGGTATTTGGATGCTGAGAAAGGACTCTAGATGCCTCATATTTTCCACCCATTAATCAATACTAATCCTAAAAAGCATGAGGCATAGACAGAAAAGGCCTCTTTCCTTCACTTACAAGACAAATCAGTGTTTATATGTGGAACCTGTTCCAAACAAATTAGAGGGGGAAAAGAGAATGTACTACTTATGAAACCTGGCTTTAAAATCTCAATTTGTTCTGAGTCAGTAAATAGATATTGTGACATTTGTTATGTGTATTATTGTCTAGTGAAGTATTTATTTTTAAAATATATATATTTTATTGATTTTAGAGAGAAAATGAGAGGGAGAGATAGAAACATCAATGATGAGAGAGTATCATTGATTGGCTGCCTCCTACACGCCCCCCACTGGGGATTGAGCCTGCAACCCAGTCATGTGCCTGTGGCTGGAATCAAAGCTGGGGCCCTTCAGTCTGCAGGCTGATGCTCTATCTATTGAGCCAAACCAGCTAGTGTGGAATTTTATAGCTTTTACAACTCCTACTGTTAAAAACAAAACAAAGTTATACTTTGTATAACTCAGCATATTTTTTTATCACAGATCAAATTTTTAAAAACTCATTTTTAAAATAATACATAACTGAAAATATCAAGTAAAATAAATGATCTATGAATTACGGTTTGAGAGCAGATTAGTTCTCTGAATTTAAAGATAAGGTTTCCAACCCAAAGTCTGCTACTGATTTGTAGCACATCACATACCACCATCATATCCTGCTATACACGATCAATAACTTTCATTTTTAAATGAAAATAACAGTGTAAGTGAAAATTTAATGTTTTTATTATGTGTCAGGTGCTTTACTAAGTGCTTCATATGCCTTATCTCATTTATTCCTCTAAACTTGTGTTTATTTTTAAATAAGCCCAAGTAGTGCAAAAATATATTCTCATTACAAAAGGTAAAAAAAAGAAAGAAAGAAAGAAAGAAAATTTCTTTGAATTAAGTTGTAAGCATCTAGATCTTTTCCTGTGCATTTAAATTTTTTTAAATGTGTTCTTGCAAAAGTATATACATTTCTTATTATTGACATAAACAGAATCTTATTTTGCATTTTTTTTCATTTAAAAGTGTGTGTTACAGATATGTGCATCTATCACATTCCTTTAAATGGCATATGACACAGTGTATATGTATCTCCAATTTTTATATGTAGATTTTAAACTTATTTTCAAAATTTTCATTAATGTAAACAATTATGTCTATTTCTGTTTCTGGTAATAGGCCAGATAGCTCTGTGTGCATGATGCCCTAATTAAAACAACCAGAATGCTGGAGAAAACATAGAATATATCACCTGGGGCATATAGAAGGAATTGTTGGAGGTCAAAGACAAAGTAAAAACCTGCTGAGAGGGATTGACAAAGTTATCTTTCTTTCTAAAGTTTTCTACTGAATTCAGGAAAATTTGAGCAACTGCTCAGAGAGATGCAGGAGTCAGAGGTAAAACTTATTGTCCATACAAGGAGCTGAAGCCAATAGAAAATACCTACCATAACCCTGGCATCCAACGGGATATGCCTTCAGTAGAAAGGTAAACAAGAAGTAAAGCCTAATCCAGAGGGAAGAATAATATACTTACCTGGCTTAAGCTGGGTGCTAGACAGAGCATGGGTAATGACTTTTGTGAACTCAAAACCACAACCCTGACTTCATGTGGCTTTAGAATATAGTTTAGTTTTATATTTCATAAAACCATATAAAGTAGACTCGGGTTAGTGATGCTTCTAGGCATATTATGCAAGCAAAACAAACCCCAAATGAATCTCAACCTTAAAGAATGCTCAATGATAAATGTTATAAGAAAACTGATCAGCCTACAGTCAATATTCACAAAACACATAAGGAACCAAAACACCATAAGGGAAAACCAGCAGAAACAGTAAACAGGAGAATCAGACTTGCAAAGACTTCATGTATTGAAACTATCAGACATTCTAAAAATTTTTCAAAGACTATATTTAATATTTTGAAAAATAAAGGGTAAACTTGAGAATATGAACAAAAGATAGAAATTTTCAAACAGGAACAAAATATATTTGTAAAAGAATCACTAGAGAACTTATAGAATTAAGAGAAATAACAAATACACAAATTTAAAATAATTAGGCAATGTAAACAGCAGGTAAGACAGACAAAGCTAAAGAGAGATTCATCTATTGGAAGATAAAGCTAAAAATGATATACAGAATACAGTTCAAAGAGGTCAAGAAATTAAAAAATATAAAAGAAAGGTTAAAGACATGAAGGCTAGAGTAGGAATAGCTGATATACATAATGATAATTTCAGAGGGCAATAATCAAAATAATGGGGAGAGGGAGATAATGACTGAGAATTTCCCCTAATTATTGGAAGACTGTAATACTCATTTTTAAGAAAGTCAATAATCACAAGTATGATTTTAAAAAGATAAAATTATATCTAAACATGTCCTAGTGAAGCAAAACACCAAAGGAAAAGTGATTTTAAATAAACAGCCAGCGGGAAGACAAAAGCAACCTACAAAGAAAAGGCAATTAGAGTGGTGACTAACTTCTTAAAAGCAACATTGGCAACAATTATTTCTTCATGCTGAGAGAATATAAACATCAACTTAGAATCTTATACTAAGGGAACAATCCTCAAGATTGAGATGAAATAAAAATATTTTTTTTCTTTTTTCTTTTTGCTTAACCATTCTTCCTATGACCGATTTGCCTTGTCACAGAACGGCTGCTTCACCTCTAAGCATTGTCTCTGCGTTCTGGGTAGGAAAAGGGAAAACAGAAAGGATAAGAAAACGTGCAGTTGAGTCCACTTCTTTCTTTTTTCCTGGAAGCCCCATTCACACTTCCACGTACATCTCATTGCCTAGATTCTATCTCATGGACCTAAGACAATTGCGTCTCCCAGTGAAATTTTATTTTGTTTGTAAAAAGGAAAAATAAGGTGCATATTAAATAAGCTACTAATTAATTATTTCCATCCCAATCAAGAGCAAAGCATGTTGCCAATACTGGTTTGGCTCAGTGGATAGAGCATCTGCCTGCGGATTGAAGGGTCACAGGTTCGATTCTGGTCAAGGGCATATACCTTGGTTGTGGGCACATCCCCAATGGGTAGTGTGCAGGAGGCGGCTGATGGATGTTTCTCTCTCATCGATGTTTCTAACTCTCTATCCCTCTCTCTTCCTCTCTGTAAAAAATTAATAAATATATTTTTTTTAAAAAGAAAAATTGATGAGAGAGAACCCTTTCTCTTCCTCTCTGTAAAAAAATCAATAAAAATATATTTAAAAAAAGAACAAAGCATGTTTTCTGTTCTCAAAAGATGCATAGTTTAGTGAGAGAGATAGACATATGAAGAAGGTAAATGTACAATTCCAGACACATTTCTATGGTTCCCCCATAAATTAAATGGAGGGCTTCACTACTATCATTTTGGGTTTTTGTTCATTCACCAATCCACCAGTAAACTAACCAACTTTAGGGAGCACCTCTCATGCTAGGAATTATACTAGTTGAGGGGAATAAAGAAAAATCAAATGTAGATCCCATTCTTATGACCTAGTGGAAGATATCATGCAGAAAAAGATACACTGGCATAAGAAATTATTACAATACAAAGAAGGAAATAGGAATAAAAGTGGCTATTATGAGTGAAATTATGTCCCCCTCCCAAATCATGCTGAATGAAGTATACCCCCTGCCCCTAGTACCTTAGAATATGACCTTATTTGGAGATAGTCTTTTTAGAGGTAATCAAGTTAAACTTAGGTTATTTGGATGGACTCTATTTTGACTAGTATTCCTATAAGAAGGGGGAATTGGGGCACAGAGATGCCTTGAGGGAGGGCAGTGTGAAGAGACAGGAAAAAGATGGCCAATTACAAACCAAGGAGAAGGGGTGGGACAGCTGCCTCCCTCATAGCACTAAGAGGGAACCAGTCCTGCCAACACCTTGATTGTGGATTTCTATCCCGTGAAACAATCAAATTCTATTGCTTAAGCCACCCAGTTAGTGGTACTTTGTTTTGTCAGCCCTAGCAAATTAATACAGAGGGAATGGTAAATTCTTTTGAATTTATCAAATGGAGAGTAGAAATGTTTTATGAATTCTTCATGGGTCATGTAAAGATTGGGCTGTGGGTTGAGTTAGAGAAGGAGGATCGGTAGTGATTCCGGTCCTAAAGAATGTAGTAGGTAGAGATTTGGAAGTATGTGAGGTGTGGCATGATCTGAGAAGCCTTCTTCATCAATTAAATTTGCCCCTTTTGTCTCCATGCATTCTATACAGCACCCACTGCACTTCCATACGCACTGTGTTGAATTAATAGTTACAGATGGAAATACGGAGTGTGCACTCAGTGTGCAATGAAGCTATATAGCTTGTCATACTTCCTTGAAGTCAAGATCTGAGTTCTCTTGCTACTATGTATTATTTTGATTCTTTTGAGACCATTTAAGAGTTGGGCCTTTGCTCTAAGATGTGAAATTAGTTAATGTAGACTATATTGTCTGAAAATAGGTTAATACAATTATGTCTTTTCAAATAATCGTGATATTCTTATAACTTTCTAATTAGAAATTTCTGCTCTGGTTACATGTTTCATTATTCAACTTAATTAAATCAAATACATGTAGGAAATATTAGAAGAGCAGTATATATAGGTCTCTCATGTTCAAAACCAGATAATGAACACTCTAGTGTGCTTTGAAGTAGGAACTTTTTCAATTAAACCAGATCCCTCTGTTCAAGAAACTCCATCTAAATCAAATTTGGTGACAGTACTTCCTACCTGTAATAAATGACTGTGAATAAGCAATCTAATTTGTAATGCCTGCAACATGAAATATAATTAACCTAGCCTCACCTTCATAATATTTTCTCACCTTGAATCAGCGTTAACAAAATGGCCATTATTTATAAGAGACAGGATATGCAGTACATGTGCCATTTTTTATTTATTTTATGTATCCTCACCTGAGGATATGTTTATTGATTTTAGAGAGAAAGAGAGAGAGAGAAACATCATGTGAGAAAGAAACATCAATCAGTTGCCTCCTGTATGTGCCCTGACCAGAGATCAAATCCGCAACCTAGGTATGTGCCCTGATTGGGAATCAAACTCGCAACCTTTTGGTGTACAGGATGATGCCTAACCAACTGAGTCACACTGCCAGGGCCTGGCCCATTTTTGACTTGATATACATTTGTCCATGGCAGCCATGTTGTGATTCTTAGGGTTTTGAGTTATTTCTTATGTATTTTATAAGTTAAACCATAACTACTTAATCCATAATCTAAACTACTACTACCGTATATGCCGGTTACATAAACTAAGTAGATTTCATGGTTTGGAAACTAACCAGTACCAGAATTCTTCTGATTATCATGAAAATGAAACCTGCATGGTTTTCTTATTTTGCACTATGGTGAATGTGTCTACCTACTCACCCACTGAGGTCCTATGTAGAGGGGTGGGCGCAGAATGAGGAGTCAGGGAAATCTAACTTACCTTCCAGCTGGGCTGCCCCAGTAATTGTAGAGGAGAGTCCTAGGCTCTCCTTTTCCTGCATATCACTTCATCTACCTTCCCTAAAATAATAGCAAATGCACTAGATGCTGAGAATAACAGAAAATGTTCTTTACACAAGGGTTCAGTTCATAGGTGTAAGCAGGGTCTGTGCACCATGACACTATTGACATTTGGACCTGGTGATTCACTGGTGTGGAGGGCTGGCCTGTACAGTTAGGATGCTTAGTAGTATCCTGGCCTCCCTACCCACTGGATGCCAGTAGCTCTCCTTCCCCTAATTAGGACAACCGAATATATTTCCAAAGGTTACCAAGGACTCTTGAGGGTAAGAGCCACTAGTTTAAAGCCAAAAGAATCAAGGGCACAGTGGGGTGTTTTGCTGCCTTTATTTGCACCGCACGAGGAGGCCTAGGTTTTGAAGGATTTCCCATGAATTCTTCCTCTTTCCCTTCCTAGACCACAATCCTCTCTTCTTGCTGTCTTCTTGCTAATCCCCTTTTCTCTCAGTATCCCTACTTTCTGTTTCTCTGGACATGCTACTCAACCCTACAACGATGATCAATACCAAGTCCATCCGTATCTTGCCAATTTCACAGCCTCTATTGCATGAGGAGTATCAAGTCTTTCTCCTTTCTCCTGGGTCCGCTGACTCTGCTGAGTGGAGGAGTAAGTTAATGTCTCTGTGTTTAAGGACCTGAGGGTGGGACAGGGAAACTTTCCTCTTTCTCCCTTAGTTCTTTTGTCTGGTTGAGTAACTCAAATGACATACAGCAGCTTAACAGGAGAAAATAAAATTTTAATACATGCCCACAGGAAATTCATATAAGCATGGAAAGACTGTGAGACAAAATATGGAATTCTGGGTATATGTCATTTTGGACTAAGGGGGTGGGGTTGAAAGACAATTCACAGGTAAATGAGAAATGGTAAACATGTCTTTGTTTTCCTGTGACAGGTATTTATTAACATTTCCAGATCTAAGACAGGTAAGTATTAGCCTGGTTGTGTTTATACTTTATATGTAATTTAGAATAGAGCTTTATAAACTTAACTAGAGGCCCCATGCACGAAATTTGTTCAAGTGTCTCTCCCCCCTCTCACCCCCCCCCCCCCCCACTGCCCCTGTGTTGGCCTCTGCCTTGACTGCTGCTGCTTTATCTCAAAGCTTGCCTGGTCTAATTAGCATATTATGCTTTTATTATTATAGATATTATAAAACTTTTTTATGTTACAAAGTGCTTTATAAATATAACCTTTAATATCTGTATAATATTTTGTTAACAGTTTCCATTGGTTACATAACTTATTTCTTACTGTGGGTCATTTTAGGCCGCATTAAACACCATGCTATTATAATTGATATTAAGTTTTTATTAACACATTCTCAGAGTTGAATGCCAAAAGTGTAATTAGGAAGCTAGAGGTTATGAACATATTGATATCATTACAGTTAGCTAATTATTAAAAATAGAGAAGAAGAAAGGGAAGGCCAGACATTATAGATACGTTACCTGTAAAACATTGGGGAAAAGATGGAGACTGGACAACAACAATAATAAAAATAGACACATGTCCAGTAAAATGGGGGTGATATGAATGAGGTGTTTGCTGTCAATCTTACATGGGAATAGAGATGGCTGGCCAGAATGGGCATGACCGCTGTAAACACGTGGATGTTTTTGCAAGGCCTCCCAGAAACAAAGAGCAAAAGGGGCATCTAGGGAAGGGGTTTCTGCTCGGGTCTTCCCTGTCTGCCACACTGAATTCATGTATGTTAAGGTAAACATGCTTAGGCTCCCTATCTGAAGCAAGTTTTCTATTAGAATTTTTTTAGACAGGTCAAGGAGGAGGTAAAAGAAACCTTTTATTTTTTTATTTGGCGGGGGGGGGGGGGGGCGGGGGGGAGGCTTTGTTTTCAGCTTAAAATAATTTGCATGTCAGGGTGGTACTTCCTGGGGAGACTCGCTCTGGACCCCCAAAGTGCTACTATTATGAGTTATTTTTTCTTTTCCTGTTTATCCCTTAAAATCTTTTATTATAATTTATATCCAAGCTACTATCATCTCTTTCTTGCCTGAACCATTGCAACCTTCCCACTGTCATTGCTAAACTGTGCAGGGTGGAAGCAGTTTTTCCCTTACTGATTGTATAGGAAGAGTGAGTTTTTTGTAGCAAAAACCATAACTGTTTAAGACAGATTAAATCAGTTGCTTTAGGAAGGTAGAATTAGAAGTGCATTGACATTTACTCAGTTGCTACCTGTGGTAGATAATTAATATTTACTATCTCCCCTAAGTCTGGAAATGTTAATAAACACCCGTTACAGGAAAACAAACTAAACAGCAGTCTGAAATGAAGTTGAATCTTTTGCTTAGTTCCAGTTCAGTGGGTCTCCCCGGGTGAAAATTAAAACACCAGATTAGTGTTGTCTTACAGAAAAATAATACAAGCCACACAAGTAATTAAAAATTTCTGGTAGCTACATTTTACAAGTTAAAATGAAACAGGTGAAATTAGTTTTTTAATAATATATTTTATTTATTTAATTCTATATATTTGAAATATCACTATTTTAATGTCTAATTAATCAGTATAAAATTATTGAGGTACTTAATTTATTTTGCACTCAATTTTTGAACTCCAGGGTGCATTTTACATTGAAGAGACATCTCAGGTTGAACTGCCCCATTCCAAGTGCTCAGGAGGCATCTGTGACTAGCGGACACCACATTGAAGGGCACAGGGCTCAGTAATAAGTAAGCCAAGAGAAGAAATAAACCAAATAAGAGAGTATCTAAGTTTGGTTTTCCGGGTGGCTCATGAGCCAAATTGTAAACACTTCTCTGGTATTGGCTGCCTTCAGTTTTTGAGATTCCAAAGGTAAGAAGCCTAGGTTCAAACAGTCTCATGTGAGTGTCCAAGGTTCTAGGCAGCCAAGGACAATCAGTGGATGCACTTGGTTGCATGTGTTTGAAACTTGGCAAGATTTCTCTTTGTCATCCAAACAAGTCTTCAATCTGCCCCAAAGGAGAATGGGAGCTTCTTTTATTGCTTCATCAGCCACATTGACCTTTAGTTTGGATGAGTGTATACTTGATTATTCAAACAGGGATACTTTTGAAAGAGAAAGGAGGTACTCTTAATGCCATGAGACAATAGGTATCATATAAGACTGTATCTGCTGACAAACAGGACACATGGTCACCCAACCTGTAGTTGGTATTTTCACCTCTCAGAGTAACTTGGCTTATTGTCAGCAGGCCCACGTTTCTCCAGGATCTATGTGACTCGATGAAGAGGAGCCTGCACCCAAAGCCCTAAATTCCTCCTACAGAATTCTAGTTTTCATCCCTAGAGCCCGCATCATAAAGGGTCTTTTATTCCCAGGTGTAATAACATGGCTTTAATTTGCAAGCTTCCTGTTTTGCAGTTTTCCATTTTGGGTCATACTGAATTGGAGGTTTAATGACAAGTGGCTGTTGTCAGCTAAACGGAGCTTCTTTTTGGCAGGGCCTCCCAAGGAAAGTAGAGGGCCAGTAAGCAAAGCTGCGCATGCATGTGGCCAGTCTCTCTCTCTCTCTCTCTCTCTCTCTCTCTCTCTCTCTCTCTCTCTCTCTCTCTCTCTCTCTTTCCTTCCCTCCCTCCCTCCTTTTCTCCTATACATAAAAAGAAGAATTAGATAGAGAACTCAGCTGTGACAGCTGAGGGAAATGTCTCGTAAGAAGTAACAGATGGCTCAAAGCCACCTTCATTTCTGCATGAGAGGGAGAATGCCCATGGGCCTGGAAAATTGAAGGCTTGGAAACTAATTTTGTTTGACTCTTTAATCCATTTCAGACATGGGCTCCCAAATGGAAGATTAAAGGATTTTACTTTTGCTGCTGAGTAATTTGAACTCAGAAAGGTAAAAGATGTAGAAGTGGGATGACTGCCATGGAACAACAGGAGATTGAAGAGGAGGAACTTATCCTTATTAGCCCCGGGATAGTTGGAAAAAATTCTCAAATTAGGATTTTACTGGTATTGTTGTTTATATTAAAACTGGAGTGTTTTATAAAAATTGAAGACACTAGGTAACAGTATGAGATTTTATTTTCTGTAAAACGACAGGCCAGATTACTCAAAGCAAAAAGGCATAGAGTAAGGTTTAGAGGTTAGTGTATTACAACAAATGCAATGAAAAGTGCAAAAGACTCAAGCCCATTCATTCATTCATCAAATTTTTTACTAAGTGCCTACTATGTAGTAGTGTTCTCTTTTGGATTCTGGGATCAGCTGTGAACAAGGTGGAGAAGAATTCTGTCCTCTACATCACAGCAGCAAGAAATTGAAAATAAAGTAAAACAAATAATAACATAATTTCAGATGTGTATAGACATGGGAAGCAAATTTAAAAGGGTCTTGGAAGAAAGAATATGTAGGATGGAATGGTAGTACTTTAAATAGTGTGGTCAGGAAAGAGGTGGTACTTAAGCTGAAACCTGAATGTCAGAAGGAGCCTTATATGTAGCAGGAAAAGCATATGCAAAGGCAAGTTGCCCACTATGTGCCAGGATCCATTTTAGGTACTAGGAATATGGGTGAACAAATTAGGCAAAATTCTTATCCTAATAGAGCTTATATTTTAACTAGAGGCCTGGTGCATGAAATTCATGCACAGGGTGAGGGGCGGGGTCACCCCTAACTGTCCTCCCTTGCAGGCCTGCTCCCCCCTCCCCACAACTGTCCTCCACTGCAGGCCTGATCGCCCACAACTGCCCTGCCCTGCTGAGCTGATTACCCACAACTGTCCTCCCCTGCAGACCTGATCGCCCACAACTGCCCTCCCCTGCTGGCCATCTTGTGGTGGCCATCTTGTGGAGGCCATCTTGTGTCCACATGGGGTAACCATATATGACCACACGGGGGTGGCCATCTTGTGTGTTGGAGTGATGATCAATTTGCATATTACCTCTTTATTATATAGGATGGGGGTAAGAAAAATAAGTAAGGGCTAAATAGAAAAGAGTAGCAGGGAGGCACTATGTTGAAAAATTAATCAGAGAAGGTGCTAGATCATGGCACAGGGAAGGTACCATGCAGTTTTCATTGATATCGCCTTGTAGTATACTTTGATATTAGGTTGTGTGATTCCTCCAACTCTGTTCTTCTTTCTCAAGATTGCTGTGGCTATTTGGAATCTTTTGTGGTTCTATATACATTTTTAAAATATTTATTCTAGTTTGGTGAAATATGCCATTGGTATCTTGATAAGAATTGTGTTAAATCTATAGAGTACTATGAACACTTCAATGATGTTAACTCTTCCTATCTATGAATGCAGTATATGCATCGACTTATTTATATCTTCTTTAATTTCTTTCCTTGGTGTCATGTAATTTTCCAAGTATAGGTATTTTGCATCCTTGGTTAAATTTATTCTTAGGTATTTTACTTTTACACAATGAAATGATATTCAGCCATAAAAGGGAAATCTTATCTTTTGTTAAGCATGGATGGACACAGAGAGCATTATGTTCAGTGAAATAAGCAGGTCACAGAAAGGCAAGTACCATATGATTTCACTCATATGTGGAATCCAATAAACAAAAGAAACTAACAAAAAAAAAATAGAAATAGACTCATAGATACAGAGAACAGACTGACAACTGTGAGAGGGTAAGAAGATTGGGGACTGAGTGAAAAAGATGAAGGGATTAAGCAAAGAAAAAAAAGCCTCATAGACAGACAACAGTATGGTTATTACAAGAGGGAGAAGGGAGGAAAAAGAGCGTAAGGGGGAATAAATGGTGATTGAAGGAGATTTGACATGGGATGGTGAACACACAATATAATATACAGATGATATATTATAGAATTGTATATCCAAAACCTATATAATTTTATTAACCAACTAGAGGTCCAGTGCATGAAAACTGGCTGTAGGACATCCCTCTCACAATCCTGGACTGCTAGCTCCTAACCACTCACCTGCCTGCCTGCCTGGTTGCCCCCTAACTGCTCCCCTGCCAGCCTGATTGATGCTTAACTGCTCCCTAGCAGCTTGATCATCCCCAACTGCCCTCCCCTGCTGGCCTGATTGATGCATAACTGCTCCCCTGCCAGCCTGATTGCTCCCAACTGCCCTCCCCTTCTGGCCATCTTGTGGTGGCCATCTTGTGATGACTTCATATGTGATGTCACCTAGGCTTTTATTATATAGAATGTGACCCCAATAAATTCAAATTTTTTTAAAAGCTGATTTTATGTGGTTTTTAAAAAAAGAATACATGTAACTTATTTGAGCAATAGCAAGATGGACAATGTGGCTAGAGTTAACCTCAGAAAAAGACAAGAGCAATTTATAGTTAATAGCTAATACTTAATATTAAAAGATGATGGGTGCCTTGAACATAGAATCTTCATATTCCCAAGCCATCGTATGTGCTGCACAGAGAAGTTCTTTCTCTGATAGTGGAAGGCCTATGTGTAGCTCTGGGAGATAATACTCACTCCAGATAATGTTCTTTTTGTTTGCTTTTGTGTTTTCCTCATCTAAATCAAATCCTACAATTCCCTCCAGATACTATAAACTACAGAATTTAATATATGTACAGAAGTAGTTTGCTTCAATGATTTCTAAATTAATTCATTGATTTGTAAGAAAAGATCAAGGAAAGATTTCTTGATCAATACTATAAGACTTCTTGGTTTCATCAATTATTAGTATGTTATTTAATCTTCAGTTCTTTAGGGAATTTTCACATGTCTTTCAGTTATTGATTTCTATTTTAATTCATTGAGGGCAGAGAACATACAAAGTTTTAATATAGTCCACATTTTCAAATAAATATTTTACAAATATTTAAATTGCTTTATGACATTTAGTATGGTCTTAGTGGTTGTTCCATATGTACTTGAAAAGAATATTCTTTTATTAGGTGGACATTCTACAAATGTTATTTACATCATTTAGTTGGTAGTGTTAAATTGTCTATGTTCTCAAAGATTTTCTACCTAACTTTCTAAAATTAGTGGGAGAAAGCTCCAGCTATAATTGTGGATTTTTTTTCCCTTCTTTTGAGTTTTATCAGCTATTTTCTTATATATTTTGAAACTCTACTATCCAAGCATACACCTTTATAACTATTTGACCTTCTTGATCAATATGTTGATCCTTTTGAAATATACTATTTTATCCCTGAGAATATTTCTTGAAATAAACATTAGCTGATGTTAGTATAATTGGGTTTTGCTTTATTGTCCAATCTAACAACTTCTGCTTTTTCAATTGGAACATTTTGATAATTTTATATATATATATATATATATATATATATATATATATATATATATATTTTATTTTTTATTTTTATTTTTACAGAGAGGAAGGGAGAGGGATAGAGAGCTAGAAACATCGATGAGAGAGAAACATCGACCAGCTGCCTCCTGCACAACCCCTACTGGGGATGTGCCCGCAACCAAAGTACATGCCCTTAACTGGAGTCGAATCTGGGGCCTTTCAGTCCACAGGCCAAAGCTCTATCCACTGAGCCAAACCAGTTTCAGCTGATAATTTAAATTTAATCTAATTTTTTGTATTGTTGGACTTAAATCTACCATCTTGACATTTAATTTCTATTTTTCAGTTGCTTCTTTGTTTTATTTTACTATTCTCCTGCTATGTTTTGAAAATGAATACTTTTTTATGATTCCATGTTATCTCCACTATTGTCTTATTAACTATAATTTTAAAAATTTTAAACAATTTTTCTTGGGTTATACTATTCATTTTTAGATTATCACTACCTACCTTTAACTAATAGAGTACTACTTACTGTGGAGTATAAAATAGAGTGTTACCTAATGCATAGTATTAAAATCTTACAATGGAGTGCTTCTTCCTGTCTTTTGTGTTATTGCTGTGATACATTTTTCTATGTATTTAAACCCTTCAATATACTGCTATTAATTTTTCTTTAATAGTCCATAATATCTTAAGTAGATTAAACATGAGAAATATGTTTATATTTACCCACATATTTCTGCCATTCTTCATTCTTTAATATAATCTATATCTTCAGATAAATAATATCATTTCTTCCTGCTTCTCTTTCTTGTACTATAGCATGCTGTCAATGAATTCTTTCAATTTTTCTTGTTAAAAAGTTTTTTTTTTCTTCTTAATATTATTTTTTTGGTTTTTTAATTACAATTGTCATGCAATATTATATTATTTTCCAGTGTACAACACAGTGATTAGGCATTGTATAACTTACTAAGTGATCACCTAATAAATCAGTACCAATCTGACACCATACATAGATAATAAAATATTATTGATTATATTCCCTGTGACTATTCTGTAACTTCCAGTTTGCACTTTTTAATCCCTTTATCATTTTCAACCATACCCCCAACTCATCTCTTATCTGGCAACAGTCAAAATGTTCTCTGAATCTATGATTCTGTTTCTGTTTCTGTTCTGCTTGTTTGTTTATTTTGCTCATTAGATCTATTTTGCTGGTGTTAAGTATTACTGCCCCAGCTTTTTTGTTTGTCTGTTTCCATTTTAATTAAATATATTTTTCTATCCCTGTACTTGCAAACCAAGTGTGTCCTTTGATTTGAAGTAAATCCCTTGTAAATAACATATGTAAGGGTCTTGTTTTGTTATCAATTCAGCCTCTATATGTCTTTTGATTAGAGATTTAATGCATTTTCATTTAAAGTAATTGTTGATAGACGTGTATTTATTTAAATTTCATTATTCTTATTTTTATTCTTCTTCTTAATGAAGACCTTTTAACATTTCCTGTAATACTTGTTTGATGATGATGAAGTCCTTTAGCTTTTTCTTGTCTGGAAAGCTCTTTATTTTTCCTTCAATTTTAAATGATAGCTTTGTTGAGTAAAATAGTTTTGGTTGTAGGTCTTTGCTTTTTATCACTTTGAATATTTTTTGCCAATCATTTCTGGCCTATAAATTTTCTGTTGAGAAATCAGCTAACAGTATTATAGTTTTCTTATAGATATCTGATTTTCTCTTGCTGCTTTTAAGATTCTCTTTTTATTTTTAACCTTTGGCATTTTAATTATGATGTGTCTTAGTATGGTTCTCTTTGCATTAATCTTGTTTGAAACTCTCTTTCTTCCTGGACTTGTATTTCTATTTCCTTTACCAGGTTAGAGAAGTTTTCTTCATTACTTTTTTTCATAGATTTTCAATTCTTTGTTCTCTCTCTTCTCCTTGTCACACCTGCATGATGCAAATGTTGGTGTGCTTGAAATTGTCTAGGAAAAAAAACTCATTTTTTTCCTTTTCTATTCTAATTTGGTGTTTTCTTATTCCTTCTTTCTAAATCTCTGATCTGATATTCTGCTTCATCTAATCCACTATGGATTAACTGCATTTTTCATTTCAGTTAGCATTATCTTCCTTTCTGGCTCATTCTTTTTTATGTTTTTATTTTTATTTTTGTTTTTTATCTGTTTGTAGATGTTCTCACTAAGTTCATCTGCTCTTCCCCTAAAATCATTAAGCATCTTTATAACTGGTGTTTTGAACTCTGTATCTAGTAGATTGCTTATTTCTAGTTCATTTAGTTGTTTTTCTAGAGTTTTGTTCTGTTCTTTTATTTGGGACACATTTCTTTGCCTTTTCATTTTGGCTTCCTCCCTGTGTTTGATTCTGTGTATTAGGTAGAGCTGCTACATCTCCCATGCTTCGGAGAATGGCTTGATATAGTAAGTATCCTGTAGAGTCTAGTGGGACAACCTTCCTGATCACCCAAGCTGGGCACTCTATGCACACTCCCCACATGAACCATGTATATCCTTCTGTGCAATTGCGTCTTGATTGCTGTTGGAATCTCAATGGGAGGATTTGACACTCAGGCCAATTGGCTGCAAAGACTGGCTGTGCCAACTGTGGAGGATCAGCCATACAAGAACAGACCTTATGAAACAGGACCTATTTCAGCAGGGCTGTGGTACCTGCTGAATCTTCCCTTGAGTGTGTCCCTTGTGGAGGAGGTTAGGTGGTGCTTTGACATGATCTGAAGCTGTCCACTGGTGCTTTGGCTCTGAGTACTCACAAGAGGTGCAGGCCAAGGTCAGCTGTGCCCTGACTAGGACAATCCAGAATGAGCTACTAAGTGATCTGCAGATAGATGCTACTTGTGCTAGGCTTGAAAGTATCCAGACCAGGAGAGGCCAAATATGTGAACTAAGACTAGCTGCTGATAGTGCCAGGCCTGGGACCACTTAATGATAGGTACACAGCATGCCAAGGCCAGATGCTGCTTGTTTGAGAGATTTTAGGAAAATCTGAAATATGAACCAAGACAGGCAATTTGTATGGGGGGGAAAAAAAACCAACCAACCAAACAAAAAAAACCACCACTGGAATGGCTTAGGTTGGGCCTGCAAGTTGAGGTGGGGTCTCAGGGAATCACCAGTGTGGGCAATCTGTGTTAGCCAGGCTGATAGAAACTCAACTATGGCACCCATCTGCTGGCTAAGTAGTGGGCAGGTCCAGCAAAGGAACAGTGTGCTTCTGTCAGCACTTCTATCTGGTAGAAAACTGCCATTCTAGCCATTGTCCCAAAAGTAGACAATTCATTCCCTCCCTGTATGTCTCTGGTGCCCCAACCTGGAGCTCACAGTGAGTGAGTCTGAGTAAATCTATGGATAGGCCCTTTAAAAAGAATGACTGGTGCTCCAGAAGCCCTCTATCTCACATAGCAACAATCCAAACTATCTTTTACAGGAAGAAGTTTTGAGGATTTCTCTTCCTGGCAGTGGAACCCTAGGCTGGGGGACCTCGTGCGGGGCTTGGACCCCTTGCTCCTTAGGAGGAACCTTTGCATCTGAGATATCCCCTTCCAATTTTTTTTTTCTGCCACACGTGGGTGTGGGATCAGCCCTTCTGAGTCTTCACACCTCGCATTCATCTGATATGGCTTATTCTTTATATCCTTAGTTGTAGGACTTATGTTCAGCTAGATTTCAGGTGGTTCTGAATGATAGTTGTTCTGTAGTTTAGTTGTAATTTTGATGCGGTTGTATAAGGATTCAAGTACCACATTCACTTATGCCACCATCTTAATTAGAATCTCTCTTATTTTTTCTTAATTTTTGAAAGATATTTTTCTGGGTATAGAATTATATATATATAATTCTATATATATATAGAATTATATATAGATATAATTATATATATAATTTTTATATATATATCAATATATATATTTATATATATATATATATATTTTTTTTTTTTCCTTTTTGTGCTTTACTCCATTGTCTACTGACTTGTATAGACTCTGAAAAATAATTCTGCTGTAATTTCTATATTTGATTCTCTGTGTAATGTACTTTTTCCCTGCTGTATTTAAGATTTTTTTTATTATTATTGGTGTTCTAAAATTTAATTATAATATGAATTTGTATATTTTTTCATTATTTTTATTTTGCTATAGTCATTGAGCTTCTTCAACCATTCTATTATTTTCTTTTATGAACCAATGTTTCTTTTTAAAAAATATGTTTTTATTGTTTTCAGAGAGATGAGGGGAGAGGGAGCGAGGGATAGAAACATCAATGATGAGAATTATTGGTCATCTGCCTCCTGCACACCCCCTACTGGGATTGAGCCCACAATCTGGGTATGTGCCCTGAAAGGGAATCAAACCATGACCTCCTTGTTCATGGGTTGATGCTCAACCACTAAGCCACACTAGCCAGGCAACCTATTGTTTCTTTGTTTCTCAACTCAAATTTTTCTTAGATTAATTATTTTTCTTCTCTCGGTTTGTTAGTTATTATTCTAATGATAATGTATAGATCATAATATTCACATGGGTTTCTTACTGTTTATAATAAAATTAGTATGTATTTTTTTTTAGTTCTCTTAGATAACACATGGAACTTATAATATTTTAACTCCACTTGCTTTCTGTGCTATCAGGTGTTGTCATGTATTTTAATTCTGCATCTATTTGAAATCCCAGAAGATATTATCTTTATATTATTACTTTATTTTATTTTATTAATTTCTATAAATATATTTATTCACATATTGACCTTTTCCAGTACTCTTCCCATCTTTGCACATTTCTGTGATTCCATTCAAAATAATTATTCTAGCTTCTGAAGAAGTATTTTAGATATTTATTATTGTGTAGTTTTGCTGATATTTAATTATGTAGGTTTTTTTTCTACATGAAAACATTCTCCTTGATTTTTGTAACAATAATTTCATTAAATATAGAATCTTAGGTTAACAGTTATTTTATTTTACACTTTATAGATATGGATATCTTCTGACTTCTGTTGCAAAGTGATCAATTTTCAAATTTTTTTTTAAGTAACAAGATTTTTATTCCAGCTCCTTTTAAGTTGCTTTTGCTTTCGTTTTACTTTAGAGCAGTTTGACTACAATGTGCCTAGGTTGGTGGGTTGTTTTTTTGTTTTTGTTTTTGTTTTTTGCATTTAATCCTTTTTGGGTTCTTTGAGCTTTTTGTACATGGGCTGATAAGTTTCATCAGATTTTGGAACTTCTCAATAACTATCTCTTGAAATATTTCTCCTATCCATGTTTTGCTCCTCTATATTTATAAATCCAATCTCAAATGTTAGTTCTTTTTTTAATCTGTATTTTATATATCAGTATACCCTTATTGCATTTGTCATCCTCCTTTCTCTCTCTGCTTCAATCTAAATTTTCTTTCACTTACCTGTTTCAGTTTATTAATTCTCTTTTAGTCTGTCTAATACTTTGTTATAGCTATCCACTAAGTTATTAACCTAAGATACTATACATTTCAAACCGAATATTCCTATAAGATTCTTATTTAAATATTCCAATTTTTAATTCTCCAGCTTGTCATCAGTTTTCTCAAAAAATATCTATTACAGTTAATTTGAGGTCTCTTTCAGATAACTCCCAACACCTGGGTTGCCTGTGGAGCAATTTCTATTATTTTCTTTTTATTCCTTGATTTTTAGTCATCTGGTCCTGTCTCCAGGTTATGCTCAGTAATTTTTAACTAAATAATTTGTATTGCCTATGAAACAACCATAGAAGCTCTTATAGTATTATTTTCTTCCATAAAGTCTTTACCGTTCTTCTAGAAGGCAACTAGAGTAGAATTCATTTGGGGATTGAGAAAATTCAAGGTTGAATTTCAATTTTTGTGAGCTTTTGGCTATTTTCAGTTTGCTTTTATTCTCAGCATGTAGTTCCTCATGGGTCTCAGTTCAAAGAATAGAGTTTTACCATTGCCTCTCATGTTTGGTTGGGACATGAACTCCAATTTATGTCTCCCCAGCAGCATGGTATTAACAAATGTTTGTTGGCTTTCTAACCTCTTTTGTGTGTCATTCTATTTGTCTTCTAATCCTTCGACCTTGCACAGTTTAGCAATGGCAACATGTTTCAAGAGGAAAAGCAAAATAAAATGTCAGTTTGTTTTATTGCATTTTTTTTCCTTTCCAGAATATTTACCCCCTAACTCCTTTTTCCCTTAACTGTGTTCTAATGCATTTAATTTGCCACATTTTAGTATTTGTCCAGATTTGCTTAATGTTATTAGAGGGAGAATTGATTTGATATAAGCTGCTCTAATTTTTTTAAATGTAGATAAATTACACTTCTAAATTTCTTTTAATTTTAAATATCATTTTGATAAAAAAATTAAATATCAAAGAATCATTTCATTTCTGCCAAGCAAAATAACAGCTTGAAGTTAGGACTCTTATTACTGGATGACCACATTTTTAATATATGACTACATGCTCGAAACCAGACGATAGGAGGAAAGAAATTGGATCATATTACCAGATGTAGGATGTGGTTGAAACCAAAGGGAAAGGTACTGGAAAACAATTTCTGCAATGACAGTGTGGGTATGTGTATGAGGAAAATAACTATTAATAGCCCATTTGTTTTTAGAAAAACATATATTTTTCATTCCAAACATATGACATATGATGTTTCATTCCAAACATCAGGTAACACTATGATCTTTACGTGTAACTTGGTAAAAGATGTTATTTGAAAGGCAGGTAATAGTAATCATTTTGTTTTTGATGAAATTTTGAAAATCAGATGGCAGAATTGAGCAGCCTCTTTTCCTCAGCTGTTGAAAAATCACAGATGCATTTGTTATATGAGAGACAGCACAACATGGTAGCATTGGTGGGAAGAGTTATTCTGTGCCCATTCTATAGTAAGAGCAGTCATGTGAAATGAGTGAATGAAGGATGAAATGAACAAACACAACATTTAGAGACTTTGCTTGGGTTCTCAACTTCCAACACACCACTACCACATCCTCCCACAACGAAAATGCTAAACTACCAGAGAGTGAGGCTTCAATTCACCAAGCAGGTGATACCACAGAGTATATGGGAGAAATCCAAAGATGAGTGGAGAAATAAAAAGGATCTTTGTGTCACAGAAACTAGGTTCAAAGTTCCATGTTCTTAACTACGTAGTCTTAGTCATGTTTCCTGAGTCTTTGCTTTTTTATTTGGAAAACTAGAGGCCTGGTGTATGAAACTTGTGCACAGAGGGGTTCCCTCACCCCAGCCTGCACCCTCTCCAATCCAGGACCCTTCAGGGGATATCCGGCAATTAGACATCCCTCTCACAATCCGGGACAGCTGGTTCCTAACTGCCCCCACTCTGCCAGCCTAATCACCCCTAACCACCTCTGTCTGTTGGCCTGGTTGCCACTAACTGCCACCCCTGCTGGCCTGGTCATCCCCAATTGCCTCCCATTAGCCTGGTCACCCCAACTGCCCCCCTCCCCTCCGCTCCTGGCCTGGTTGCCACACGCAGCCTGCTGTTCAGTTATTATTTTGATGGAGTCCTGGACAATTTGCATAGTCCTTTATTATTAGTATAGATAAGAACAACAATATCTTCTTTATAATGCTGTTGCACAGATTAGAAATTTCCTAGCAAAATGACAGACATAAATAGGGTTCCAATAAATAATTGGTATTCTTGTTATCTCTTTCTCAAAACCTCTAGGATAATAATATATAGCTAGTTAATTATTGTCACTTAATCATTTGCATGGAAGACAATTTGCCTTAAAGATTCTTTCAGAATGAATTTTCAATTTTTATATTACAAGAGCCATCTGAAATCAGCAAAGGATGAGATAATTATTTCATTAAAAGAATTTATAATAATTATCCCAGGAGCTATTAGTAATTTCTCATGGGGAAATAAAATGATTTAACACTATAAGGTTGAGAAATAAAGGAAATCAAACAAAGTGTAGCCTTTTTCATTATGATTTGTATTCCATTTATTTGAATACAGGATTTCAATGTAGGCTTAGTTCTTTGTCATCAGTGATTAAAAAAACAAAATTAATTGTGGCACTATGACCTTGACACTGATCAGTGTGCTCTTTCTGGTACCACAACTTCAACAATTATTCATGAACAAGAACCTCTACTTTATTACTTTACCACACTATCCATCACTTCCTTCATATCCTCAACTCACTAGATTTAGAATCCACAGCCCATAATTATAATCACTCTGCCTCCCACTCAATTTCCTTGCCACTTCCCCTTCTATTATGAAGGTGTGGCAAAACATAAACTTTCTCACTGTTGACCCATTTCTCTTTGTAGAAAAATTTGAGTTTTCTATGCTTTCCTTAACTACTCCCTCTCCACTCATTCTCTCTTAAGCCCTCTCCAATCAGGCTACTGGGAATAGCACTCTTCTTAAATTGTTCTTATCAAAGGTACGAAGCCAGTAGAAAACTCTACATTCTTACCTTAATCAGCAACGTTTGATGCAGGTGATAATACCCTACTTAAAAATAAAACTTTTATTAATTGGTTACAGAGATACATAATTGCCTAGTTTATCACACTTCACAGGTGGCTACTCCTCAGTCTCTTCTCCTGTGTCCTTTTCTTCTCTTACTTTCTGAATTTTGCAGCGCACTGGGGCAAATCCTCAGATTCCTCTTAATTCCTATTCACTCTCTTGATGTTCACATCCAAACTATGGCTTTAAATAGCATCTATGATAGGCTGCATAATGGCCCTCACAGACATCCAGGTCGTAATCCTTAGAATCTGAAAATGCTACCTTAATGGCAGAGGACTTTGCAAATATGATTAAGTTTAGGATATCCTTATGGGAAGGTTGCCAAAGATATTCTGGTTTGCCCTAAAGTAATTATAAGTATTTTTATAAAAGGGAAGCAAAGGGAGATTTCAGTATAGAGATAGAAGGCAATGTGGTGACTAAAGCAAGATGCTCTGCTTTTGGTTTTGACAGTGAAGGAAGGGACTACAAACCAAGGAATGCGAGGATTACAGCTCTAAGAGCTGGAAAAGACAAGGAAATGAATTCTCCCTTAGAGCCTCTGTAGGAATGGGCTTTGGTTTCAATCCAGGGAGACTATCTGGACTTTCTTACCTCTACAGCTATAAAAATATAAATTTCTGTTGTTTGAAGCCATAAAGTTTGTGGTAACTTATTACAGCAGCAATAGGAAACTGATGCAGACATACTATTTTCTTTACATTTTGATGTCTTTGAGATAAAAATGCATCTAACAATCATGGCAGCTTAGAATTGCTATCCGTCAGATGGAAGTTTTGATGTGGTTGGAACAGTTTAGCAGGGTTAAGTACATTCACATTATTCCGCAACCAATCTCCAGAACTCGTTACAGCTTGCAAAACTGCAACTGTAGATTATTTAACAACAATGCTCCATTGCTCTCTTCTCACCCCCTGACACCCACCCTTTTACTTTCTGTTTCTATGAATTTGTCTACTCCAGGTACTTCATATAAGTAGAATCACATTCTTTTTGTCTTTTCGTGACTGGCTTATTTCACTTAGCATATTATCATCAAAGTTCATCCATGTTGTAGTATGTGCCAGAATTTCCTTTTTGAAGCTGAACAATATTCTATTTTATATATACCACATTTTGTTTATTCATTCTTCTATCAGTAGACCCCTGGAATTTCTACTGCTGTTGCTTTTCATCATGCTTGGAATAAAAGGTAAAGTCCTACCAATGGCTTACATAGCCATATATGATCTGACCACTGCCATCGCTTTGAGCTCCTTGCCTATTAAACATCTCCTCACCATACCCCAGCCACAACAGGCTCCATCTCACCTGAACTGTTTCTTTTTCTGCCAGCGCTCCGGGCCTCCTCTCTGAGTGGTGCATGCAGTTCCTCCCCCACTTCCCTCAGGGCTCCCTTCAAAAGTTCCTTTCTGAGACAGCACTTCCTTAACCACCTCATCTAAACCAGCACTGTAGCGCCTACCCTGGCTGGCATTGTGTCAATTCATTTTCTTCCATAGCATTTACTGACTGATATTATTAGTGTTTTTGTAAGTTTATTTATTATCTGTGTCCTAACCAGAATAAAACTCCAAGAGGGCGGGGATTTTTTCTTATTAGGTGTTGTATCCTGAGTGCTTAAGATAAGACATAGCATGTAGTATACAAATTCAATAAATGCCCTAGAATATGAAATGAAGTAGAGGAGATCAAATCCAGCAATTAACTTTGGAGTATTTTAAAAAATTAAAATACTAAAAAAATTTAAAATACTATACTTTTTAGGGAAGTTTTAGGTTTATAGAAAAACTGCACAGAAAATACAGAGTTTCCATATACTCTTTTCCTCTTTCCAGTCCCCCTTATTTGTGACATTTTGCATTAGTGTGGTGCATTGGTTACAACTAAGGAACCAATATTGACACAACTTAAGAAACGTACAAACCTATAGAGAATCATGACCAGAGTTTATTTGAGCCAAAAGTGATGACATATGTTGGGAAGCAAGATTTCAAAAGTTCAGGAGAACACAGTTCTGCAGTTTAATTTATACACTCCGGATGAAGGAGGGAAGCTAGAGAATACCTGTTGAAAGCAAGGTAGGTGGGGACTAGATTACAGGAGAGTTAACAAGATTATGTGTTCTCTTGAGGGTAGCATCCTAGGGGTCTGAAAACAATATTTCAAGTTGTGTCCATTTAAAAGCCCAAGCTGTGCCCGATATGGCTCAGTTGATTGAGCATTGTCCCATACACCAAGAGGTCTCTGGTTTGATTCCTGGTCAGGGCACATACCTGGGTTGTAGGCTCAATCCCTATTGAGGGCGTGCAGGAGGTAGCCTATTGATGATTCTCTCTCATCAATGTTTCTCTCTCTCCCTCTACCTTCCTCTCTTCCTCTATAATCAATAAAAGCATATTTTTAAAAATACTAAAATAATAACAAAAAATAAAAGCTCCAAAACAATGCACAGGGTTTGCTTAAGGCAAAGAGAAACCTTTTACTAAAGATGTAATATAGCTGGGGGCATGACTACCCACCTTGACCTGCCCAGTTATGAATTTATGATCAGATTACCTTGTGAGGTTGCTTTCAATCACTGGACTTCTCGGATTTATTATATAGCTCCTTTTTATTAAAATAATTATTTTTTTATTGTCTAAAGTTTTACATATGTCTTCTTTTTCCCCAATTGACCCTCCTTCCCCCCAGCCATTCATCCCAGGCAAGCCCCCACTGCCCTAGTGTCTGTGTCCACTGGTTATGCCAATATGCATGCATACAAGTTCTTTGGTTGATGTCTCCTCTTCACCCCCTCTCCTGCCATTTGTCTCTGGATCTATTCTTATTCATTAAATTATGTTGGTCATTATATCCCACATATGAGTGAGATCATGTGATATTGATCTTTCTCTGACTGGCTTATTTTGCTTAGCATACTGCTCTCCAGATCCATCCATGCTGTTGCAAATGGTAAAAGTTTCTTCTTTTTTTTTTAATATCGGTATAGTATTCCATTATGTAAATGTACCTCTGTTTTTTAATCCACTCATCTGCTAATGGGCACTGAGGCTGTTTCCAAATCTTAGCTATGGTAAATTGTGCTGCTATGAGCATAGGGGTGCATATATCCTTTCTGACTGGTGTTTCTTGTTTCTTGGGATACAGAGCTCCTTTTTCACTCACGTTATATTATTACTAGAGGCCCTGAGGCCTGAAGCACAAAATTCCTGCTAGGGCCTCGGCTCCAGCCCCCACTCACCACTGCCATGACTCTATGGGCCTCTGCCACCTCTATCGTGGCCTCTACCCACTGCAGCTTTGTCTAGAAGGAAGGATGTCCCAGAAAGGACGTCCAGTTTAATTAGCATGTTACACTTTTATTATTATTATAGTCTAGAGGCTCAATGCACTAATTTGTGCACAGGTGGGGTCCTTTGGCCTGGCCAGCAATCGAGGCATATCAGGGGACCGGCCAGTGGGGGGTAGGAAGGGAGGGGGGGTGCTCACCCAAGACGTTGGTCAGACAGTCCCCCAATCGGAGCCTAAGAGGAGGGTGCCAGCTGGCAGGGGGGCGAGTGTCAGGAGGAGGTTGGCTGGTGGGGGGAGGTTGGTTGTGGGAGCGCACTGACCACCAGGGGGCAGCTCTTGCATTGAGTGTCTGCCTCCTGGTGATCAGTGGCCATCATAGCAACTGGTCAGTGGGTCGTTCTGGTTGTTTGGTCATAACAGTCGCTTAGGCTTTTATATATAGATTAACTAATATCTATAGTTCACCTCAGGGTTCACTCTTTGTGTTATACAGTTCTACAGGTTTTGACAAATGGGTAATGCCATGTATCCACCATTATAGAAGCATATCGAATAGTTTCCCTACCCTAACAATTTCCTATGCTCCACCTCTGCACCCCAGCCCTTGGCAATCACTGGAGTATTCTGATTTTATGTAACTCAATGATTGGACTCTTCCCAGGACAGACATGAGAAAGCCCATACTGGAGTTTCTACTGCCCCTGACACATTACCTTCATGTTTAATTTCTTACTTTTCAACACTGTTTAAGGAACTGCAACACATTTCTTGGGTTAAAAAAAAGCGGGGGGGGGGGGGATGGAGGAGAAACCTATCTAACAATATTTCATCTTGTACTCCTTTCATAAAAATTGCTGGGTTCCTAATTATTCCCCAGCCGAGATCTTGGAGGCTGTGTCTGAAGTCCTGATTAATTGGGGGCTCACTGGGAAATGGTGTCTCACATAGATTCATTTTCTCTCTTTAGGATTCTCCCCACTCTCATATCCCTCCCTCCCTTCCATGTCTTCATTTTCTAACAGGGTTGAGTTATTTAGATTTCTAAATCTGTTTTTATGCAATGTCACCTTAATTAAGAAACAGCCACAAGCAAATTGATTTCACCCCTACCCCCCTACCCCCATCAGTCCTGGGGGAAGACAGAGCCTAAACCTTGCCAAGTGGCAGATGCTCTAATAATGCTCTTGGGGGGCTGGGATAGGGGACAGGGAGAGCTACCAAAGGGCAGAGCATCTTTCTGCAGGGATGGGGCAGAGGGACTGCTACGTGAATGACTTGTCTTTCCTAATAAGGATCCAGTCTCTAGTATTCTATTTACTCCTGGACCACCTGTGTAGGCAGCCAAAATGTGGCAGCAGGGAGTAAAGCTTTGTGGGCTTCAGGTTGGCTCCTGGAGTTCCTTTCTCCTTTACTCATATGACCGCTGGCATTGGGCCATTTACTTAGCTTTCAGTACTAGGTTATCTCCTTGGAGAAATCTGACTCAGTTCCTATGCACAATAGACACTTAAAATTTTGTTTAAATCCACAGCTATTGCTAAATGCAGAGACGTCTTCTTAATTCTAAGGAAGAAGATAATGTATTCAAGAGAGTAAATGATTTATGTTCATTGTATAAACCAAGTTCATAAGGATGGTTTGTTTCCCAGAATTGCTTGCCATTTCCCATTCACATAATTCTTTTTTTTTTTTTTTCCACATATGTTTTCCATGTGCTCATGGGCTGACGTGAGTGTTACCATTGCTCTCTTCTTCCTCTTTCTCTGTGAAGTCTTCTCTGTGGCTCTAGGATGAGTCAGTCACGCTGTTTAATCTCCCCATAATTCTTTATACATCATTTTAATGTAACATTTTTACTCCTCTAGGAGTGGCACGCTCTCTCTTAAAGGCAAGGAGTTCATCTAAAGATTTGCAGCCCCTAGTTAGGTGCTCAAGAAATTGTTAATTGAGAAAATGAATTTAGATCTTTTAAACATAATGGAGTAGGAGTCCTGGCTTAAGTGTCAGCTGTTGACCCTGTATCTGGAGAAGCCAGCCCACCGCAGGCTGTTTTCATTTGGACGGAGACTCTCTGGGGAAAGAATTAGTACTGTAAGACTCATTCCTGGAAAGACCTAATCTCTCCTGCCTCCAGGCCTCTGCACATGCTCTGCACATGTGCTGTCTGAAACTCTCCCAGCGTCACAGAGCAAATTGCATTTACAGTTCAGGCTGAGTTTAACCATCACTTCCCTAGGAAGCCTTGGCACCCAGGCTGTCATCCCCCTTGTTTTTCCTCCCAAAGCCTCCTGGTTGCTACATCAGTCTCCACATCATGCTCAGTTACTTGGCCAATGTCTGTCCAATATTTGCTTGTAAATTTCATGAAGTCAAGACCATCTCTGTCTTGTTTACAATTTACCTCCTGAAATCTGACTCAGATCCTATGCACAATAGACACTTAAAAATATTTGTTACACAAATAAGTGGGTATATGCAAATGCCTACCCAATGTTCCACTTCAGTGATTCATAAGCACATGAAATTGGATATGTTTGCAAACTTTTGATTTCCCCTTTGAAATCTGTTCTTTGACTTCCTCATCTGAGTCAATGCATCAGCATCCACCCAGTTACTCAAGGCAGAACATTGGTAGTTGATCATAATAATAACAATTCTCCTTCTCCTTGTTCTTCTCCTCCCCCTCCCCTTCTTTCTCTTCCTCCTCCTCCTCCTTCTTTTTTTCTTCTTTACTGTACCTCCATATTGAACCTATCAGAAAATCCTTCTTATGCTAAAATACATCTTCCATTTACTTATAATTATCACCAGTGTCACCATCCTTCTCCAAGCGATTATTATCTCTCACTTGGAAGACTACAACTTGCTCCCTGACTGCTGCTCCTACTAGCACTCTTGCTCCCGTCTAATTGCTAATTAGACTGCTAATTGACTGCTAATTCCCAGCATAGCCGTCAAGATGATCTTTGTAAGATGTAAAGAAAAGTATGCCATTGCTTTGCTCTATAATGGTACAGCCCACAAATCCAAGTATAGCTTGACCACTTCTTACTGCTCCAATCCTACCCCCTGACATTCTGGCTCTCTCTCTTTCAGCTCTAACCACACTAAATCCAAGTTTACTTGAGGTCATCAAATGTGCCGTGCTTTTTCTCCTTATGGCCTTTGCTATTCCCTTTGTTTGGAAAACTCTTCACCCAATTCCTTCAAGGTTTGTTTCCTTCTCACACTTTGGGTCTCAATTTAAATGTCATTTCCTGAATGAAGCCACCTCCTGACAACTCCATCAACTCTTATTCTTTATCAGAGCATTGTTTTTTATTCTTAACCCTTCATGTTGAAAGTTGCCCATTTATTAACTTTTCACTCCTTTACTGTCAGTCTGTGTACTAGAATGTAAGTTCCATGATGCTTCTTTTATACATAACTACACCATGAGCCTATTTTAGTGCTCAGCAAATAATAGATATTCAATAAACATTTGCTGACTGAAAGAACAGACAAATGATTGAGTAAATCTCAGAGACAGTGGATGGGGGTGGAGTGGAAGGGTGGTTTTGAGGACAGGACAGGGTCTGTCAGCTGGGGCCCTGGTCATCATCAGCCTCAATGAGGACATCTGCCACAGTTGGCCTCTCTGGTGGGCAGTGAAAGCTGTACACACTGGGTTCCCATTGGGCCCCAGTTAGTTGTTTGCACCCTTAGGTGGTGCTATATGGGAAGACTTTGGACCTGGCTAGGACACTTATGAGAAGAATTTGAGAAAGTGTGAGGCTAGAGCTAGACAAATGCCATTTTGTGAGAGTTGTGGCTAGGGAGGGGAGTTTTTTAGTTACCTATGTCTTTTAAGCCTCGTCTCTCAATTGTTTATTTATTGTATTTGGGATTTGATTTCTATCTTCAGGACTTTATCACAGGAAGTATTAATAATCACTTGTATCAATAGTGGTAGGAGATGAGGACTCTGGGAGTTAAAACCTCAGTCGCACGGGTGGCAGTGGTAACCATTTTATGAAGTCACTTTAGAAGTACATTAAAAAGCAGACACAATGGATCATTGAGCCATGTTCCAGCTGTTGTAGAAACCCTTCAGGTATTTATGTCAATGAGTATATTAGCAGTCTTAATAGGTCACAGGTGGCTGCATTTTACTTTTTAAAGCATACTTACCAAGCGATCCAATATAAGGGTACATTTGGGCCGAATTCTCATCTCTTATGACTCTGTGGGGACATGAATTCATTAGTGAAAAGGCACAGTTTTTAAAAGGAAAAATCACCCACCAGTTAGTGAGTTTATTCAGAACTCTATATTTTGTTTCCAGTCTGTTCACTGTCAAATTATTTCCTTCAGTAGGGCTGGCTCTCCTCAGGGCCAGTGTTTCTTATTGTCATACCCAACATGAGTTCCGATGAGTAAATGTGATCACAGCAAACCAGCATGGATTAGTCTTGTCCAATATCTAGCTTCTTCAGGCTTCCTCTCCCTCCAGAGCTGAGGCAACTTAGGCCCATAGCAGGTTCAGACATTTCTCGGCAGCCCACTTTTACACTCAAAGGCCTGTATGCCTCCAGCCCAGCTCGGACCAGGTATGCGGGCCCCTCTGCCTTACACCTAAGAGCTAGTCTCTACCTCCTGTGCCCACTCTGAGAATCCTGCTTCTCCTCCATCCATACTGTCTGAGTTTCTGCACTGGAAAGGTGGTGCTACTGTTCCCTCTTTTCAAAATGTTTTTCTTCTTCAAAAACAACATTTTATTGTGGCAAAATATAGATAACAAACTTTACCATTTTAACCATTTTAAAATGCACAGTACGTTTGCATTGAAGAATTCATTTACATTATTCAGCTACCATCACTATTATCCACCTCCAGAAATTTCTCATCATCTCAAACTGAAACTCTGAACCCATGAAACACTGACTCCTCAATACCCAGGCCACAGCCCTGTGGCCCTGTCAGCTTGCTGGCTATTGCCTCTTATATAGAGTCTGACCTTGCCTGCCAACTCCTTGCCCCCTAGCCTCAGGGACTATAGTCCTATTTTTGAACTTTGACCTAGGAGGTGAAGCCCTGCTACTTGCTCACAAAATGTTTATATATTTTGTGTGCCTGCACCTCTGAGTATCACTTCATACCTCAGCCTTCACTGCCTGTCTCTCATATTTTCCCTTCCATGTTGCTTTGAACACCAACTTCACAACACATTCTTCCTACTTCCAAGGCCCCTTTTCTATATCTGCGACTTATTCCCAACCCTCTGAATCTGAGAGGCTATACTTCTTAGCACCTGTAGCTGAACCCATCTCCCTGCTCCCCATTCTAACTTTTTGTCCTTCCCAGCATGCTCTTCCCCAGCCTATCTGGGAGGCAAGAGAACATTGCCATCCGTACATGGCACATGGAAACAAAGCCACTGGCTCTGCAACTTTAGAAGTATAAGGCTCTCAACTTCCTTAGGAGTATATAGACCCAAATGCAGAGTGATTAGCAAAAGAAATGACAAAGCACTGAATCAGGAAAACAGTCATTGCTCCTGTCACACAAATGAGGCCAGTTTTAAAGGACTGAATGACCCAATATGAAATCTATATAAAGATTTGAAAGACTGACTTAAAAAGTCATCAGTTCCATTTCCCCAGGCACTCCACAACACTGTGTGCCATGTGAATCTTTAAAAAAACATATTTTAAAATTGAATCCATCTTCTTGTGTCCCATTGTACCTGAGCAGGTTAGGTTCTTAAAACCTACAGTTGAGCCCTGTTGAGCCCTAGCCAATTGGGCTCAGTGGATAGAGCTTCAGCCTGTGAACTGAAGGGTCCTGGGTTTGATTCCAGTCAAGGGCTTGATCCCCAATACAGGGTGTACAGAAGGCAGCTAATCAATGATTCTCTCTCATAATTTATGTTTCTGTCTCTCCCCCTCCTTTCCTCTCTAAAATCAATAAAAATATGTTAAAAAAAAAACTACAGTTGATTTTGAAGAAAACCTTGTTCATCTAATGCACGATATTCTTTTTTCTCTTCTATTAAAGACTGATATAGCTAAAGAATTAATGTCTATACCCTTTTAATAGAAAGTATTTTTAGAGGTCAATGAAATATTACTGTGAGATTGCAAATAATGACCCAATTCCTCATCTTCTTCAATAGAAGTGACACATCTAAGACTTATCTCCCTGCGAAGAAAGATGAGGTGGAATTAGATATTCATAATAACTCTGAATTCTCAAGTACTTTATTTTCAGTAGTCCTTTAAAAATAGGACAAAGAGTCTATTTAAAATAGCATTTGGTCTAATCTCTTTGTCAGTTATCACTTTTGGTCAAAACAATGCAAAACAGGTACAGGGACCAAGGTCTCGGCATCAGGCAGGTGAGCGAGAAGTTTTAAGCTGAATTTTCCGCTAGAAGATGAATAAGGCTTGAGGATTTAATGTAAAGTATGGTGATTATAGTTGGTAACACTGTATATGATTGAAACTTGCCAAAAAAGTAGAACTTAAATTTTATCACCAAAATAAAATAAGATTTAAAAAAACAACAACACGGAATTATATAGTATAGAAGCAAAGTCAAGTAAGGTATAGAGTGTCTGTTCTGCTGAGCAGGAATCAGGGAAATAAAAATCTGACTAGACTCATACAAGAAACAGAGGTGGTTAAAACAGTTGGAGAACAAATTGAAAGAAGAAAAGGAATGCCTAGAATTGAGGCTTAGTGATGCTCAGGATTCTGTGGTTTGTTTGTACCAATGCCCATTTAGAAGGCTAAAGACCACCTTGGTGCTTTAATTCAATAGCTGATATCTTGTTCTAGGTGCAGGGGATCTGCTAACATGTGACAAAGAACAGGACAAAGGCTTTCTCAAAACACATTTCATTATAGAAAGGGTAATAGATTTTAATTTGCAAGACCTAAATTTAAGTCTATCACTTTTAAGACATGTGTTTGGAACAAATCCCTTACCCTTTCTGAACTAATTTCTTCCTCTAAATAACAATAAAATCTGTTTCACAGAGTCCTTTTAGGCATCAAGTGAGTTAGGAGAGCTTTGAGCACTGAAAATTATTCTATAGTTACTAAATCTAGATTTTTCTAAAAGAAATGTCTTGTGGGCTTTTAAAAGAAAAATTGAGCCATTTATTTCATAGGCGATGTCAGCTGCATACAGAAAACAATGCGAAGGAATTTGTATTTTCCTGTTCAGATCTGTTCAAGAATTCAAGGTCCTGTTTTTTCCAGTTGCTAATAATGGAAATTTCTGCCAAATATGTAATAACTAGAGGCTGGTGCACGAAATTCGTGCACGAGTGTGTGTGTGTCCCTCAACTCAGCCTGCACCCTCTCCAATTTGGGACTCCTTGAGGGATGTCTGACTGACCAATTAGGGCCAATCATGGTAGAATCTGGCCTAAACGGGCAGTTGGACATCCTTCTCACAATCTAGGACTGCTGGCTCCCAACTGCTCACCTGCCTACCTTCCCGATTGCCCCTAATCGCTTCTGCCT
This sequence comes from Pipistrellus hanaki, assembly GCF_964339955.1. NCBI lineage: Eukaryota > Metazoa > Chordata > Mammalia > Chiroptera > Vespertilionidae > Pipistrellus > Pipistrellus hanaki. The sequence continues at coordinate 76,046,852 of NC_140505.1, read as the reverse complement.
GCCTGATCACCTTCTAACCACTCCCCTGCCAGCCTGTTTGCCCTTAACTGCCCTCCCCTGAAGGCCTGGTCATTCCTAACAGCCCTCCTCTGCAGGCCTGGTACCCCAACTGCTCTCCCTGCAGGCCTGCCCTCACCCCCACCCCAACTGCCCTTCCCTGCAGGCCTGGTCGCCTCCAACTTCCCTCCTCTGCCAGCCTAGTCACCCCAAACTGCCCTCCCTTGCAGGCCTGGTCCCTCCTAACTGCCCTCCCCTGCTGGCCATCTTGTGGCAGCCATCTTGTGTCCACATGGGAGCAACCATCTTTGACCACATTGGAGCAACCATCTTGTGTGTTGGAGTGATGGTCAATTTGCATATTACTCTTTTATTAGATATGATGATACTAACTCTAAACCTTTGGTGGCTGCCACTTTAGCACAAATCCAGCACAGAGCCAAATGACATGGGCATCTGTGATATCAGTTCATTTTATCCCAGGTTTTCCTATGCAGATCTTCCCTGAACTGTCTTGTAAAGTTATAAAAAAATAAATAAAAAAAGAGAGAGATTTAATTTCTCTTAAATTTTACTAACTCTTGCCTTTTCCAGAATGTTATGCAGTTAGAATTATACAACATAACTTTTATATAGCTGATAGCATTTAAGATGATTAGGACTTGATACACATTTGTCATATGGCTGTTTAATATTCCATTGTATGCATATACCATTGTTTATTTACCCTGGGTTTACTATGTGGAATTTAGTGTGGTAATTCAGTTTCTTTACTTGATATAGATCTATTCAGATTTAATATTTTTTTATGTTAAAAATATATTGGTTGCCTCCAGTTTCTGGTGATTATGAAAAAAAGATACCCAAAACATTCAGAAACAATTCAGTTTTAGTATATTTCTATCAACTGAAAAAATTTCCTTAAATTACTTGCTGTCAATTCCTGCTCTCTTCCTACTCCCTGTCAGTTTTACATTTTTTATAAGTTATTTATAAATATAATCATCAAAGTCTGGTGTGTCTGGATTCTCTCATTTAGAATTACATGTTTGAGGTCCATCCATGTTGTTGCATATATCAGTAACCTATTCCTTTTAATTGCTGTGTAACATTCCATTATAAGGATTTACTGCATTTTTATGTAGTTAAAAAAATCATTCATCGGTTGATGGTTGTTGCAATTTTTTGTTGTTGTTATTATGAGTAATGCTACTATGAACAGGCTTTTATTTTTAAATTATTTTATTAAAAAAATTATTTTTTTAACTTCTTTATTGATTAAGGTATTACATATGTGTCCTTATCCCCCCCATCCCGTCCCCCCCAACCTCCCACTCATGCCCTCACCCCCTATTGTCTGTGTCCATTGGTTAGGCTTATATTCATGCATACAAGTCCTTTGGTTGGTCTCTCCCCGTTACCTCCCCCTACCTTCCCTCTGAGGTTTGACACTCTGATCGATGCTTTTCTGTATCTGGGTCTGTTTTTGTTCATCAGTTTATGTTGTTCATTATATTCCATAAATGAGTGAGATCATGTGATATTTATCTTTCTCTGACTGGCTTATTTCACTTAGCCTAATGGTTTTCAGTTTCATCCATGCTGTTGCAAATGGTAAGAATTCCTTCATTTTTTATTTATTTATTTATTTATTTATTTATTTATTTATTTATTTATTTATTTTTTACCACAGTGTAGTATTCCATCAAGCTTTTATATGGAAACGTGTTCTCATTTCTCTTGAGTAGATATCTAGGAGCAGAATTACTGGACTTGTTTGGTAAGTTTTTATTTAACACTTTAAGAAACTATCAAACTGTTTCCCAAAGTGATCACACCATTTTATTCCTGCCAGCAATGTTTTACTTCCTCCACATCCTCACAAACACATGAAATATCCAGTGTTGTTTATTCTTAAGTAACTTATTGATTTTAGAGAGAGGAAGAGAGAAACATTGATTTTTGTTGTTCTACTATGTATGCTTTCATTGGTTGATTCCTGTATGTAGTGATACTGGAGATTGAACCTGCAGCACTCTAACCCAGTGTTTTTCAACCTTTTTTGGGCAAAGGCACACTTGTTTCATGAAAAAAATCACGAGGCACACCACCATTAGAAAATGTTAAAAAATTTAACTCTGTGCCTATATTGACTATATATAAAGTAATTCTCTTGAATAGGAATCAAATAAACACAAAGAAAGTATTTTATAATTACTTTATTATGAAATATTAAGTAAACAAAATAGTGAAAAATTATAAAATTCTTGTCTTGTCTGCACCTACGGCACACCAGGCAACATCTCGCGGCACACTAGTGTGCCGCGGAACAGCGGTTGAAAAACGCTGCTCTAACCTACCGAGCTACCAGGCTAGGGCTTGGAATAGTCAGTCTTTTTTTTTTTTTTTTTTTTTTTTTTTTTTTTTTACATTAACCACTCTACTAGGTATGTAGTGGTATCTGTGATTTTAGTTTGCATTCCCGGGTGGCTGATGTACATAGAGCCTACATACATGTGTTTATTAGCCATTTGTATCTCTTCTTTGGAGAAATTTATATTCAAATCATATGTGCATTTTTTCAAGACAGTTGTTTGTCTTCTTGTTAATGAGTTGTAAAATGTATTCTATATAAAAGCTCTTTAGCTTGGGCCAGGTAGCTCAGTTGGTTAGTGTGTTGTCCTGATACACCAAGGTTGCAGGTTTGATCTCTGGTCAGAACACATACAAGAATCCACCAATTAATGCATAAATAAGTGGAACAACAAGTAAATGTTCTCTCTCTCTCTCTCTCTCTCTCTCTCTCTCTCTCTCTCTCTCTCTCTCAAATCTGATAGTCCTTTGCAAATATGTTCCCCCAGTCTGTGTTGTTGTTTTGCTTTTTTGTTTTTGTTTTTTCATTTTCTTGGTGGTATCTACTATCTGGTGACTTTGCTAAACTCTATTATTAGTTCTATTAGTCTTTTTGCTTAGACTCCTTAGGATTTTCTACATACAAGATCATTTCATTCAGCTCTTCTTTTCTAATTTATATGCTTTTAGTTATGTTTTCTTGCCTTACTTCACTGGCTGAAATTTCTAATACAATGAATTTCTCCAATCTAAGGGAGAAAAAATGTAGTCCTTTGCCTCTAAGTATGACATCAATTGTGAGTTATTTTAAATAGATACCCTTTATTAAATTAATTAAGTTCTCTTTTCTTCCTGGTGTGTTAGAAGTTATTAACATGCATGGGTGCTGGATTTACTATGTGGAGTTTTATGAAATAGATCTTTTCAGATTTAATATTTATGTTAATTATAGTAATTTGTGTCTTTCTAGGAATTTGTCAATTAATTTTACTTTAATTGTTTAATTTATTAGCATAAAGTTGTTCATAATATTCCTTTATAAATATTTTAATTTCTTCATGATCTGTGTTAATGTGTCTCTTTCAATCTTGATTTTGTGCTCCTGTGACCTCTTGGTTCCTGGGTCGACACTCAACTGCTGAGCTACACCCAGCTGGGCTTGTTCTCACTTTTTAATTAGTTTGCAATATTTTCTCATTTCTCTTGTGATTTATTTTTGACCCCCAGGTTACTTAGAAGTGTGTTTTTTAAATTTCCAGATATTTGAGGATTTTCCAAATGTATCTGTATTATTGATTCTGATTTAGTTTTATTATAGTTGAGCATACAAAACAAGCATTAAATGAAGGAGTCCCCTTCCTTGGTTGAACCATGGTGCCAAGTGGAAAGTGGTCTCTGTCCAACAGTAAGTTACTTTTAAAAAATGGAGGTCTGGCTGAAACCAGTTTGGCTTAGTGGATAGAGTGTTGGCCTGCAGACTCAAGGGTCCCAGGTTCAATTCCCATCAAGGGCACGTACCTTTAGACTCCTGCCCCATTAGACTCCATATAATACTGTGAAGTTTTTCTTCAATCCCTCCTCTCTTTTTCCTTTTCTTCATGCTCTCTTCCACACATTTTTTTTTCTGCTAACATTCTCTGTTCCCCTTTCAGGTACATAGTGGTTCATAACAGGTTATCTGTCTCTTTTTGTTAGGGCCCAGAAACCAGGATAAACTTATTCACAGTTGTCAATAATTGCTCATGGGTTGCCTTATATAAAGATATGGCCACTAGTGGGATTATGTCCTATTCTTATTTTATCCTATTCATACACATTATTTCTAACTGTATTGGTGGAGGATCAAAAAGAGAAACACAAGATAAGGACTCAGTAGAGTGAATTTACTTTTGTTGTTGCTGTTGATGCCCGGAGTGTGGTGGCAGCCACCTATGTATTCTAAGCTAGATCTCCAATCTTGTCTGTCTGTCCAGGCCAAGGAGCAATATTCCTTTGGAATGTGAATTAACAGCCATCACATATCATTTTACAACGGTTTCCAGGAGGAGCACCAAAACTGATGTTGAAATTATAGGAAGAATTGGCAAATAGACTGATGATACTAAAACCCTCTGTGAGTAATTGGAAAGTTACATGGGGTAGGCACAGAGAAATTTGTCTGGATTGAGGATTTAGCAAGATAGATAAATAGATAGATACATACATAGATAGATAGATAGATAGAGATTTTCTGTTCTGTGCCAAAATAGTGATTACCTCTTCAACATGAAATGTCTCACTCAGCAGTAATCTCCATCAATGAATCCAGATTTTATTGTGTCACCAAATAATTAAAAAGATATTTGCCCTTTTGTTTATTGTGCCAATAGACAAAACACATAAGAAGACTTGACTTTCAACATAGCTAATTTGAACTACTTGGAGAATTTCAGAAATGTTACAAATACATTTAGATATATTCAGCATCCGTTTTAATACTTTCCTAGAGCCACTATCTTTTTTTGATCCTTCAAAGTGATTAAATTTTTATCTTTTAGAAATGTTCCTTTCTCCCAAAAAGAATGATCTGTCATGGAAACAGCATCAAATGTAAAAATTGTGGGCATCTACAATTTCACAAAATGTAGAGAACTCTCAAGGTCTGTCCCTACATTTTGTAATGATGGGAGCACTAGGGCAGAGACCAGCATGAAAGGAGAGTTCACATCAAGAGGAACATAGATCAGAGTTTTGCACATTTCCACTCTCAGTCTCTATTTCACTGTGTTTGTGCCTGGTGGTAAAAGACAGAAAGATGTGGAAAAAGAAAGGAGCTTACTTGTGAGAAGATGAGAGCTTTCCTGGGATTCTTATGTAAGATATAATATCTATATGGACAAAGACATTTTTTTTGTTGTTGTTCATTGTAAAAGTCTCTGGAGTGTTGAAAGTTTTAAAAATTGGACTAACATAGCCAAGACCGGTTTGGCTCAATGGATAGAGCGTCGGCTTGGAGACTGTAGGGTTCTGGGTTCGATTCCGGTCAAGGGCATGTACCTTGGTTGCAGGCATATTCCCAGTAGGAGGTGTGCAAGATGCAGCTGATCGATGACTCTCTCTCATCGATGTTTCTAGCTCTCTATCTCTCTCCCTTCCTCTCTGTACAAAATCAATAAAATATATTTTTTAAAAATTGGACTAAAATAACCAACGATAATGCCTTTTTTCCTCCATTTAATACCAAAGAAATTCTATTTACCTTGGGCCCAGAAAAGCTGTTTGATTTTTCTCCTCTATCCCTACTCCCCTGTTCTTTATGCACATGACTATTTGGTTGCTGGTCTTCCCAAATGGTTCACCTGTACAGGCCAGGGTAGGTAAGAGGCAAGGTAGGTTGGACATTTTCCGTATAACAATTTCCATTACCGGGTCATGTTTCTGGGCATGTGAAATATATTTGATTTTATTCTGATTTTCCAAACCCAACTGGAAAATTTCAATATAAAAGCATGTGTTCTATTGGGTCGGCAGCTAAGTAATTGCGGGTTTCACACATATATGGCTTCAGTTGAATTTTTAGGTTTGCAGACGTAGTACAAATGTAAAACACATTTTGTTATTTGATAGTTGGCTATTCAGCTGTTAATCAATAAAAAAAGTTTTTTGATCTGTTTTGTAGTTTTCGTTTGGCGTTCGTTGAAAAATGGAAAATCAAAAGGAACATTTTCGTCATATTTTGCTTTTCTATTTCCGCAAAGGGAAAACGCATCGCAAGCTCATAAAAAGTTATGTGCTGTTTATGGTGACGAAGCCTTAAAAGAACGGCAGTGTCAAAATTGGTTTGCCAAATTTCGTTCTGGTGATTTTTCACTCAAAGATGAAAAACGCTCTGGTAGTCCAGTTGAAGTTGATGACGCCCTAATCAAAGCAATAATCAATTCAGACTGTCACAGTACAACACGTGAGATTGCAGAGAAGCTTCATGTATCACATACATGCATTGAAAATCACTTAAAACAACTTGGCTATGTTCAAAAACTCGATACATGGGTTCCTCACGAACTGAAAGAATCACAGTTAACGCAACGCATTAGCAGCTGCGATTTGCTAAAGAAATGTAATGAAAATGATCCATTTTTAAAACGACTGAATACTGGCGATGAAAAATGGGTTGTTTACAACAATATCAAGCGGAAAAGATCGTGGAGCAGGCCAGGTGAACCAACTCAAACAACATCAAAAGCTGATATTCATCAAAAGAAGGTTTTGTTATCAGTTTGGTGGGATTACAAAGGAATTGTCTACTTTGAACTCTTACCACCCAACCAAACGATCAATTCTGATGTCTACATTGAACAACTAACGAAATTAAACAATGCAGTTGAAGAAAAGCGGCCCGAATTGACAAATCGAAAAGGTGTTGTATTCCATCATGACAATGCAAGGCCACACACATCTTTGGTCACTCCGCAAAAATTAATGGAGCTTGGTTGGGATGTTTTGCCACATCCACCATATAGTCCTGACCTTGCACCATCTGATTACTTTTTGTTTCGATCTTTACAAAACTCCTTGAATGGTAAAAATTTCAATAATGATGATGATGTCAAATCGTACCTGATTCAGTTTTTTGCTAATAAAAACCAGAAGTTTTTTGAACGTGGGATTATGATGCTGCCTGAAAGATGGCAAAAGGTCATTGATCAAAATGGGCAATACATTACAGAATAAAGTTATTTAGTTCCATGAAAAAATTGTCTTTGATTTTCTTTAAAAAATCCGCAATTACTTAGTTGCCGACCCAATATTTCAAGATGTCTAGAGGGTTACCTGTCGATATTAGATGTGAAACTAACCTCCCCAGGAAATCTTGCTTTCAATATTTTTAATTCTCTCTAGAATAATAAAGTATTAGAAGATCTTTTAGATCAGCATGTAAATTTTGCCAATGAGAAAAATGAATGCCAGAAAGGCATTGTCAAGTCTCACAGCTGGTCCCTACCTGGGGGGTGGGGAACTTGAATTTGCTTCACAGAACAACATTCTCTCCACTCAGCTGTGCTGCCTCCTTAATGGATGCTAGCAGGATTTTCTATAGAAAGGAGTCTTATATTTTTTATGGCTGTTTTAAAATGTTTTCTTTGCCCTGGACTGTGTGGCTCAGTTGCATGGGTGTCGTCTTGTGCACTGAAAGGTTGCTGGTTTGATTCCAGGTCAGGGCACATGTCCGGATTGCAAGCTTGATCCCCGATAGGGGGCCTGCAGGAGGCAGCCAACTGATGGCTTGCTCGCACACCATTGTTTCTCTTTCTTTCTCCCTCTCCTTTTCCCTCTCTAAATATCAATAAAAATTCTTTAAAAAAATTATTTAACATTGTGCAATATTATGAGTTAGAGTTTGTATAGAAACATTATTTCCTATTATTAATTTGTTTTTATCCTCATTTTGGACATCATAAAAACTGAAGAGCTGAGTTGCAGCAACTCCCATAGAGTCTGAAAAATACACCCCAGACTATCTTCACAGGGCAAGTGCTCAATACAGGCTTTGACAGAGGAATGTGGCTCAAGCAGCACTGTCGCTGCCTATTCACACTGAGCCCAAGAGCACAGCATCCCTTCTGACAATTAAACAATTCAACTCCCCTCCAAAAAGGTAAACTGAGATTTGGATTGCTGAAAGCATTCATAGGCAATGGTGCTAAAACTGCTTGACACTAACACCACACTTTGATCATTCAGTCAAATCAAAGGGCGTTTATAAAGCATCTGTGTGAGGCTCCCTGCAGGGCCTTCTCTTTGTGTCTCTGGCATTCACACTTCCCTGCTCCTCTTCCGTGGCTCTGCCCAAGGAAACGCCCCAATGCACGTGCAGCTCAGGACTGGTGTTATTCTTATCGCAGCCAGAGCAGGAACCCCTTTTGGTTCCTCTCCAGATGTTATTCATAATTCAAGGGTGAATTTACCTCGCTGTGGAATCTGTGCTCCAATCCCAGCTTTCACAGGTTCTTAGAATCTACATGAAGCAAGCCCTCGCCAGTCATCAGAGCTTTTAGGTCTGTTTTCTTCTTTCAAGATACAGAGTGAGCATTTAGAAGGGTTTTTAGGGAAGCAATTTACAGCCAGTCATTGGCAGAAAGTATTTTTGTTTATAATGTCTTAGATTACAGGTTTATGATTTGCTTAAACATAAATCATTTATTTTAGGCTTGGATTGTAGAAAGAAAGAAAAGTCTTAGAATGATTTTCTTCAAGTTTTCCATGACATTTTTTTTTTTACATCAGGAAGGAAGATGTGTTGAGGACAAGATCGAGTTTCTAGAGAGAAGGGGAATCCAACAGTGTTTTCCCTTGATTCACTTATGAGCTTACATTTTCCTAACCATTTACACTAATTCCAGTTTATGACTCACTCAGACAATTTACTATATTTAAGACTACATTAAATGCTTTTCACAATCCTGGGTCAAATGCACATGCTATGTATACAGTTGGAAAATTTTCCTCACAGATCAAGATATAGATGTTGTATTTGTGTCCTTGTTGCCATGGTGACTAGAAAAGGTTAAAAGCCAAAGCCTCAGAAAACAGTGGCTGTGCGAAAAATACCATAAATATATGTGCCTCCCGAAATATTCTTCCCCAATATGGATCAAAAAAGTCTGAGACCCACTGTCTTAAAATCAATTTTCCATTACTAGTCAGTAGGTTACTACCTAAGAATATTTTCAAAACTGTCTTTTTCAACTCACTCCTTTTCTCTTTAAACTGTAATCTAATGTCCATGTATCTCAAAAGACAGACTATGTAAGTCATGAGAAAGTTTTTTTTTTTTTAATATGGATGAGACATGCCAGTGAGAATAAAGTTTAATGAAGTTGTTTTTCCACTGAAGCTCCCCTTTAAATCCATTTATACAGGAATAATAAAATATTTTTTCCAGTTTGTTTAAGAACTTGGTAAATAAACTCGGGCAACACTGGACAGTGCCAAGCTGTTAAACATTTACTGGCTGTAAGAATGCAAACTTCTCTTTTTGTTGGCTGATGGCCATTGGGTCCCTGACTAACCTTTTTTATTTCCTCCTATACTTTATTCTGTAAAATGAATTATAAAGGTTTATCCTCCAAAGTAACACTAAATAGCAGTAGAGAATGTAATTTTTATAAGACCTAGAACCATCTCAGCACTGGATAAAGAACAAATCCCACATCTACACACCTCTTTACTTACATTTCCAAGTGTGAGGAGAGGATGGGTGAAAAGCCCTCATTAAGTAATTTTTCTGTCCTTGTTGCTCCTCAGGACACCAGAAGAGGATTAACACATCCCTTGGTCTGTAAGCCCTGGCTTAATTTTTAACCTCCAACCGAGCACCTGAATTCTCCACTACCCTTTACCTATTTCAAGATGCTTTCATGTAGGCCGTATAATAAAAACAAAATCATAGCAATATATTCAAGCATTTATTTCCTACCTTGATACCATCTCATATTTAATACTTAGAAATATACAATATATCAAACTCAGTAACCTGGCCCTTCTTCTGCCATCTGGTGGAGAAAGAGAAAAGCAATAAATTTAAGTAATAAACCAAGGATTTCTTCACTGAATCCATAAATGCACCAGTCAGCCGATGTTTATGGGCTATTATTAATTATTATTGTTATTTATTCAAATAGTACTTGTCGAGGCATTTGGTATCATTAAGCACCATACTCTCTGAATTAGCCAAACTCAGTCCCTGACCCTGGAAGGGCTGTCAAATATTACATTATGGAAAGCTCTCCTACAGTTTAGTTATTTTCTAACAATAAATTCAACACACAGGACATATGAGGTTACCACTTAGCTCATTTTAGTAGTAATATGCTTTATAATAATATTCTGACCCTAAAATGCTAATGTTTTTCTGAGCATATCAAATGAAGAGGAATAAAGGAGGAAGGGATGGTGGGGAAAGGAAAAACTTTATTATGCCTTACAAATAAAAAAAAATAAAATTTTGGATACATTTTTTAGTAAGATCTCTACACAAGGAAAAGCAACATTCCTGTGAGCTGTCTCCATTTTTACCCATTCCTAATTTACCGGCTCTGGAGAATAGGAATGTGATAATAGAGATGTGATAGCAATTATACCAACTGCCACAGATTTGAGAAAAGTGACAGCCTCCTCAAATTAGCTTGAACAAAATGACACTACAAGCATCGTATGAGTTGGCCCATGTATACAGTCCAATCTGAATTCCCCTCTCCTTGCCAAAATCCACAGGGAAGAGGCAGCCGCAAATCATGTAGGAAATGCGGCTCTTCATGCCAATGGTTCTGCACGGAGGCACTTAAGGCGGAAGGATCAGACTGTTTTATAATGTTGAAAAGGGCTATTGGCTTGCTCTATTGCATATGCTCTTTGTAGTTAAGGACACTGAAACCTTAGGAAGGCCCTTCATAATGTTCCAGAGAAAAAGCAGTGCTGATGTAACCAATGCACTCAAGTCACAGGGGCCCCTGGAGAGGGCTGTGGCGTGCAGTAAGCCCCAGGCCTACTTCCTGCATCCTCCCTTCAGCCTCCTCTTGGCCTAACCCAGGAGGAGCAGCCCGTCAGCAATAATCCTAACGCTAAAAGAAGGGACACAGATTCGATTCCGAACACCTCTGATTATAATGATCAATAGGCATATTTTGAATAGATAGGGGTATGTGATGTTTTTCTAAACACAATGAAAATTTAAATACTCCAAAAAAGGCTTTAAAAATATAACCTCTAGGGCTTCTGTAGCTGCTTCCCCAATGTCTCTCCATAGATCCTGATCTGCTGAGGCACCTGACACCTGCAAATTCTTTCCCCACCAGAGTGTCCGAAGGACCTGGAACCTCTGGGAAAGGAACTGGCAATCACCGAGACTCTGTAGAGGTTCCTTAAGATCCAGTTATGTCCGTCTAAACTCGTGTTTTGTTGAAATGGTTTCTACAGTGTAAGCACAGTGTACCCAGATGACAGCAAAATATCCCCAAACCCTCCTTATCACCAAAATAAAGGGGAAAAGTCAGCTGAATCCAAATACATTGGAATTAATACACCTGAGGAGAAATATATACCAAAGGAAGAACTTTGTTGCAAGAAAGCTAAAATACTCTGTTCTTTTACATTTTAAATAAAAAATTTAGCCGAAACCGGTTTGGCTCAGTGGATAGAGCATCGGCCTGCGGACTGAAAGGTCCCAGGTTCAGTTTCTGTCAAGGGCATGTACCTTGGTTGCGGGCACATCCCCAGTAGTGGGTGTGTAAGAGGCAGCTGATGGATGATTCTCTCTCATTGATGTTTCTAACTCTCTATCCCTCTCTCTTCCTCTCAGTAAAAAATCAATAAAATGTATTTAAAAAAAATTTTTAATATAGGGGATATGTCTTTCGAGTTCTGCCAATAAATATTTAACTGAGTATGCTCTAGAGGCCAGGCCATGTGCCAGCATGTGGGGATAGTAACAAGGAAGATGTGGAAAGCCTGACCTCCGGGAGCCTGGAGTCAGGCTCATTAATTATGCTGATGCTAGAAAGCTGGGAGAATTAAAGACTGGACAAAAGAATCAGGAGCAAAACCATGCAGAAATTTATTGGGCTAAATTTATTTATTTATTTATTTATTTATTTATTTATTTATTTTAAATATATTTTATTGATTTTTTACAGAGAGGAAGGGAGAGAGATAGAGAGCTAGAAACGTCGATGAGAGAGAAACATCGACCAGCTGCCTCTTGCACACCCCCTACCGGGGATGTGCCCGCAACCAATGTACATGCCCTTCACCAGAATCGAACTTGGGACCTTTCAGTCCACAGACCAACGCTCTACCGCTGAGCCAAACCGGTTTCGGCTATTGGGCTAAATTTAGCAAAGATATATGTGAAGTTCTGGACTAAGGATCAAAAAATTTAATAATCTAGCAATGCCATTACAGAATAGCATGATACGGCTTCACAACTATTTCATTAAAAAAAAAAAAAAATTAATGGTTTGAGATGACCAATATAAGGTGACAATGTGATGTAGTTCCCCAAAAGCCAGCGCAGTATTGGGGTGCACAATGTAAATATACTGATCTAGAACAAATTGACAACCACCCTCCCCTATTCCGTTCAGGCTCTACTGAGATAAGAGCATTATATTCTCCACTGGACATGGCCTGTTAGACGGACTTACACAGACTAGTGCTTTTGTAAGAGCTCCACTGAAATGGGTAGGCTAGAAATTGGGAACTCTTCACCTGCATATGTTTATTGAGTGCCCACTCCCTTTCCATCCCTGGAAGGTGCTGATAAACAATGGGATAAATGAACAGAACACACAGGCATATGACTGTTTAATGAAAACAGAAGATAAACAAATAGTTTATAAGATAATCTGTTAAGTGTCTCTTTGGAGACCACCCTAACCTGTCCCAGGAAGCACTTTCAAGGAACCTGGAGATGATATATTTAGCCCAAAAAGGGGAAGATGAAAGGGACACACTGCTGGAAAACAAATCAGTTTCACTAAAAAGAGATGTTGACAGGAAGCCAGGAAGGCTGGTCAACAACCTTAATTGTTCTGACCTTTAGTTGAGACATTGTTAGCTGACGCAGCCTCCACCTTGTTTATCCCGTGTAAGTTTCTGATATTTCCTGCCTAAGGGCCACATGTAAATTTCTGTGTATGTTGCCTATGATGTTTTCCCCAGAGCCTCAATAAAAGGGGGTGGCAGGGCCAGAGCATGGGTAGTTCTCCCACTAGAGTTGGACTACCGCCTGGCCCCCCATATCACCAAGTTGAATTTCTTCAAGTCTCAAGTCTCTTCATTTGTGTGCGGCCCTTCTCCAGAACCCGAACCCTGAAATGGAACTCTTTCTAAGCGGGCCGTGAAAGAGAGTCCTATAACACACAAATGTATTTTTAAAACACTGTAGGTTTGGTGCATGACCATTCATGTATTGGTGGGGGGAGGCCAGAAAGGGGGTTCCTCAGCCCAGCCTGCACCCTTTAGCAGTCCAGAAGCCCTCAGGAGATGTCCCATGGATGGCTTAGGCCTGCTCCCGCAGATGGACAGCCTTAGTGCTGCCACGGAGTAGCTGGAAGAGGCCCTGTTACTGCACTTTCCAGCTGTCAGCCAGGCTTGTGGCTGAGCAGCACTCCTCCTGTGGGAGCACACTGGCCACCAAGGGGCAGCTCCTGCATTGAGCGTCTGCGCCCTGGTGGTCAGTGCGTGTCATAGTGACAGGTCTTCCGCCGTTCAGTTGATTTGCATATAACCCTTTTATTATATAGGATGACAAGGGATTTTCTGTAGAAGATTGACTAAATATAGTCCCTAAAGCCATGAATAGGACCAGGGCCAGTAAGACAGAATTGACTCCAGATTAAACTTCCTATTAATCTGTTCACCCTGAAGGAGATAGAGGCCAATCTGTTCACCCTGAAGGAGATAAAGGCCAGAATAGAAGAAATTCTTCACCAATTCACCTAGGAAGGCAGAACTTTTACAGAACCCAGGTATAAGCAGTTGGAGGGCTATGCTGGTGGATTTGACCTTTGCTTTTTCCTAGTACTTTGTAAGTGCCTCTGATAACACTTCGCTCTCAGCCCACATCACCAGTACCTGAATAGCTTCATTAACTTCTCTGAAACCAGCTTCTCTAGCCTCCCCAGCATCAACGAAGGATCTCATTATTTTACCTGGGTTTCTAGTCCAGACACATAGGACTAGAAACCCAGGTAAAACAAACAAAACAAACAAACAAAAAAACCCACAACTAACTCAAGCTTGCTCAATCAAAAAGAAGTGTAGGCTTCACCTTGCTGAAGCCCCTTTGGCTCAGTGGTAGAGCGTCGGTCTGCGGACTGAAAGGTCCCAGGGTTGTGGGCACATCCCCGGTAGGGGTTGAGCAAGAGGCAGCTGGATGATGTTTCTCTCTCATCGATGTTTCTAGCTCTCTCTCTCTCTCCCTTCCTCTCTGTTAAAAATCAATAAAATATATGTTTTTAAAAAGTGTGTTGGTGTGTGTAACTGGCAAGTCCATTGGTGCACTGGTTTCAGAGACACAGCTAGAACCAGGTCCTAAATTCTAGAGAATCAAACAATAGCAATAAAGTTCTGTTTCCCCATCTTTCAGTGCATTTTCCTCTAGGTATAAGCACAATGATCAGAGGGCCTTCTCCTTGTAGCAGGAAAGATGGCTTCTGAAAGCCAAAAGCTATATCCTTGCATCTTAAAGGGGAGGATGGGGAATGCCTAGGACCCAAGAGTGAAATTTCATGGGAGAATTCCTGCTGTTTGGATTATGTGCCCATCTGAACTGATCTCAGCGACCCAGGGATAGGGCACCGTAATGGGCTGGGTTAGGTTCCTATGTCCACTCCTGGGTGGGTGACCTAGAGATTGAGAACAAGGCAATTCTCTTCCAAAAGGCAGATGCTAGACAGACAAAAGTATAAATAAATAAAAACAGATGTCTTCCATAGTCACATTATTCCAATGGCTCTAATTGGCCCATGATTTCCCCCGTTCATGTTTTTCTTCACTAAAGGAACAGTCTTCCTAAATGTCAATTATAAGTCTCTGCCTCCCCTCTTTAAAGCCTTAAGTAGCTCCTGTTTGCCTGCAAAATAAAGTAAAAACTCATTAGAATCTAGCTCTGTACCTACCTCTCGGTCTTGTTTCTCCCTAGACTGCTCTCATGGCCAAAGCTCCAACCATTACAAATTGCTTGCAGTTCCCCAAACACTGGGAATTATTTCATGCCTCAGTCTTTTCTGGGTGTCCCTTCTGCCTCCCTTCCCAATCCCTCTTATTTCCTTCCAAGAGTTAATCTAAGCATCACCTCTTCGCCACGCCTGCCCTGATTCCCCTCAGGTAGGACTTACCCACTGGTGCTCTTTGCACACCGGTCTCCAGCTTAGGCATTTGCTTACATGCCATGTCCCCATCTAATGGCCTGTGGGCTCCCAGAGGGCAGGAACAGAGCCTTTTTCATTCTTATGTTCCTGGCAACTGCCTGGCTAATAACAGTGCCTAATGAACACTTCTAAGAGAAGCAGAAAAGAGGAAAAAGAAGGAAGGAAAGGATGGGTTCCCCAGGGCCCATCTTTTCATCCCAGATAATAAACCAATTGTGAAACTTGCATTCTGGGTAAAAAGGTCCTGACTCTGTTGTCTACATCAAAGTCATGATAGAATTTAGGACTCAGTCACCTTGGAAGGTAGACAGATATAGGGGACACGAGAAAAAGGGACACAACGGCCCTCATGTGTCCTTCTTTGGTGTGGACCAGCATAGACCAGCCACTCATCCCACCCGGACAAGGGGCGAGGCCAGCCACAGGTAGGAGAAGCACCGTCTTTGGAAAACACCGTGGCTGCCCGGTTTCTGGTCACTCCTGCTTGGTCTGTCAAGCGGAGAAACGAAAGTGAATAGAGGGTTACAAAGGTGACCTCATTCTCTGCTGAAAGTCTTTCCAATCACAGCCCTGAGTGTGTTTTAATTACACCTGGACACAGCAGCCCGCACCCGGGCATAACTGACGTCCCACGCGGCCTGTCTCCGTGGCTGTAAAGATTTGTCGGAGCCAGTGGTTATCTCAGAGCCTGACATCACACTGATCATTAAGCAACACCACCGAGGCGCAGCTGGGCGTTACCATGGCAACCGGCTCCGGCTTTGCAGGCAGAGCTTGGTAACAGGAGCGTTTTATTACGGGTCATTAGGGGCAAAAGGTTTGATTTACATTGTTTCCTGTGAAATCCTATTATTTCAGGTTTTACACTCCAGCTTCCTCTATGCAACTCTTCTAAAAGAATTCATAACAAGCTCCAGGTAAACGAAACCACAGCTTTCTGTAGCTGAGAAAAGCATTTTTTTCTCCTTAGGAATGTGGCATAAAGTGTTATCTAAAGGCAGAGAATTCCTATTCTAAGAAGTGAAAGGTCTTTCTTCTCATCATCTGTTCCCCTGGCCTGAGCTATGCATCAGTCTACCGCTGATAAGGACGCTTGGGTCCTGGAAGCGGCGAAATAAGTATCCGTAAACCGGAGTCTTCTGTTTTTGTTTTGTTTTTTCTTTAAATTTTACTTTATTGTGGTAAGAACACTTAACATGAGATGTATCCTCTTAACTAAGGTGAGCAGACGTCCCGCTTTTGGCGGGACAGTCCCGATTTCGAACAATTTGTCCCGCGTCCTGCGGCGCTTTAAAAAAGTCCCGATTTCTGACAAATTGTTAAAAATCGGGACTGTCCCGCCAAAAGCGGGACGTCTGCTCACCTTACTCTTATCAGATGTCTGGGTGTACAGCCCAGTATCGCTGACCACAGGCACAATGTTGTGCCCAGAGCGCTAGAGTTTATGCCTCTTGATTCGCTGACGCTTAATGCTGTGGGCTGGTAACTCCCCACTTCCTCCTCCCCAACCCCTGGCACCACCACCCCACTCTGATCCGATGAATTTGACAATTGTAAGTACTTCTCACAACTGGATCGACGCAGTGTTTGCCTCTCTATGATTTGGCCTGGTTCTGATCCTCATTAACTGCTGAGTCTCAGGTGTTCTATATTCCAGAGGAAGCTTTCCCAGCTGTGCCAAATCCAGGCAATAATAGCTCCCATCAGCTTGTAAGCACTTAGCGCTCTAGAAGGCAATGAGCCTCTCTCTGTTAGCTGCACCTGGGAGTAGGGAAATTGGGTGCTCAGCCAGCATCTTTCTGAAGCCCAGGCCCCAGGCTGAGCTGGCGCTGATGGACAGTGATTGCCTCTGAACTGTGATAGCACAGAATCTACCCCAGAAGGGACCCAGGCAGGTCACTCATTCTCTCACAGCTCCTTCTGCTGCCTATAATTAAGCACATCAGTTCTACTGAGGCAATACCAGCAACACCACTAAATATGCTGTAGCTTCCACATCCCTGTGGCCTAACAACAGTTTATTCGTGTTTTTCTGAGCGCCCACAGGTCCTCTCTTCACAGAGAAGACTCTGGGGGTTTGGTACCCCCAGGATAACAGCTGAGAACTAAAGAGAAACAGCAAAGTAATCCTTAAAATGTCCTAGTTAATTTAGTAGTCAGAACTGTGTGAAACCACTTGCCTAAATGGATGGAACAATGTGCATGTCATTAAATTAGTTCATGATTTCACTGACATTTTACACCATCCTCCAAGGACGGTGATAATCAACTTCAAATGACTCAAAGTGGAGCAGCGGCTAGAGAGTGGGCGATGCTCAATGCTTTGCTTATAAAGATGCTACAGAGCTGCTGGAGCACATTTTAATATATATTAATATGTAAAACATATATCCCTTTGTTCACCAGACATGTTAGAGACAGAAGTGATTTTTGTCATCAAATTCCAATATTTTAACTGTAAAATTGAAGTATCTCTATTATGAATAGTTCAATCTTCCATGAGGGTTGAGGGACACAAGGCAAGAGACAGGAGAATTAAGACAATCTGGTGAATGTCCAGCACACCCTCAAGCCCAAAAGATCCATAAGATACTACAAGTTGCTTTTCTTGCCCCAGAAAAGGGGTACAGTTTAGGTTAGATTTGGAAAATAAGGCTGTGTTATCCTATCTAATAAAAGAGTAATATGCAAATTGACCATCACTCCAACACACAAGATGGCCGCCCCCATGTGGACACAAAATGGCCACCACAAGATGGCTGGCAGGGGAGGGCAGTTGTGCAATCAGGACAGAAGAGAGGGCAGTTAGAAACAATCAGGTCTGCAGAGGAGGGCAGTTAGGGGTGACTGGGCCTGCAGGGAGAACAGTTGGGGGAGGGGGGACCCAGGACTGCAGGGGAAGGCAGGTGGGTGGGACCCTGACCTGCAGGGGAGGGCAGTTGGGGGGAACCAGGCCTGCAGGGGAGGACAGTTGAGGGAAAACAGGCCTGCAGGGGAGGACAATTAGGGGTGACCAGGTCAGCAGGGGAGGGCAGTTAGGAGCAATTGGCCCAGCAGGGGAGCAGTTAGGCATCAATCAGGCTGGCAGGGGAGTGACTAGGGGGTGATCAGGCTGGCAGGCAGAAGTGGTTAGGAGCAATTAGGCAGGTGGTTGGGAGCAGTTGGGAGCCAGCGGTTGGGAGCCAGCAGTCCTAGATTATGAGAGAGATGCCCGTTTAGGTGCAATCAGGCAGTTGGGCATCCCTCAAGGGGTCCATGATTGGAGAGGTGCAGAATGGGTTGAGGGACACACAGCCCCATGCACAAATTTTGTGCATTTGGGCCTCTAGTAGATATATAATAAAGGATGTGTAAGCATGTGTCATATGTAGAACAGAGATGAATATGAGTTTAAAAAATATGTTTTTATTGGTTTTAGAGAGAGAGAGATGAAGGGAGAGAGAAACATCCATCAGCTGTCTCCTCTACACCCCTTACTGGGGATCCAGCTTGCAACCCAAGCTTATGCCCTAATAGAAATTGAACTGGCGACCTTTTGGTGCATGGGGTGATACTCATCCAACTGAGCCAAACCAGCCAGGGCTGAATATGAGTACTAACTGGTGTTTTTATACCAGCATTTAGTTACCTCCTGTTAAGTCCTGCTAAGTTCTGTGTTGCACGTTGTAATAATATGACATAATATGTCAAACACCCCCTTAAAAGGATTCAAATTTAGGAAGTGTCCTATTATCGTAGGTGAATCTTCCAGCTTTCTGAATCAATGAGTATGCAAGGAGTTAGAATTAAAAGGAGCAAAGCTATGAGGACAAGGGTTTCATAGTCAATTCCCAACAGCTAGATTAAAGATTGGATTTAACCACAAATATTGTCCCAAATCCCCAGCTTCACCTCTAGTATACTTAGGTTACTGGTCATAGAGGTCTTACAAATGAAAAACTGTTTTTTCTTGTAGAAAGGTAACTGAATAAGAGTAGTATTTATACATAAAATTAATCTTTTGTAGGCTACATTTTAAATTTCCTTTATCTAAAATACATAGGCTAAGTTCTGTGTGCATTACTAAAATAAAATTTGTGTGTTCAATATGATAAGCAGAACATATACAGATCATATTTGAGTGAAGCAATGATCTTACTTATAGAGACAATAATGACAAAGATAAAGGAGAAATTTTTTAATAAAACCCAATTCAATAAAATGGAAATATATATTTTTTAATTAGTGGTGTTGTTTACTTCTAAATATGCTCTTTGCTTATTTCTGGCTACTAAGTAGTAAAAGAATTATAGTGATGTGCATTACCAAAAATAACAATGGATTAATATTATAATGGTTTGAGTAAAATGAACTAATTTAATTAATTTATAATTACATCCTAAACTAAAGGAGTGAACTTCCTGACATGCTTGTTATTTAACATTGGGCCTATGGAAAAGCAGAAAGTGCTATTAAAAATGCAAAGTTTAATTATTTCAGTCTTTTGGCATAGGTAAAATTAGAATAATTTTTATTCCTTTTTAAAAGCTGTATCCATTTATGAGTTTAAATTTAAACTCACACTTGAACCCTGATTTCACATTTCTTTTTGCAGTGCTTACTTCAGCTCACCTGATTCTATACCTCTTGTTAATATATGTGACTAAATAATATGTTGCCTGATTGTGGACCCTTTATGCTTTGATTGGATGAAATGGTCAAAAGAGTCAAAACAGTCTACTTAATAAGACTGTTTATAGGCTTGCTGGGGATCAATAAAGCTTAGAGAGACCATTTAAGTCCCAGCCATCCCCAGTGTTGATTAGCAAATGTTACTTTGCGGATAGCTTATTTCAAAAGTTATCTATGCAAAATAACATTTTGCACTATTCACATACAGCCTAAATCTTAAGAGTTTTAAAAGCCTCACAGACATCCTCTCATGATTTCTACAGCATCTGCATAGGGTCCTGGGAGCCTAACATCCTGGGCCTGGAACACAGATGGGGATGCTAAGAATTGTTGTAGGCATTGTACTTGTACTGGTAATGCATTAAGCTGTATTCTTTTTATTTCACTTTTATTTCATTGTCAGTGACCTCAGGTACACAGCACTGAGTTAATCATTAATTAATCCAAGTTAGCATCCATCTGAGGAAGGTCCTTGATTTTTTTATTTTTTCTCCCTTCATCTCCCATCTCCAATCCCATTCTCTGCCTTACTCTACTGGAAAAGTATATAACAGTGTGTCTGTCCTTCTGGGTCCACCATATATAAGCATATGCATTTATAACCCAACAATTTTGTTCCTGAATATGTACCTCAGAGAAAAGCTTATACATGTTCACAAGGAACTGTGAACCTTTTTATTTATCACAGAGATGTTTGGAAGCAGCAAAAGAGATGGAGGCCACCTCTACCATCACTTAGTGAGTCCTATATAATAAAAGCCTACTGTGCAAATTGTTTGGGAGTTCAACCAGGAGTTCAACTGCTCACTATGACGTGCACTAACCACCAAGGGTGGTGGGTGGTGGGGATGCGATGCTGGCAGCAGGTGGCAATAGAGGTGCTGCTGGCACCTACGGGCCCCTACAAAAGCGGGACTGCAGAGGGATGGTGGAGCAGTGAGTGGGACGCACGAGGCCAATACATATGCTAGCAAGGGCATGATCACCCCTCAGACAAGGCCCAATTATGACATACTAGATTTTGTTTATTTTACTGGCACTGCCACTAAATTTTCCAATAATCACACTTTCAGGAACTAGTGCAAAGGACACCCAAAAATCTGGTTATCAAGGAGAAGACTAGTTTATGAAAGGGAGGCGATATTAATGTGGCTATAACAATATAAAATGTAAGAGAATTGAGAGTTCATCAAAGCTTACAGCTTCTTGAAAAAAGAAATCTAGAAGAGCACTCTAGTGATATAGCTGATACTCAATAAAATATTCTTGTCTAACCCCAGAGTCAGGTACATCATTAAGGTTTAATGAAATTGCGCCCTGGCAGCAAATAGAAATGTTATTTCCCAGGTGCACTGATTCAAATTGAGGACATTTATTAAGCAATGAGATCAGTTCCTTGTGTCTTGGGATGATCTAATCAGAAGCATATATCCATTAGGAAAAGCTTTAAACCCCAAAACTGTACCTCCTACTCACCTGAATGAATGTTCATCTCTAGACCTCAGAATGTCACCAAACCAAGGATGCAATTGAGATAACATTAGATTACTCAATTACCTCAGACATAACTCATGAAGGATGCCATTTTGCATACTCTGATTTTTTTAGTTGCTATCATGTGAGTGATGCTATTTAAAGTAACATGACAAATTTAAGATAAAAAATAATGAGAAGCAGGAAGGTATTGTGAGGACACCTGAAATATGAAATCAGAAATACTGGGAGTGATTCCAGGCTCTATCACTTAGTAACAATGTCAACTTGCGGAATGTATCTTAGCCTCAATTTCTTCTCAGGTAGAGTGAAGATGTAATGTGTATCTATTAGGGATTTTGAGTTTCTACATCAGCCATTAATGTTCTTCTCTACATTCTGAATACAATTTAAGTTTAATTTTTATATTCATTACGAGAGGCCCGGTGCACGGATTTGTGCACTTTGAAAAAAATTAATTAGGAGAAATATTTTAATATCACTATTCGCCCTTTCTCTATAATAGAAGTGTCAACCAAAATCATGATCAACAATGACAAATCAAAACACACATGCACAATTGGCGCCAGTGAGAGCTTTATATGTATCACGCATGCACATGTCAACTTAGCCTTCTATAGATATAGAATAAACTTGATTAATTAGCTCTGCTTTCTGATTTAACTAAACTTTTTCCATTCCAGTGAAACACCCCAACTTCTCTTTCAGGTAATTGTCAGTAACACAGCAGTAAATTTCAACATGAAGCAGATTATTATTGTAGATCAAGCAGGGAAACAATGGGTGAAATATTTAACTGCAGCAGTGTTTGACTATATTCTCCACAGTAAGAAAACCTGAAGTCATTTTCAAGTTCCACCATTTCTTCTTTTCAGTCAGGTCAAGTTTCTAAACTTTCTAAATCTCTGTTTTCCAGCTAATGATAAGAAAATAGGATTCCACTAGGTCTCCTATCTACCTACTCCAGGACTTCTGTGATGATCAAATGAGATGAGGTATGAGAAAACGCTTCAAAGACATTTGGTTAAAGTGTAAAATGTTTGCACCTGGCTATAAAGCAAGTCATGTTCCTGAGCTGAAGAAACTGCAAGGAGGTTAATCTCTAGGGAGAGGAAGCTGGACATTGCTACATGACATTATTACTGGTGCCCACAGCCACATGACTGGGCCAGGCTGGGCTGGGCTGGGCTATGGTGTGGTGTAGGCTGCATTTTGCACCATGGGGTCTTGGCAGCATTGGCTGCAATTTGATGGGATGTCTCTCCCGGGTGGTGGTGAGCCTTGTGTCCCACTTCAGGGAAGCCGTGTATTGCTTTGTGGACACCAGGTCGGTAGCACCATTTATTGTTAAATCGCCTGTTGCTAGGGAGAGGAAGCTGAGTGTTGTTACATGATGTCATTACAACAGCCACTGTTTCTGGGCTGGACTGAGTTGTGTACAGCATTTTGCATCATGGGGTCTTGGCAATGTTGGCTGCGATTTGGTGGGCTGTTGCTCTGGGGTGGTGGTGGGGCCTGCGTCTCACTTGGGGAAAGCTTTAGTGTTTCTTTATCAGCACCAGGTCTGCAGTGCTGTGTCTTTGTAAATGGCCAGTGCACGTCACAGCAGCTCCCGTGTTGAGCATCTGTCCCCTTGTGGTCAGTGTGCATCATAGCAATCGGTCAGATGGTTGGAGGTACACTTAGCATTTAGTCTTTTATATATGTAGCCTAGAGGCCCAGTGCATGAAATTCATGCAAGGGTATGTTCCCTAGGCCTGGCCTGCGATCAGAGCCAATTGGGGCCTTTATTCCCCTGGCTGCCGGCTGCCGGCTGGGATTGTTCTGTGCCATCCCCTGGTGGTCAGCGCACATCAGAGTAAGCAGTTGAACTCCCAGTCTGTCAAACTCCTGGTCAGTTAAAATCTAATTTGCATATTAGCCATTTATTATATAGGATAGCAATAACATGTTCAGAGCTTAACCATGCAATCTACTATAATTACATTCATTTCTTAGGCAACTTCCCTCACCCCATGTTATTTTTATGTTTTATCATTATTTTGTTTTCTATTTACTTTTCATTAATTCCTTTTCTGAATTTTCACCTGAGCTACAAATAGCCCCTCCACATAATCAAATGCCTCAGGTGACATCAGTTTCTATTCTTTCTATGACATTCCTGTAATTCTTTGTCTGCCTGTTCCAATTTTCACTGTTTCTGGGACTCTTAGGGTTAAACCTTACCAACAGTCTGGTAATTCTCTTTCCTTCTATTCGGTGTTTCCTGAATCTCTTTTTCTTTCTTTCTTTCTTTCTTTCTTTCTTTCTTTCTTTCTTTTCTTTCTTTCTTTCTTTCTTTCTTTCTTTCTTTCTTTCTTTCTTTCTTTCTTTCTTTCTTTCTTTCTTTCTTTCTTTTCTTTCTTTCTTTCTTTCTTTCTTTCTTTCTTTCTTTCTTTCTTTCTTTCTTTCTTTCTTTCTTTCTTTCTTTCTTTCTTCTTAATAAGATAGAACACTATATTTACTTCCCAAGAAATTGTGTGTAGAAAGTAAATGTTTGAGACTGACTACCCTTGAAAATTGCTTAAGTAAGCATTTGTTTTAGTATAGAAATCTAGGCCAAAATTTTGTTTCTTGCAGAAGAGAAGACATTGTTTTATTGTCTTCTATCTTTCAGTGTTATCCTTGAGAAGACTGTTACTGTTCTCATTTCTAGCTTATATTGTGTGACCTGTTTTCCTCTTGGAAACTTAAATATGTTTTATTGTTCAAGAATATCATAAAATTGTAAGATGTTATAAGCTTCGCTGTATTCTTTCTTTCTTTCTTTCTTTCTTTCTTTCTTTCTTTCTTTCTTTTTTTCCTTTTTTGTGCTACTGTGCATTTGAAAGCCTCTTTTATCTGAATTCTTAAGTTCTTCACTTCAGGAAAGTTTTCTTGCATTGTTTCTGTGGTAATTTCTTCCCCTCTGATTTCCATTTCCCTTTCTAAGGACATTTCAACAGCCCTTCTGTTTTCAGTTTGATCCTACACACACCTCTTATCTAAACATGGTATCTACAAATGCTAGTTCCTGGAAAGGAAGGGAACTGCTATGCTGACTTTACAAAGTTTCCTCACTCTGGCCAGTTAGCCGCTGTCAGCCATAGCCCTGAGCTCTCAGTCAGGTTACAAGGATGCACAGTCTCTGCTAATCATTTACATAAACAGGAAGAGCAGGGATTCCCACTCTACCTTCTCTTCTCTTCTTTCTCCCCACTCTTCATGCTTCCTCCTCCTCCCTGTCTTTTTCTCATTCACCTTTTCATCTCTTTCCACTGTGATCACTTGATTCTCCTCTTCTTATGCCCTCTTCCCTTTTGCTCTTAAACTTTATATCTGCCTGTATACTAACCCTACTAATTATCTGTCTGCATTTCAGTTCTATGGCCTGTCACCTATCCTTTCTATTGGCTCACCTGTCCTTAGCAATAGCCATAGACATTGCAATTTGGAGCTGGAATGGTTCCATTCACAGCTGCAGAATCGGGCCCAGGTAGGATGGGTTGAGTTGTTAGTGGCAGCATCAGGACTCCAATCCAAATTTGCTAACTCTGGATTCATCACATATATTACACAACAGCGGAGGGGACCTCAACATTAGGAACACAAACCCCTGGCCATCATGCCTATGCATTTTGCAGTGCAAATCCCACCAAAAAGGTAGATTTTTACATGGTGAATGAAGTTCACTAACTCAATCAAAAACCAAAGAAAGAAAGTTTTAAAAAGGGTTTCTAGTCATTAGTAATATTCATTGAACACTTACATGCCATTCATTTTGGTATTTTTTATGTGCCATTCATTTTGCACTTGTTATCTTACTTAATCCATATATTAACTTTATGTGATACTCTCATAAGCTCTAATTTTGATATGATGAAATGTAGAAAAATTAATTTCTTTGCTCATAGGGACATAAGAGGGATTCATTCACAAGTCTGTCTGGTTCCCAAGTCCATGCTATTAATTAATCTCATATGGTGCTTCCTGGCAACCATTGCTTAAAGCATTAAGGAAGCCTTCTAGACAAGCTCAATAGTCAAGAGCTTGCCTGATTTAAAAATATCCATGCCCTCTGCTTGTTTAGCAATCCCTGCCTCTCCCACTTCTTTGCAAATCTCTAGACTAAGAAAGAGGTGGGTCTCTCCAGTCCCCTGCCCATCTTCATCCTGAACCCTCCCATCCTCATGAGAAAAGGTCAGTATACCAAGAGTAGAGCTTCACAGACTGTTCTCAGTCTGGCTTATTTTTTTCAGATAGAAAGCATTTGGTAAAGACCTTTTAGGCTATTGAAGCAATTATATCAAGCAATCCTTTTAAGGTTTATTTAAATTGAGGTAATTTTCATCCATCCGAGTTCCCGATCGGCTCTCCAGGTTCTGTGATTGCTGTTGTGACTGTACATCTAGTCTGGCTACTGGAGGATAATGAAGTGTCCTTGCTTTCCCTCAAACATAACTCAGCTATTGATCATGGGATGAAAATCTTGATCTTTGCTTTAGGCCTGGGTTGAACAGCTTGTCAGAATGTGGGTGGGCATGGTGCATGAAGGTGGTGGAACTGCTACAATTCATATATGACTGAATTTTTAAAATTTTTTCTTTCAAGTGACTTCAATGCCCTGCTTACTTTTGAAGTTGGAAAAGAAATATCAGGTTCATGGTGGTCTAAGAGAGCTGTATTTGGCAAGCACAATTTATAATTCATTATTTATTATTTATTTTTTATTTATTTTATTTGCCAGTTTTTAAAAAGTTATTTCTATAATCTGTTAAGCTGATGTGTTTCTTCTTTGACTGCCATACATGCTTTACACCTTATATTTTCAAAATCTTCAGGACATTTTTTTTTCTATTGCTTTAAAGTATAATGAAGCATATATCAGATTGTAAAATCTGTGTTAGCCTTCAAAACTTTTTAAGTCTTTTACCTGCTTCATAAGGAGCAGGGAGCACAGCAAATGTTCTGCTGTAGTCTCCACAGTGAGGACCAGAAGCTCATATCCTGGAGTCTTTCCAGGGTCTTTCTGAGCCAGCTTGGAACCCAGGACAAATGATAATTTGTTGTTCTGAGCACTGTCACCATCAGATGATCCTCTCTGGGGATTTGGGCAGGGAATGGGGGTCAATAGGTCTCTTCCTGGGTGTACTGGTAGAATAATGCTCCGCCCACAATTCATGTCTACTTGGCACCTCAGACTTCCCTTGCCCTTGGGGTCAAGACCATAAAATGTTCTCTACGACCCAGGTCCATAAGTTTGGTACCTTCCATGTAACTATTGTCTCCAGTCTTTACTCCATTTTGAATTAATCTTTATACATGGGGACAAACTGTAATCCACTTTCATTCATTTGCAAGTGACTTTCCAGTTTTCCCAGCACCATTTATTGAAAAGACTATCTTTACTTCATGTGTTTCTGGCTCCTTTGTCGAAAATGAACTGTCCATATACATGTGGTTTCATAGCTGAGCAAAGAATGATAACTGGCTGAAATGGAACAAAGATATTCTTCTACAGCAGGACAGAAAAGATAGCAGTTGAAACTTTTCTCTAGTTCTATGACATCATAAATTCTTTCCAAACTAGTATCTCTTCACATAGACTTTTCTTAGCCAGAACTATCAATGTTCTCAGAAAGTAAGGTTTTTCTAGTTTCAAACTTAGACCTACTGCCTAGAGTGTCTGCCAGGCCCAGCCACAGAGGGCCTCCCAGCAGCTCCGCTGCACAAATCTCCTCCTTCCCTCTCTTAAAGAGGATGGCATTAGCCTGAAACCTTGTTTCTGAATGCTTTGGCTTTTTGTTTAGTGTTTTGTTTTTCCCAGAGAAAGAAATTACATTCTGACCCTATGATAATTAAATCATGAAGGAACAATTGAGAACATTTGTTTTGCTGAACTGAAGGAAACAAATAGTTATCAAGTTTGGAATTCTGTTTTCTGGAAAGGGAAAGGAAGGCAGAAATAAATGGAAAGGAACAAGAAAGAAGGCAGAGAGGAAAGGAGATAAGAGGGCCTGGGGGAGGGAAGAGGAAAAGCTATAATTTGGGAGAGAGACTGTGGAGGCAGCTTTCCTTTGGGGTAATTTGGCAAACACAGCTCACCTTTCTTAGGCCTTCCCTGGTCTGGTCCAAACTCTTCACTTCATGTCTTCATATCTACCAAAGAGTGAAATGCTATAACTGATGACCTGCCAGAGCTTAAACCAGGTCTTGCAACTAGTTTATCTTGTACTTGCTAGAGAGTTTGTTTGAAGAAATTATGTCCAGGCCAATAGCGGGTAAGAAATAAAATACTTTCTCTTAGTCACTATCTTCACAACCATCCCTGAAGAGGTACCACTTATCTTTGACTGAGGAAAACAAGGTTTAAAGGGATTAAGAAACTTGCTTTAATAGAACAGCACGGAAACCCAGTCCAGTGATTCAATACCCCAAGCTTTTAACCACACAGCCAAACAGTCATCCTTAGAACAGAGAAAAGAGAATGGAATATTCTCTACCAACACAATTCAATAGCAGCACAAGGGCCTCAGCCCCTGGGCAGTGTGGAAGGGGGATTGCTGCTAAGCCATCTTTTCCAGTCATTTTATGAGTAAGAAAAAAGAATAGTTTTTATCTCTATCTCTCTGTCTCTTCTAAGTTCTCAACTTCTTCAACTTCCCATTTCCTCAACTTCAAAGAGAGACTATCAATATCTACCTCACAGGACTGTTCCAACCGTTAAATGAGACAGAGTATATAAATCTCTCTGCACTCTGTAATGCTTAGTTCCTTCACCCTTCTCTCCTTCTCTTAGTCACAATCCAACTTTTATGAATTGTTTTTATTAAAGAAATATAAATATATCTTGAATCTTATAATCCCTTATTTCCAAGTTTTTATTTCATTTTTATAATATCTCATAAGTTTAGGAGTAAAGCTACATTTTTAAAAACAAGGTCTCATTTGAATTATTTTCTTCTGTAGATTTGTTCTTCATATCTTAAGTCTTGAATATATTTATTCCATTGGAAATACCTGATATAATTGTTTTCAGTAGCATATAATTTTTAATTGGATTGGGTTGTAATAACTAGACTTTTAAGAGGAACCACAAAAATAGAAATTTGAGCATATAAAATAAGTAAAACTTTTATACTTCAAATGTATTATTTTGGCTTCAATTCAGATGTCATATTACTTAAAGAAGGTGAGAAAGGGATAAGATATCTTTAGATTTGAAGCAATTCACTATCTTCCAAGTTTCATAATTCTATTATTTCACACTTGTTCTGATGAGAAAGCTAAAACTGCAGCCTGCAGAGGCCAGACAGCGCTGTTTGTCCAGCGGATGATAATTGCATGGCTTCTCCTGGAGAGAGATAGCAAAAACGATTTGCTGACAGGTTAGAGCTGAACATTCCTCACTGATGTGCAGCATGATTCTCTTCCTCTTTTGAAGTGAAAAAAATGACAAACTGGTATCTGACGTTGGAATCGATGAGAAGTCAGCCCTGGGAGCAGATCCTGGCAGCTTTGCATTTAGGCTTGCCGTATTTAGAAGATTATCTGGGCCAACTCAGAAGACACTCCTAGTAGGGCCCCTTGAGTGCGGAATTTTAAAAGGCTTACATGACAAGGTGCTGAGAGGAGCTTCACAGAGGCAGCACTCAGGTGGACAGATCCAGAAAGATTTCTGCTTGGTTCTGGCTCCCAGTTGGAGTCAATGATGCCAACCACGATGGGAAATGATGACGGTCCCAGCTGACCACACTGAGGGCATTTTGGTCCTTTCTCTTAGATATAGACTATGGTGATGCTGCCCTCTCTCTAGCATGCACTTGCTGTTTTGAATTTTCTGCCTTTCCTTTACCTTCAGATTTCTTTCTACATTTGCCCCAGAACTAGGAAAAGAGAAATTAAAAAAACAATAACTCTAAGTGTTTTAGTGGTTTTGGGCGTTATTGTGCACACTAAGATGAGTCTGTTAGGAGAGGGATACTTGTACACAGTGTGTTTTTCTACACCCTCAAGTCACCCTTAACCACACTCTCAGAAGTCCAACTTTGTATCCCAAACTCAACCCTACTCTTTAGGAGAGTCACAAAAGTGTGGCCCTTCTCCCACTCCCATTGGTTTAGAGATCAGAAAAAGTAGGATGAACAGAAACAGAGAGCTGTCAGGAAGTTCCAAACTCCATCCTTCCATAGTCATATTCCTAACTTTAGAGGTTGCTAATTCAGTGTTTGCTCACTCTTCCTATAATGGCCTAAGCCAGTGGTGGGCAAACTCATTAGTCAATAGAGCCAAATATCAACAATACAATGATTGAAATTTCTTTTGAGAACAATTTTAAATTTTAAACTTTTTAAACTTAAACTTCTTCTAATGCCACTTCTTCAAAATAGACTTGCTCAGGCCATGGTATTTTGTGGAAGAGCCACACTCAAGGGGCCAAAGAGCCACATGTGGCTCGCAAGCCACAGTTTGCCGACCACAGGCCTAAGCAGTAGTGTCTACCATAACTTTGGACAGCCACCAGGGTTGGAGATTTGAAACAAAATAAAGATGTCATTTCTTTTGCTTTAGAAAGTGAAAAGCTATGGGTGGGTATATTCAGTATGCAGTATTTGAAGTGTGCTTTACCTTACTCTGTTGTAAAGAAACTTCAACATCCATTTTTGTTTGTTAAATAAAGGACAATAATGTGAGACTATATAAAGGTTACCTGCCATCTATTTAAATGACTACCTTTGAGATTGTTAATTGAACCAATTATCCCTGGTGAAAGAGAGAGAGTTCTTGGGGTGAGAGGGGGAGGGAGGGAAAAATTGAGAAAAAATTAGGGTCTGTAGCAAATCTAATGTTGATAGGTACTTATGTCATAGTTTTATGCAAAAATAAGGCAATTGATGAAAAAAAATGTCATTTGCTGACATTTCCAAACTCCCACACGAATAGTGGCAACAACTAGAGTTTAATGACCTCCTACTTGTTGCACCAGTCATGTATGCTTATGGTTATGACATTGGTTAGCTGTTTTTCTCACCCCTCCCCATCCCCCATGAAAAGTGATTACCCTTCACCGAAAAGAAAACTCTTAGCTGCCGAGGGCTTGTGACGGTTTCAGTATTATGGAATAAAATGAATTGTTGCACAACCCTGTGTCCTAGACATTTAAATATTTGAAGGCATACATAGTGACCGGGTATTATGAAAATTCCCCTGGTTTGCTTTGCAAAAGTGATGTGCGCCTTCCTGAGGAACTGACTTGTGTGGTTGCTGGAGGAACTAAAATGGCATCAGTTTGGGAGGCTCTGAGCTGTTTCCCTTTAGAGCTGTCATGTGACCCTACCCATACACTTCCTGCCCTAGTCCCAGTTTTGAATTCTGAATGTATGACGCTTTGCAAAAGTAGAGGAGCTGCATTTTAGTTTGCATAACTCCACTCCCCAACCCAACCTTCCCTCAAAACTTGAATAGCAGGCGACTTCCTTCCTGAGCTGAACTATTCTGCTGGCTGCAATATCGTGTCTTCTTTCTTTTTCCTCATTCTCATTATCAGAGCTCAGTGATGAAATGATAGAGAACCTGAAGAATTTTAATAATGGAGACTACTAGCTATGAAAATACTATTTATGTCTTAAAGAAATTGAAATAGGCTTAATACGTTGTTTCTTTCTGTTCGTTGTAAAATGTCTCCGTCTGACATAAGTGACATATTACAGACCAATGTTTCTCAGACTTTGCATGCCTCACGCTATTAAAAAGCAGACTGGTAGCCCTAGCTGGTTTGGCTCAGTGGTAGAGCGTCGGTCTACGGACTGAAAAAGCAGACTGCAGGGCCCCATCCCCAGAGTTTCTGACTCAGTTGGCCTGAGTTGGGACTCAAGGGTTTGCATTTCCAACAGGTTTCCAGGTACAAATGTTGGTGCTAGAACCCAGCTTGGAGAATCCCAGTTGTAGTGAAAGGTCCAGACACCTGTGAGGTGAGGCTTGGGTGACTAACTCATTCTGGTTTGCCTGGGACTTTCCTGGATTTTGTGGGGAAAGTCCCACGTCCCAGGGACTCCTTCATTTCAGGTCCAACCGGGACAGTTACTCACCCTAGGCGAGGCCAAAAATATTTCTAGTTTGAATAGAAAATTTGCAGTCCTTAAGATTTCCAAAAAACATTTTCAAGTTTGCTGTATTATGACTTCACTCAAGGCCCGGTGCATGAATTCATGCATAATGGGGTCCAGCTACCCACCCCAATGGGGGCCAATCAGGGGTGGGGCTGGCTGGGGAGAGGGGTCAGGGACATTGGCTGGCTGGCCCCGCCCCTGATTGGGGTCAGAGGAGGCTGATCTGGGGCCAGTCTGGCCAGGGGGAGGGGCCACAGAAGGTTGGGGGGCCAATCAGGCCCTGATCAGGCCGGTTGGCCACCGCAGTGCATGTCATAATGACCGGTCGTTCCAGTCATTCTGGTCTATCCATCAATTCCTGTCTCTTGGTTTTTATGTGTATAGATATTTAAGTGATGGAAGGGATTTTTAAATCATCATGTTTAAGAGGCTCCTATCTAATATTCATATTTCTGGAAATATAAATGGGCAACAGTACCCCTGTAATAACAGCACTGAGCACTTACTGAAGTCCCAAAGCTCTGTGTGGCACCGTGTTGGCGTTTTGCATAGACATATTTCATCTAATGCCTGCAGCAGTGCAGCTTATTAGAAATGATAACTCGTACAGATGGGAACCACGCTTGCAGAAGCCGCAGGTGATGCTGCTGGCTACTCT